>NC_139144.1:78128462-78728462 GCF_964270905.1 Leucopleurus acutus
GACATACTCTCACACCGAGAAATAATATTTAGCCAAATATTTGGGCATCTTCTGATCCCGTCAAGTTGCCACATAAAATTCGTCATTACAAAAGGACTTTGGCTTTTACTCCGAGTGAGATGGGAAGTGAATAGAAGGTTTTAAGCAGAGGAGTGACATCTTAGTCCTGCAATAAAGAACACTGCTAGATAAAGAAAAGACTATGCGGTGGAGATGAGGATGGGAACAAGGACACCAGCTAGGAGGATACTGCAATTATGCAGACAAGAGATGATGGTTATATGCTGCTTGATCACGATTTGTAATTTTTGATGCATTGTTGCATAGAATTAGCTAAGGTTCTATTTACAATTTCTCATGTATATTTACCTATTAATTAGGCCTAGAGATGTTTTTCTAATTTTTTTTTTAGTTATAATGGCCTCATATTCTGAAGTAGACAGATCTCCCTCACTTTTCCTTTTCCCTTTTTTTTTTAAATTTTACTATTTATACCATCTCCTATAAATGGGATCAAATATTTTAATATATTCTGAAAGTCTGCTGGAAATCACGTGAAATAGCATCTGGGCATGGTATTTGTTTATGAAAGGTAGGTTATGACGACCATTTCCATTTCTTCAATATCTAATTTTTCCATAATTTTCAATTCATTCTTATGCACTTTTGGCATTTTGTATTTTTTAAGAAATTTAGTAATTCTATTTTTAAGGTAACTGTGTTTATTCAACTATTGTTTTATTCTGTTCTTTATTTGCAGCTTGTCTCTTTTTTCCTTTGTGAAACTTGCTAGAGATTTAAATTTAAATTATCCATTATTTCAAAGTACCATCTTTTATTTTACTGATTAGTTTTATTCTTTAATTTATATACTGTGGTGTCATTTTATTTTAATCTTTCGTATTTCTTTGATGCTTTTTTATTTCATTATTTTGGTGTTTGGATTGAATGTGCAACTTATTTTCTTCCTATTTTTTGTTAAATAATGTATTTAAATTCTATTTCTGTTTTTTTTAATAAATAATATATTCAAAGCTCTATTTCTCCTCTAAGCACTGTATGAACTATTTGCATATATTTCACCATGTAATTTATTGTGTGTATAAGTATTTCATACATTTTCTCTTGGGTTTATGTTTATCCTTGGATTATTAATAGTTTGTTTTGTTAATTTTTAGACCTATGTCATTCTTAAGCTATCATCTGGCTATGGATTTCTAATGATATTGTGTTATTTTTCTCACTTCTGGAGTTCCTATAGTTCCTTGCATCTTTATATCTCAAGTTTTATTTTATATTTTCCACTCTATTTTTCCCTGGTATTGTTCAGGGTGTTTAGTGCTTTCCTACTTTTCTAATTTGTTGTAAGGCCATATCTACTGTGCTGTTTAACCTCTCTACTGAATAATTTATTTCAGTTTTCATATTTTTTATATTTAATGACTCCATTTGGTTGCTTTTATGACTGATTGTCTTTACTTCATTCATCCCATATCTTTCCTTATCCCATTAAATTTATTTTATGCTTATTGAAATTCTATTTCTTTCTGGTCCATCAATGCAGCTTACTTTGTCATAGGTGTGTCAAAGCAAAAATTGCACTAGACAATGTTAAGCACACAAGGAAGACTTTATTCAATACTGTGACAGTAGAAGGGAGAGACCAAACTCGTCTGAACTCAACTCCACTGAAATAAAAGGTGGTAGAGATTTCAAAAGCTGGAATGAAGTGGAGATCTTAGGCTTTTGTGTTTGTTAACTGGCTTTACCACAAGGAAAATTACACTTTTTGGTATCTTTATGACAGAAGATAGTTCTGGAACTTGAAACAATGTACCCTCTGAAGTTAAGCTCCTGCCCTCCCACAGACAGAAATTGGGAAGTAGGGGCACTATTATCCTCCTCAATGATTATATTTTAAAGAGATGGTTCCTAAAGACCTTAAAACATTCTTGGGTTGTAAAACAGGCAAGAAGCTTTTTAAAACATTTACATCTCACAGGTGAAGAGAAATTATTTACAATTAAAAGTTTTTGAAAATAATTTCTCCAAGACAAGGGAGGTCAGGGCCTAGGATCAGGAAGAAGCTTTTCTAAAATTAGTACCAACTGAGGGGAGGTTTAAGGTGTGTTAATTAGTTGTTCAGTTATTTGTCTCTTTCATGGTAGTCATCATCCTAAAATATTGTGGTATTTATCCCTGGGAATGCACACTTACTTGGAAATTGTAACTGCTTTGTATGGTGATACAAATTTGGAGGAGGAGGTGAAATCTCAGGGTCTAGCTTGTGAATACTCTGCAAACTATGGATGGAGATCTAGGGTGAAAAGGAAGGAAAACTACTGTAGATGAGGTAATGGGATACTTTGCCCTCTTGATCCTCAGAGACTTTCCCTCTTACCTCAATTTGTAGGAATTATACTTTTTCTAAGTACTATCGACCACAGTTGAAATAATCTAATGTAATGGGCTTGGGCGGTGGGAGGGAGTGAAGAGACAAGAGAGAAGGGTCACAGAAAATTCATGCTCCTGTTCTCATGTTTATTACCCTCTCTCCCACAGACTCAGCTCTGGTGCTTCCTTGATGATACATAGCTAAGAGTTAACAGGGGCAGGAACTACTATTTTTCTTCCTCACATCAAGTAGTTCAGGCAGTGATCCATCCAGGGCAATATAGTGGAGACACAAAAGAACATGAAAAATGGTTGATCCTACACTGCCCTCTATCCAGGAATCCAGATGCTTTCCTCTGTGAGGCTGTTTTCTCCCCACAAAATGGGTCCAAATTTTTTTGTTTTCACAGATAGTTCTCCCAGCATGTATGTTCTGGTCCAACTACTTATGTGCTCCTGCTGCATCTCTGAAGTTGGCCTCAATGTTATATCTTAATGATATGACCTCAAAAGTATAATTCCTAGAGAAAATCTCTGGAGAGGTATGAATTTGGGGATTTAAGGATTTATTGCAAAGAGTGGGAAGAAATGAGGATCATATTGAGACTGTTACATAGTTGATACATACTTGATATTTATATCTATGCAGAGGCTAGTGTTTGACTAAAGCGGTTATACTTATTTTAAATAATAAATATCATCAACCTAGACTACCGTTTGTTAAAATTTTTACTTACAGCCTACATTACTTAGAGACAAAGAATAAAGTTTCAGATTATATTTATAATTGAAAGTGAAGCTATTGCTGATGTGTTAATAATTCATTTCAGTATTAAAGACTTATTTCTGATCCTGTCATGTGCATAGAATTCTTTCAGCAGCTTGTCATTTTTATTTTCCCAATTTTGTGCAGTCTTTCTGACCTCTTTCCTTATCTCAATGTTTAAATCTGTGTAAAGTATGAACACAGAAGGGCGATCTTTTTCAAGTGGTAAACTCTATTACACTTAATATCACTTTAAAGGTGCATTTTGGAGTTCTCATTGTCTGGAGGGAGGAATATTCAAAGATATTCCTTGAGTTTACATTCACTCTGTATATTAAATTTCTCTTTTCATTAATCATGGAATGTCTAAAGTTTAAAAAAAGAGCAGAAAATGCAGATATTCTTGTCCATTGTAAATGCAAGAATTTTTGTGAAAATCTTGTATATCATGATAAAAAATTATGTGGTTTTATTCTATCATATACTAAAATGATTATTTCTGTGGTCACTGGAAGTTAGTTTTAGTGGAAGGAGAAAACTGACTTGTTAACTTAAATGAAGTGGATAAGGTGTGGGGCTTAGTGTAAGGATTATTGTGAAATACAGTTGTATTTAGGTCTTTAGTGTTTTGAGACTGATTTCCAAATTAGGAGAATGAAAAATCTATTGAACATTCTTTTTTTTTTTAACATCTTTATTGGGGTATAATTGCTTTACAATGGTGTGTTAGTTTCTGCTTTATAACAAAGTGAATCAGTTATACATATACATATGTGCCCATATGTCTTCCCTCTTGTGTCTCCCTCCCTCCCACCCTCCCTATCCCACCCCTCCAGGCTGTCACAAAGTACCGAACCAATATCCCTGTGCCATGCGGCTGCTTCCCACTAGCTATCTACCTTACTACGTTTGTTAGTGTGTATATGTCCATGACTCTCTCTCGCCCTGTCACAGCTCACCCTTCCCCCTCCCCATATCCTCAAGTCCATTCTCCAGTAGGTCTGCGTCTTTATTCCTGTCTTACCCCTACGTTCTTCATGACATTTTTTTTTCTTAAATTCCATATATATGTGTTAGCATACGGTATTTGTCTTTTTCTTTCTGACTTACTTCACTCTGTATGACAGACTCTAGGTCTATCCACCTCATTACAAATAGCTCAATTTCGTTTCTTTTTATGGCTGAGTAATATTCCATTGTATATATGTGCCACATCTTCTTTATCCATTCATCCGATGATGGGCACTTAGGTTGTTTCCATCTCCGGGCTATTGTAAATAGAGCTGCAATGAACATTTTGGTACATGACTCTTTTTGAATTTTGGTTTTCTCAGGGTATATGCCCAGTAGTGGGATTGCTGGGTCATATGGTAGTTCTATTTGTAGTTTTTTAAGGAACCTCCATACTGTTCTCCATAGTGGCTGAACCAATTCACATTCCACCAGCAGTGCAAGAGGGTTTCCTTTTCTCCACACCCTCTCCAGCATTTATTGTTTCTAGATTTTTTGATGATGGTCATTCTGACTGCTGTGAGATGATATCTCATTGTAGTTTTGATTTGCATTTCTCTAATGATTAATGATGTTGAGCATTCTTTCATGTGTTTGTTGGCAGTCTGTATATCTTCTTTGGAGAAATGTCTATTTAGGTCTTCTGCCCATTTTTGGATTGGGTTGTTTGTTTTTTTGTTATTGAGCTGCATGAACTGCTTGTATATTTTGGAGATTAATCCTTTGTCAGTTGCTTCATTTGCAAATATTTTCTCCCATTCTGAGGGTTGTCTTTTGGTCTTGTTTATGGTTTCCTTTGCTGTGCAAAAGCTTTGAAGTTTCATTAGGTCCCATTTGTTTATTTTTGTTTTTATTTCCATTACTCTAGGAGGTGGGTCCAAAAGGATCTTGCTGTGATTTATGTCATAGAGTGTTCTGCCTATGTTTTCCTCTAAGAGTTTGATAGTTTCTGGTCTTACATTTAGGTCTTTAATCCATTTTGAGCTTATTTTTGTGTATGGTGTTAGGGAGTGATCTAATCTCATACTTTTACATGTACCTGTCCAGTTTTCCCAGCACCACTTATTGAAGAGGCTGTCCTTTCTCCACTGTACATTCCTGCCACCTTTATCAAAGATAAGGTGTCCATATGTGCATGGGTTTGTCTCTGGGCTTTCTATCCTGTTCCATTGATCTATCTTTCTGTTTTTGTGCCAGTACCATACCGTCTTGATAACTGTAGCTTTGTAGTATAGTCTGAAGTCAGGGAGCCTGATTCCTCCAGCTCCTTTTTTCGTTCTCAAGATTGTTTTGGCTATTCGGGGTCTTTTGTGTTTCCATACAAGTTGTGAAATTTTTTGTTCTAGTTCTGTGAAAAATGCCAGTGGTAGTTTGATAGGGATTGCATTGAATCTATAGATTGCTTTGGGTAGTAGAGTCATTTTCACAATGTTGATTCTTCCAATCCAAGGACATGGTATATCTCTCCATCTGTTTGTATCATCTTTAATTTCTTTCATCAGTGTCTTATAATTTTCTGCATACAAGTCTTTTGTCTCCTTAGGTATGAACATTCTATTTTTATATTATCGTTTTCCCTTCCTTTAGAAAGGTTCTTAATATAGGCAGCAGTGTTTGTTGTAATAGGTTAAAAATGTTGTGTTGAAAGAAATTTGATATTGTAGAATAAGAATATCAAATGAAATTCTCTAAAGGGTTTACGATAGAGTGCTAATGTGCATGTCCTTGTAAGTTACCATATTTCTCTGTAGGGCAGCTGCTTTTCAAGAGACTGAAATAGTGTCCTCTGTTCTTCCATTAGTTTTTTGTCTTTTATTTTGGGGGAGATTTTTGATCATGATATGCAAAATTATTAAATCATTACAATAAAGTGAAAGATGTTTGCAAGAGTCAGTTCACCTGAGAAGAATTAATTTCACTGAATTCATTTTTGTCATATTTAAAGTAATTTTCAAATCATTAGTTTCACAGTTGTTACATTTGTGGAATTGAATGGCGAACAGTTTTACAAACTTTTAGAGTAAAAATGTATGTCTATGCTGAACTTCATCATAGGTAATTTATGAACTTTATGTTCAAACTTGGGACACATTAAAAATGGTTTGTGAACTTTGCTCCAATGGAAAATATATAGTTTCATAAATCCTGCATCATAGCCAGCTGTTATTTCCTTGGATATCAGTCTGGAACAAATGCTAAGGCATGCAGATAGTGTGAAGTAAAAACACATGCACAGACACACAACACACGCAAGGTTCATGTAGCTTTATACCTCCTTAAAGCCCCCAGTTATGGATAGACAATTGAATTCTTGCCTCTGAGCATACCTGTATTGCTCTTTAATACATGCAAAAACAAATACGGAACTTGAGGTAGAAATATAGCATGAAATAATGTATTTTGCATTATTACTCAATACCTACCATGATGTAGGGGAATTGTAAATATTATACAACATTCACCAGACCCACTTCTTAGCTGTCTTTATTCTATTACGTTTTTTTATCCATCCTAGATTCTTTAATTATTATTATAGCGCCTTTACAAATACTCTCAACTCTGTTGCACCTATTTGACAAAAACCTAAACCTAATATAACCAGCTGCCTAGCAGCTAATCATTGCTACAGAAAACTCACACAACCAGGAAGGTGTATGGTGATGACTTTATACAGATACTGCAAATGGGTCCTTAATACAGCCCTCATATCCCATTATTTTTCTATAGCAAATGAACTCTGCCTCTCATCACAAGACTTTTTCATACCTTGTCTTTACTGTCCAAAACTCCCTCCTCTTTTCCCATGTTACTTCCAGTTGACAACCTTATATCATGCTTCACTGAGCAAACAAAAGACATTAGACGAGTGCTTAACTCTTCATAGTCAAATCTATAAACCAACGAATATTGGTGCCATCTTCACCTCTTGTCCTCCTTTTACAATGGGAAGAAAACCATTGTAAAATGGAGAAAACAGAATTTCCTCAATTTTGCCCTTGGGTTCTGAAGCATATTCATATACATCTCAGGGATTTAGCTTCTTTTTAAAAAATCTCCCAAAACTCTCTTGTGTCACCAGCCTTGCACTGTGTCATTCTCATCAGTGTACAAATGAGTGCTGCTTACTATTAAGACACACATCACAGTCCCTGGCACTAGGGTTTAATGTAATTTGAAATGAATGGATGAATGGATGGACTAACTGACACAGAATGTGAAATGATCCTTTAGGAATTTACCAGTTTATAAAAAAATACTTTGATAAAAAGGTCTGAAAGTTTAGATATAGTTATTTATTATTTTAAATTATTTTTTAATTTTTAAAAAATTTAAAAAATGTATTTATTTATTTATTTTGGCTGCTTTGGGTCTTTGTTGCTGTGCATGGGCTTTCTCTGGTTGTGGCGAGCAGGGCTACTCTTCATTGTGGTGTGCGGGCTTCTCATTGCGGTGGCTTCTCGTTGTGGGGCATGGGCTGTAGGCATGCGGGCTTCAGTAGGTGCAGCATGCAGGCTTAGTAGTTGTGGCATGTGGGCCCTAGAGTGTGCGGACTTCAGTAGTGCCCGCGGGCTCTAGCACGCATGGGCTTCAGTAGTTGTAGCACGCAGGCTCAGTAATTGTGGCTTCTTTGCTCTAGAGCACAGGCTCAGTAGTTGTGGAGCATGGGCTTAGTTGATCCCACGGCATGTGGGATCTTCCTGGATCAAGAATTGATCCCATGTCCCCTGCATTGGCAGTCAGATTCTTAACCACTGCGCCACCAGGGAAGTCCCGTAGATATAGTTATTTATTAAATAAAATCTACATGTGACTTTGTACAAAGTATATTACATATCTGATTAGATATTATTTAATTGTATTAGGCAAAGTGAATAAATCATGAAATTCTGTCTTGGAATATCTCTAAGTAAGATATCACACAAGATATTTACCTTGGGGAAAAACACAGGACTTTTTCAAGAAGTGTACATTATGAGGGAAGTAAAAAATGTTTCATTTTTTTCTTTTAATATAGATTCTTGATGCAAAAGCCATTAGGCATTTTCCTATAGACAGCATTATTTTATTTTCTAAAGGTTGGTCTACAGTTAGTGTACAGCTTCCACATCTCTGAGAACAAAGACTAGTAGGGGAAATTAGCAGCCTTGTTTCTCATCAGTGATACTTTACAGAGTAATGCCAACTTTCTGTAATCATAGCATAAGTATAAACATAGTAGAAAGCATATATTTGACTTTAATATGGTGGTTTTTTGGAAGAAGAGAAAAAATACCTTGAAAGTAAGGAAAAAACAAAAAGAAAGTCAATTAAATTTAAAGACCTACTAAGGATTATAGTTCATTGTTTATTATCCAGGTACTTAAGCTTCTTGAAGAAAAAGTGTGAAGCCAAGAAAATATTATAAAAGGTTTATGGTTGAGATCATTCTTATTGCTCTATTAATGTTAGATTGGATGGTGATGGCTTTCAAGGGATTTCATTGGAATGAAGTGTCTGCTGGTTGATGCCTTTATCTCATAGGCACACTACTAATGTGTTCTTCAATTGCCTAATCTTAATTGCAAACCGTTCTTCTATGAAGCAAGGTTTGAGATCTCTTCATTTCACTCTTCTTTCTTTCTTTTTTTTAAGGTTTGTATTTTGAAGGAGAATCAGTTAATAAATGCAGATGATGCTGAGAATGACCTTCTCATTAATAAATTATGTTTGTAATTTCACACATTGCCAGTTGGAATAAGAAGATAACAGGATTTTTTGTTCTGAGTCTTCCCTCTCCCCATATTATTTGAAAATTCATTTAACATGCCCTCTCCTATCCTCTAGAAAAAGAAATGCAATAGCAAAAATGAAGCTAAAGAAAATCAAAATCAAAACCAAATATGCCGGTCTTTGCAATGCAAATTCTGCTTCTGTAGAGATGATTTATCTCACCTTATATCGACTGTATTTTTTTCAAAATAAAATTGGCAGTGCCCTTTGAGTAAGGGCAATGTGCCATACAAACAGATGGGCAGGAAAGTAGGTAGCTTAGAGACCACACTTATTTGTCAGATTTGTTTATGGAGGCTGACGTTCATGCCAGAATGGTGAATGTTGATTTCTCTAAGTTCCTCTGCCTTTGGGAAGACTGTTTCTCTTTTAGAGCTGAAACTCATTTGAAAAAAAAAATAAATTATCTCTGGTTCATGGTCAGATTCAAGAAAACACAGACTAAGTGGATCACTTTTTCTGGTGAAATAGTATTCTAATGAGTTATGTGACTATAGGGAATTGTCACTAAATCTAAAAAAAAAAAAAGAAAAGTATTTGAAAAAGGCAAGAACATGCTTTCAATAAATTAAGAAGGCTAAATGAGTTGGAAACATATGTTATAATTTCTCCCTCCCTTACACAAGCACAGCATGACATACATGCTAATAGTGCATTTTCAATTCTCTGGAATTCTTTCTTGGTTTTCTATGAAAAGGAAAACTTTCACACAGGGATCTAGTTTCATCCTTTTGCATGTTGCTATCCAGTTTTCGCACCATCAGTTGAGACTGTTGAGACTATTCTTTTCCCATTGCATATTCTTGTCTTCTTTGTTGTGGATTAATTGACCATATATGCATGGGTTTATTTCTGTGCTTTCTGTTCTGTTCCATTGAGCTATTTGTCTGTTTTATGCCAATACCATGCTGTTTTGATTACTATAGCTTTATAATATAGTTTGAAATGAGGAAGTATGATGCCTCCAGCCTTGTTCTTCTTTCTAAATATTGCTTTGGTTATTCAGGAGCTTTTGTGCTTTCATTAAAAAAATTAGTGTTTTTAGTTTCTGTGAAAAATGTCATTGGAATTTTGATAGAAATTTCATTTAGTCTGTAGAATGCTTTGGGTAGTATGAATATTATATTTTTACAATATTAATCCTTACAATCCATGAATAAGGAACACCTTTCTATTTATATGTGTCCTCTTCAGTTTCTCTGTCAATGTCTGACAGTTTTTCAGTACAGATATTACACCTCCTTGGTTAAATTTATCTCTAAATATTTTATTTTTTTGATGCTGTTGTAAAGAGGATGGTGTTCTTAATTTCTCTTTCAGATAGCTTGTTCGTGTATAGAAACACAACTGACTTTTTTTACTGAATTTTGTGTCCTGCAAATTTACCAAATTCATTTATTAGTTCTAACAGTGTTCTGGTGGAGTCTTTAGGGTTTTCTACATATAATATTGTGTCATTTTCAAACAGAGACAATTTTACTTTTGCCTTTCTGATTTGGATGCCTTTATTTCCATTTCTTTCCTAATTACTTGCTAGGATTTCCAGTATTACATTGAATAAAAGTGGTGAAAGTGGGCATCTTTGTATGTTCCTAATCTTAAAGGAAAGCTTTCAACATTTCTCTGTTGAGTATGATATTAACTGTGGGTTTGTCATATATGACCTTTTTTACATTGAGGTAAGTTTCCTCTATGCCCAGTTTGTTGAAAGTTTTTATTATGAAAGGCTATTGAATTTTGTCAAATGCTTTTTCTGTATCTACTGAGATGTTCATATGATACCTATCATTCATTTTGGTTAATTCATTTACAGATACTGACCATCCTTACATCTCAGTTTAAAAAATCCCACTTGATCAAGATCCTTTTAATGTATTGTTTAATTTGGTTCATACTATTTTGTTGAGGATATTTGCATCTACGTTCATCAAGGATATTGGCCTGTAATTTTTTTTTTCTTTAGTGTCCTTGCCTGGCTTTGGTATCAGGGTAAAGCTGCCCTCATAAAATGAGTTTGGAAGTGTTCCCTCCTATTTTTGGAAGAGTTTGAGAAGGATTGTTATTAGTTCTTTAAATGTTTGGGAGAATTTACTAGTAAAGCCATTTGATCTTGAACTTTTCTTTGTTGTGAGGTTTTTGATTACTGATTCATCTCCATACTAGTAGTAGGTCTGTTGAGATTTTCTATTTCTTCATGATGGCAATTTGTATGTTTCTAAGAATATATCCATTTCTTCTAGGTTGCCCAATTTGTTGAAGTATAATTTTTCATTGTAGTCTTTTATGATTCTATGTATTTCTATATTATCAGTTGTAATATCTTCTTTTCATTTATATTTTTTGGGTCCTCTCTCTTTTTGTCTTGCTAAGTCTAACTAAATGTTTATATATTTTGTTTATCTTTACGAAAACATAGCCCTTAGTTTCGTTGATCTTTTCTGTTGTCTTTTTGTCTGTATTTTATTTATTTCTGTTCATGTATATGTTATTTCTTTTTCTTCTAACTTTGGGCTTAGTTGTTTTTTTTTTCCTAGTTTCTTGAGATGTAGGTTGTTTGAGATCTTTCTTTTTCCTTAATGTAGGTGTTAAAATGAACTTCCCTTTTAGAACCGCTTGTGCTGCATCCCAAAGATTTAGATAAGTTCTGTTTCCATTTTCATTGCCTCAATATATCTTTTGATTTCTTCTTTGACTCATTGCTTGTTCATGTTGCTTAATCTCCACATATTTGTGATTTTTCTATTTTTCTTCTTATAAATGACTTCTGTCACCTACCATTGTGGCCTGAAAAGATGCTTGATATGATTTCAGTCTTCTTAAATTTATTACGACTTGTTTTGTGGACTAACATATAATTCATCCTGGGAAATGTTCCATGTGCTTTTGAGAAAGTGCATTCTGCTACTGTTGGATGGAATGTTCTGAATATATCTGTTAGGGCCATATGAGCTTAAGTCCAATGTTTCCTTATTGATATTCTTTCTGGATGATCTATCTATTGTTGAAAGTGGCATATTGAAGTCCCCTGTTATTATTTTATTGCTGTCTATTTCCTCCTTCAGATATGTTAATTTTGCTTTATATATTTGAGTGCTCTTATTTGGGGTACATAAATAGTTATAATAGTTATATCCCTTTGATTAATTGATCCCTTTATCATTATATAGTGACCTTCTTTGTCTTAAAATTGTGGTGCTAGATGTTCCTTAAGTCCTGAGGAAGAAGCTCGGCGATGGGGATCCCCTCCTCATTATATGGTGCTGTATTGGGGTTGAGGCTTATGGTGTGAGTGTCTCAGTCTTTTTCACCCATTTTTATTTGGATATTCTCTCATTTATCTGATGTGTAGGAATTGCTCAGTTAGTTTCTGGGGTCTCTTTCAGAGGGAATGTAGCAGTACATTTGGTGCATCCATGAGAGGAAGAGAGCTAAGGAACCTCCTATGTCTCCATCTTGGTTAATTCTAAATTGATATAAATTTAGAAGCAAATGAAAACCTTCCAAAGAAGCTCTTTTGAAAAGCAATATACCTTATGCTTGTTTTATTGATTAACCAAATGTATGCCACCAAAATATGAACAGCCATGGACATTGCTTAAGGCAAAAAAAAACATTTGCTTTCTTCAGGAGAGATCATTTGTGTTTATTTGTGGAGGGAAAAAGTAAATCATACAAGCTAGAATTTTTGTCTGAATAATATGTGAATTATCCCTGTTTTTCTAAATATCACAAAGCCTTATTCTAGGGTGCACAGCTGCTAAATCATTATTCACTACATGAGTAATAGGTGCAGATGCTTTTAGTGATTAATGGAGTATGGCTATATTACTGGTGGTTTCCATGTGTCAGCTACACAGCTATTGATGTTGTCATGACAAGGGCACTGTGTTGTGATAAAGAGATACGGAGCTCCTGGGCATGGTGCTGCTTGGCTGTCCTTTCTACCTTATCTCTGTGCAGATCTTTTCTTGCACTGCTCTTCTTCCTATCTCCTCCACTACTTGCCATAATACTCCCCTTAATGCATGGACTAGAGATATTAGGAAATGAATATTTTCTCTTTTTCTCCTTTATCATGTAGCATTTCAGATTATGTGTTGCTCCTTCTGATTGTCAGATGCAATAACACCAATAAAGATATCTCTCCTTCATATGTATCTAGGGACCAATTTTTATTCCTCTGGTTTGGTGACTCTTGCTAGTTTATCTGGGGAATATTTGGGGGCTTTTGGATTCATTATTTCAGAAATTAATTTGAGGAGACTAAAGAGGTAAATAACTTGAGCCAAGGAGCCAGTAAGGTATGCTTGGCCACGTTGTTTTGTTTTGTTTTCCTTTCAGTATACTTTGGTTTGAATCCATTTTGATTCTTACCAACTAAAAAATTTGGACTGGTTGATAAACTTTATGTGCTCAAGTTTTTGATCTGTGAATGAAGTAGGGCCTGTAAAGTATTCAACATAGTATCTTGTGCATATTAAGTATGTAATGTTTACTAGTTCTGGTTAAGTTGTTTGTGCATATTTCAATGTAGTCTACACTCCTCAAAGAGAGAGAGCAGGACCTGCTCTTTGTTGAATCTTTCATCATTGTACAAACGTGTGTCACAGGCCTTTATTGTGTGTACACCTAGTAGGTGTTCTTAGGTAAATGCTTGCTGAATGAATGAACATAAAGACATTCTATTCATGGTATTTAGTTTTTACAGACATCTAAACTATCAGGAAATTGATATTTTTCATTTTCAACTTAAAAAAAAAGGAAAGTGGTCTCTGTTTCTCTGACACTAGTATCATGGTTTCCTCTAATCAAAGTCACTTAAGTGACTTGAACGTAAATTTTATGTTTATTATATCTTAAGGAATGAATTTTCTAGCTGTATTATAGTATTTTAAGAATGGTAATTCAGACAATCTACAGAAGATCATTGATCACATTTTATATATACCATACTGCATTAAGGGAGACAACTTAACTACCCAAAGCAGTCAGGGGTAGAGGAAGCAAGAACTAGTCTACTGCTGCAAACGCTAGGCTTGGGACCACAAAATTGCTTCTATGTTATTAACTGCATGTCCTTGAGGAACTAACTGTTAGTATTTTGAATCTCACTTCCTCATATCTACAGTGAGAATAACAACCACTCTCTAATTTACAGCAGATTTAAAATTAAAGCAGAACTGAGAAAATAAGGTGATGCCACTTTGAAAACTTTTAAGTACTCTACAAGCATATACTTTTATATAGTCCAGAAACACAGTCTTAGTTAGAGAAGGGGAAGGATAGCAGGAGATGGACTACTCAGAGCAGAAAAATTTGGGAAAGTAAAGGGAAGATGAGGTCCAATGCCCGTTGCTCTTACATGAGGTCACAGAATTAGAGAGCCAGGATGAAAAGTGCTTGTCTCCAATGCCAGGGGGAGGGCACAGGTATCTGGAAAAGATCCCAGAGTGCAGCCTGCCCAGCTATGTTAAGAAGGTAGCCTGAAATGAACAGAACTTAATTTCTCTCCATATGGGTGAGAGATTTAGGGTGTTGAGACCATTGTACTGAAAAATTCTAAAGCATATTTATGATGGCATTTTAGGAAGGGAGGAAACAGTCTAGACTATGTTTTGATGGAATATTGTGTAAAAATATAAGTTTTCAATGTTATTTAGAAGCTGAGGAAATTGAAGTGAATTCAGCCTTTGGGTTGTTGGCATCAAGTTATACAGCAGAAGCAGCAGCTGCTTCAGTCTGTGGGAATTCCTCTAGGTCACTGAGATTCTAGCTGGTATCCCAGTGAGCTCTTCAAACCCTGTGGGTTAATCATTTAATTCTAACCTGATCTCTGGAGCCTAACCCATTGCCTTTGATCAAGCAACCATGGCTTGGCAGCCATCATTTGACTTTGTTGCCTGTTGGGCTTTTTCCTGTGTTATTTACTTTCTATGTCATGGGCTTGTCTTGCTGGCATACTCACAACTTGACATACTCTCTAGATTTGATGTTCTTGTCTCAAATAATGATATCTATAAATTTGGCTGACAGCATTTTCAGTTTCAAGATTAAGAATCTATAAAAGAGGAGGAGACAGGTAATTGTCATCACTGGGTAGCAAATGAACACTTTTAGACAAGGCTGACAGTTCCTTTGGCACCATATAAAGGTACTGAGAAAAGCTGGCCAGATAATAATACAAGTCACTGCACCTGAGTAGTTAAAAATTTGATTGCTTGTGAAGTGATCTGTATTTCATGTAGCTCTCAAAAATGCTAGTTTGGATCTGTGGCTAATTCTTACTTATAAACTTATGAAGTTTCTTTTATTTTCCCCTCCCTCTTTCTCTCCTTCTTTCTTTCCTCCCTACCTTTCTTTTATGTGTGTGTGTGTGTGTGTGTGTGTGTGTGTGTGTGAAAGAAAAGTAGGCAGTGTTAAGTGATATCTGTGGAGATGTGCTTATATCTAAATATTCATGAAGAAAAATCTATGTATGATAAGAAAACACTTTTTAAAATTTTATTGTGATAAAAAGACTTCACATGAGATCTCCCTCATAAGAGGTTTTTTAGTGTATGATATAATATTGTAACCTATAGGCACAATGTTGTACAGCAAATCTCTAAACTTACTCATCTTGTGTAACTAAAATTTTATACTCATTGATAGGCAACTCCCACTGTCCCCCTACCCCCAACCCCTGGCAACTAAAATTGCATTCTTTGCTACGAGTTTAACTTTTAGATACCTGATATAAGTGGAATCATGTAGTATTTGTCCTTCTGTGACTGGCTTATTTCACCTAGCATAATGTCCTCAAGTTTCATCCCTGTTTTTCCATATTGCAGGATTTCCTTCTTTTTTAAGGTGGAATAATATTCCATTGTATGTATATATCACTCTTTTTATTCATTCATTCTTCTATAGACATTTAAGTTGCTTCCATATCTTTGTTACATACAGAATGCAAGTTTGTGTGCCCAATGCACAGGGAGGCCAAACAATACCAAAACTCTGGAGTCTGTAGCAGAGAAAGGTTTATTGCAGGGCCATGCAAGGAGACAGTTGGCTGTGCCCCCAAAACCCCAAACTTCCCAAATGGTTTCAGCGAGGCATTTTTAAAGGCAAGGTGAGGGAAGGGTGTGGTTAGTTGTTGCAAACTTCTTGGTGTCAGGATCCTTTGTTCTTGTGGCTGTCCATGTAGGTCAGGTCATGATGTTTCTATAAACCTCCAACAAAGCAACTGTTATTCTCTGTTCTGCAACTTTTGATCTTTGTATGAATGGACTCTTAAAGATCAGAGTGCTGAGAATAGGCTATCCTGTTTATTTCAGGCTAAAGACAACATTCTTTTACAGATGGTGCAGAGCCAGCATGACTAAGCACAGGCAACAAAGCACAAAGGTAAAAGTAAAAGGAACAGATCTAATATGGAGTCAGATTTGTTCTTCCCTATTATGTCTTGGCTATTGTGAATAGTGCCACAATGAACATAGGAAGGCTAATTAATCTGTCTTCAAGATCCTGATTTCAATTTGTTTGTATAAATACTAAAAAGTTGAGTTGGTAGATCATATGTTAGTTCTATTTTTGAATTTTAAAGCTGTATGGAACTTCCATACTGTTTTCTACAGTCACTGCACTAGCATTCCCATCAACAACAGTGTAAGAGGGTTTCAGTTTCTCCACACCCTTGTTAACACTTGTCTTCTGTGTTTTTGATAACAGCCACCCCAACAGGTGTGAGGTAATAATATCTCATTGTAGTTTTGACTTGCATTTTCATGATGATTGATGATGCTGAGCATCTTTCGTGTATTTATGTCTTCTTTGAAGAAATGTCTGTTCAAGCCCTTGGCCAACTTTTTAATAGAATTATTAGGTTTTTGCTCTTGAGCTATAGGATGTCCTTATATATTTTGAAAATTAACATGCCATTACATACATGGTTTGCAAATCTTTTGTGTGCAGAAGCTTTTTAGTTTGATGTAGTCTTGACTATTTTTGCTTTTGTTGTCTGTGCTTTTCATGTTATATCCATGAAATCCTTGCCTAGGCCAATGTAAAGAAATTCTCCTTCTATGTTTTCTTCTAGGAGTTTTATAGTTTCAGATCTTGAATTGAAATCTTTCATCTATTTTGAGTTGATTTTTGTGTATTGTGTAAGATTTAATTTCATTATTTTGCATTTGGATATCCAGTTTTCCCAACACCCATTTGTTGAAGAAAATTTAGACACCAAAATTTTATTTATTTTTTTATTCAGTCTTTCTGTATTCACTTTTCATATTAGCAAGAACTGAGAGAACAAAATTCCATGTTTTCTTTCATACAAACCATATTTTCCTTTCACAGGCAAATAATAAGGTTTAAAACTAAGAGTACCTTAAAAGAAAAAAGATCCTTTTATGCTAAGTAGATTTTATTCCTTCACATTAGGTTTTAGAAACTAAAACAAACACATCACTGATTTTATGTTATTTTCTCCCAGACAAGAAAGCAATGAGCAATTAACATTGCAAGCAGCTTTAAAAGTTATTTTTTTAACAGGAATAAAATGAAAGGCTAATGAATTAACACATTTATAATATTCTGTAGAGCTTTGTTTTTGCAAAGTCCAAAAGAATTATGATGATTTGAAAATGACTCTTATACATTAATAGTTCTGAAAAATTTGTGAATATTACTTTTCTGAAATTATCTCAAATATAGCAAAAATTTTAATTGCACATATATATAAATATATGCATATTTAAAATGAATATTATATACACAATAAGGACAAATATATTTTTGCCTAACATATATTCTCATATTTAGATATTAACATCATATATATATCATTATTTGTTTTCCCAAATTATTTTAAACTACATTTTAAATATAAACTATATTTCAAGCAGATGTATGAGAACATATATATTCATATAAGCATTCTTTGTTTTTCAAATATATATATATATACTCATATATGTATGTTTATGTTTCTCTCTCTTTATGTATCTCTATCTCCATATGCATATATGTTTGTTCTCATAAATTTGGGTGTTCTTTGAAATTCTATGTAATTCATTTTCCATGATAAATTGACATAAATAGCTTAGGGTTATTTATGTTAAATATGGATAGTTGGCCAGGGTAAGTTTTAAATGCTATTAAAGGAATGAAATCTGCAAATGATTTGTTGAGCGCTAGATGAAAATCATTCTGTCAAAAGCATTAATCAAGAAAGAAAGAGAAAATACAGTGACTGTATTAACATTTTTTTTCTTAAATATCCTAAGTGAATATTTAGGGTATGTGAAACCTTTTCATTATACACAGTGATCTGAATATTTACATGTATCCAACATATATCTCAACAATACTGTTTTTCCTTTTGCCCTAGACTTATTTTTTTCTTCCAGTTTTAATCAGATACAATTGACATACAATGTCATATAAATTTAAGGTATACAGCGTAATTATTTGACTTACATATGTCATGAAATGATTATCACAATAAGTTTAGTGAACATCCATCATCTTATATAGATAAAAATAAAAGAAAAAGAAAAAAATGTTTTCCTCTTGATGAGCTCTCTTAGGATTACTCTCCTAACAATTTTCATATATAACATACAGCAGTGTTAATTATATTAATCATGTTGTACATTACATTCCTAGTACTTATTTATCTTATAACTAGAAGTTTATACCTTTTGACCACCTTCATCCATTTCCCCTCCCCAAACCCCACTTGTGGTAACCACAAATCTGATTTCTTTTTCTATGAATTTGCTTATTTGTTTGTTTGTTTTTGAAGTGTAATTGACCTACAACACTAGACTTGCTTTAAGTATATTTAAATTTATTCATTTCTTTCCAGCTTTATTGAGATATAATTGACATATAACATTGTGTAAGTTTAAGGTGTACAAGGTGATGGAGGTGGTAAATTTATCCATTTTTATTACATTAAATTGCCTTTTTAAAATTAAATGATTAAATGAAAGCCTGGTGGTAAAATATTGACTATTTCTACCTGCAGAAGGATTTCTGCTAGTCATATAAGAGGTCTGAACCCTTAATTAACACACAGAATTCAAAAAATTATAATTTAACTCATGTTAAATGCCATGAAGTCCTTATAAACATTTGTAAATCAAACATGGTGGCTGAGTTAATACTCATGTGGGAAATTGCCTTCTCCAGAGTTGGCTGACTTACTTGTTGCTGTGAAGTTGAATTGTCTTGGAGGGCTGCTAATCCTTTAGTGCTCAGATAAAAGTACTAACCATGAAAAGAGACATGATTTTTCTGTGCAGTCTATCTGTGGGTTTATTTTTTAAAAAATTATGCAACTCTTTACGGGGAGACACTTTGCTTTGGTGGCTTTTCTGGGTCATTTCCCATAGAAAACTAACTTATATCTAAGTACTTTTGCCCTTCATGTCTTCTTAAAAAGCCATATTTTCAATGCAGAAGTAGAGTTGTTAAAAAAACATCAAATGAAGCAGTTATAAATCACTGTCTAAGTGAACTTACAACAGAGAGTGAACAAAGAGTAAGGAAAGATTGGGAAATTTCGGGTGAAAATGTCATTTGTGCTCTCCTGCCCATATCTTTTTCTCTAGACTCTGTGTCTTAAGTGATAAGTTTAATAGACATATCTACTTAGAATTTCTAACTTCAGCATCATAATTGAGCAGAAGTTCTGAGGGAACTTCCTTCTCTATTAAAAGTTAAGCCCTGGATTAGACAGTTTTTGAAGATTTACTGTGATGGTTAATTTTATGTGTCAACTCGGTCAGACTGTGGTGACTAGTTGTTTGCCAGGTGTCTGATCAAACACTAATATATATGTTGTTGTGAAGGGTTTTTCTTTAAGATGTGATTAACATTTAGAATCAGTTGACTTTAAGTAAAGCACATTGTCCTCTATAATGTGAGTTGGCCTCAATCAGCTGAAAGCCTTAAGAGCAAAGACATGCTTCCTGAAGAAGAAGGAATTCTGCTTTAAGACTGGAACCTAGAAACTCTTCCGTGAGTTTCCAGCCTGCTGGCCTGCCCTACAGCTTTTGCACTTGCCAGCCCCACAAAACTATGTGAGCCAATTTCTTGAACTCTCTCTTTCTCCCTCTTTCCTTCTCTCTCTCTCTGTCTCTGTTTCTATCTCTCTGTCTCTCTCTCTCTCAGATATATATATATATATATATATATATATATATATATATGAATATCAGTAGTACTTGGTCATCAAAACATGCTGTAGAACCTTTTAAAATGTTAAGCAATGAATCATTATCATTTCTTCTTTTCAGTTTTCTCAGAACCTCCTAAATAAGGCAACTATGATGATATTTTGTACTGCCAGTAAAGTAATTCGATTTTAAATGCCTTGGGACCAGGGACAGTGTTTATATTCCTTCTTTTCACTCTTAGTAACAGGCACTGTGTCTATGATTGCTGCTCAGTAACTATACTCTTAACTATTTTTAGTATATACTGGCCTCTGATTTCTTGTATACTACCTACAATGCTAAAGGCTGATGGGAGCCTTAAGTATACAATGGCACACTTGAAAGTTGCTGTATTATGTAACACAATCCATTCAATGGAGTTCCTTTTAAGTAGCTCACTGCGATTTTCAATTCAATTACAAATAGATAAAAGCATGTCTGCAAAATGAATTTGTGTAGTTTCTTATATGCATCAAAAGGATTAAAAGCAGCATTCTACTTTTTGTTTTTAAGCATCACAGTGCTTTTCCACTGACTGCACTCTATTTTCCTTGGCAAAGGATCAGAAAATAAAGCATTTTAACAAATAGATTTCCAGTGAGAGGGGTAAGGTGACCTAAGTAGCCTTACCTATTGCTCTTAAATTTGGAAGACGTTATATTTTTTTAAATGATGAGATGTCCCTTTTGGTTTATCTTTGAAATTGATCTTCAAGCTTTCTTATTTGAAATTGAATGTTTGGAGTCAGTTCTGTGTGAAGCTATGAAAACTGCACGCCTGCAGAGCTGGAAAAAGAACACAGCCTGCCTCTATTCAAAAACACACTGATGGCTATCATTCGGGAATTTTAAAAAAAGAAAAAACTTGCCTTGCTGCCTAAATTTCCCTCATTCTGTGTTGCTCTTTCTATACCTTTTCATTTCTTCTATTTTCATTCTTCTAATTTTCTGTTGTGTTTTCTTTTGTGTTTGCTCTGACTTCCTTCCTTTTGACTACATCATACTTTTATTTGGTATTTGTCTTATATATACTGCTATCTATTCCTTGTTATATTCCTTTCTCTGCTCCTCTTCTCCTCCCTACCCTAAGGCTTCTTGGAGATCAGGATTGCTATTGTAAATCTGAAAATTACCTTTTCTTTATTTTGGAAAACTTCAGCTCACAGACAAACTCCCTGTTGATCCCACAGCTGATCCACAGATGTCCTTCAGCTGACAGATGGCAGACAATACTTTTGAAGAGCAAATGGGTTCACAAGGTGTCTGAATTTATAAACTTCCCGCAAACCACTTAGCTTTGAGGGGTGAGTGGCACACAGGTTTGCAGGAAAGATATTGCTGTCCTTCACATTTAACCCTGGGAAAGAAATGCAAATGCAGGTGTCTTTCTGAGTAGGACTTGGAAGAAGAAATGAGAAAGGAAGGTGTCATCGTCAATCACCTATCCTTGACATTTGTTGATTATAGGAAGAAATTGTTGCAAATGAATATAAGTTTGTACTTAAACATTTAAATTTTTCTCCAGTTGATATGGTGTATTTTTATATTTCATATTAGAAAAGACTGCTCATTCACAAAATCTTTGACTCTAGAATTTCTCTGTGAGCTGAATTCTTCTCTTTATTTTTTCATCCTCTTTTTTTCATCCCTTTACACTTTCTTACACCCTTACTTCACTGTTGAATAATTTAAGCAAAGGTGTGTTTTTTGTCGTTTTTTAACCTCTGAGAAATGTGAAATAACTTATTCTGTTATAGTGAACACTGAATCTGGGAATGGAAATGAAAATTGTAATGCTTTCAGTTTTGTTCATGAAAAATCCTAGCAATGTTTCATTTTACTGTGTGTTCAGATGTGCAAGTAAAGTGTGTTATACGCAATACTCCTTAAAAAACAAAAATCCTTCCATGAGTTTTTTGTTTTCTTGGAAAAAAATTTACTCATCTAGCGCATTGCAAGAAACAGGTTCTGTTCACCATAAGTATAAATTGAACAGATGACATTTAATTGAAGAGTTGAACAAATAGGTGTACTAGGTATACTCACGGCTGTATTCTGAGCAGAAAGTTCGACATATTTTTCCTTATATTTTCAAAATAGCATCTTTTAAGAAAATGTATCATTTTTATTCCCATCTCTTCATTCCTCTTTCCTTCTTTATTTCTTTGTTTTTAATGTTTTATTTTTTTTTCTTTTTTCTTTCAGTTACTATTTAATGAGAGCTTCTTTGGACAGGCATTGTGCTAAATACTCAGGATACAGAAGTGCATGTTATATCTTTCCTCTAGTACCTCACAGTTTAATAGGGTAGACAACTATAGAAAACCCATTCTGGGCTTTCAGTATATTCCAAGAAAGACTGTGGATAAGTCAGGGCAATTATAAATCCCTTGCTGACAAACTGTCCTAAAATTTGTGTGTGTGAGCATGTATGTGTGTGTGTGTGTGTGTGTGCATAAATAAATAATTCAAAATCTTTATTTTCCTTATTTCTTTTGTTTCTAATTAATGTGCTTTTAGAGTCTAGGTGAGGAGACATGTAATAAAATGAATACTTCACCAGATAAGTGCTAATAATAACATGAATTTTTATATTAAAAATTTTGCAATAATTTTCATTATAAAATGAGAAATATATTCTTTAAATATGGGGGTGGGGGGCTGGTGGTTATCCCAAATTGTACCTAAGAACTCAAATAACAATTTAAAAATTCCCATACATAAATGAAAATAGTATTTCAGGTCGAAAGCTAATAAGGCTCTCAAAACATAATAAAATTATAGTTCTTCTTACATGTTAGGGAAATTTTTCTGAATTACAGCATTGGATAATTTTTAAATGTTTTTTGTTGGATTTTCACCCCCAGACCCAACAGATACCCTTTTGGTTCATCTCTACTTGTGTTCCATTAAGTTCTTCCCTACCATTCTTTTTTCTTCTTCTTCTTATTTACTGCAGTTAAAGACTTTCCTTTCTGTCAGCAAGGCAACTTCTAGCAGTGTCTATTATGTTTATATCTATTATTTGATTTAATTTTTTGACTTAGTTGTTTATTGGTATGATTTTGGTTCTCAGTTTGCTATTTTCTTTGACCCTCACAAGAGGTAGATTTTATGGTCATTTTATAACCAAGGAAACAGGGTCCAGGTGAGGAATTAACATTGCTAAAGCCCCAAAATTTTAATAATAGAGTTGGTTTTCAGACTCAAATTTGCCTGACACTTGTTTATCTTCTATACCTTATCCAATTGTTTTTCCCAGGCAGGTGACTGGTGATAATTGTTTTTTGTTTTTGGACCAAAATAATAGAGGCTATAGTTTTACTCACTTATTATTTTTTATACCAATGTTTTTAGTTCCATACTATATTTAAAAATAATTATTTTGAACATTAGTGCATAAGAAAATAGGATGTTCATTTAGTTTTTTTTACTTAAGTATGCATCACTGAAAGAAAATATTATTTTGGGTGGCTCAATTCAGTGATACTTGATAGTGAGTAGAGGTTTCAAGAATTGAAATGGGTTTTAAATTGCAATAATCTGTTAGAAGGCAACATACAGTATTTCGTTTTACTTATGTGAAATCTTGCTTAAAAAGAGGATTATGCCAAGCAGTCCACTGAATTTCTATAAATAAGAATTTGGCCAATGGAGATTTGTGGTTCACAGTCATAGACGCTTAGATTCCTCCACCTATCTCTCTCTCAAAAAGAAAAAAAAATACAGCTGAAAGAATTAAAACAAAATAAAATAAGAGTGTTTTCAAGGTTATTGTTCCCATGCCCATTGGGAGAGACTGAGCTTCCGAGAGCTGGGGTTGAGATAGGAGGTAGACGGGCCCCTGAGATGAGCAGCTGGAGTTTGTCAAGCTGAGTAAATTGGAGCTTGTCTCCCTCTGACATTTCAAGGAAAAAGTTACTGGTGGGAGCAGAGAGGATTTGAGCTCTGCTAGAGTAAAAAGATAAGATGACCATATTTATCATTTTTGAGGTCAGGGAGACCTCCCCCAGTGCACATGTGCAGAAAGGCTCCTTGGGGGTCAAAAAAGGGATGGGGCACTATTTCATAATATGTGCTGTCAATCTCCCAGAGACCCTCATGCTGGAATCCATCTTAGCTAAAAGATGTGCATGCATATTAAGGAGGGCCCTGGGTCAGATATGATATGGTAAAGAAAGCAAGATGATTGGCCAGAGGAAAACAAAGACCCAGAAAAACCGCCCTCATATAAGTGATTTAAACCACCCCTTTGGCACGCTCCTTATTAGTGAGGATGCCCACACCCTTCTCTGGGTGTGTAGCTCTGTGCTGCTTCTGTCTTAAATAAACTTCTGTCTCAAATAAACAGCTCTCCCACATGTGCTATGCTTCTAATAAACTCTGTGCCTGTTTACAGTCTCAGTCTCTTTGTAAATTTTTTTTTTCAAAGAAGACAAGAGCCAGGGCCCTGCTTCTAGCCACTAGCCCCTGGTGGACTAATGGTTAGGATTCCTGGTTTTTACCCAGGCGTCCCAGATTTGATTACTGGACAGGGAACTAAGATCTTGCTTCTAGCCACTGCTCACTGCTGACTCCCTGAGAGCAGAGTTTCCACCTGAAAATTAGGGGCCTAAATCTAGAGACCAATGGAAAGGACTGAAAAATGAGGGATTCTGTAAAGGGTTAATATGACATTCATTTGCCAAACATATATTCCCTTTTTATTGGGGGAGATTAAACGGTGCTAGGAAATTTGACTTGAGCAAAATCAGTCAGGTTGATTGGGGCAAGTCTTGCCAATTCTCTTTATATTTTAATATAATGATCAGAAAAAAGAAGTACTTGACTTGATAAGATAGACATAAATTCTTAGTCTATGGCTTAAGGAAATAAGCAATATAACTAATTTTACATAGTATTTTTGCCTAACACATTTGATAACCATAGTAATTGTCTGTAAAAAAATGTAGTAGAAAAAGGTCCTTAGGTGCAGACTCCAAACAGATTCTGAAGCATCAGTATGTGTTCGTGTGCACATGTATGTGTGTGTGCACATGCATGTGTGTGTATAAATAAGGAGTACAAGGACATTTGAGACCTTGGTAGTGGACCAGACTTTCATTGGCCAACACTCTGAAACACTTCATGTTGTAGGACACAAAAACACTTAAATAGGTAGCCCCTTTATTGCCCTCTTTTCACTCTCCCAAAACCTACTTTTATGCAAATGTAAATAAAGCCCCAAGGACAATAGATTCTAAAAAAATCGTGTTTTTGTTTGTTCTCAGTAGTATTTCATAATTCAAGTTTTAGTAGTGCCCTTTATTTTGAAAGAGACAAGAAGATCCCAAATTGTGATTATAGCTTCATCATTCCTGAAGTCTCTAGGAGATATTTCTTTAACACATTAGGGGACTTTTGAATGCTTTAACATCTTTTTCATCCAATGTTTATGTAGTACCCTCAACTTCTCAAAATAAAGAAAATAATGTAGAAACAAGTGGAGATATTTTTGAGGCCTTTAAGAAGCCAAGTTACAACTCTCAAAGTTTGTACCATCTAGAAAATGGATGGCATTTTCATTCTTTCTGGACTGCAAAATTCTAGTTTGCTTTTGTTTTATAAACATTTTAGCTTAATACTGTAAACTAACGTTTGACTGAACCAAATGCTCTTCTGATTTAAACTTTGTCGATTGGCAGATATCCTACATCTCTCCAGAAGTCTACATCTTACACTCCAGTGGCTTCTGTGGAATGTTTACTACCCAGTAATCATTTTAGTTCATTTACAGCTGATAAGAAATAGGCCCTGTTCTCTCTGTGACCAGTAAGTGTCCCCTTTCTTTTCCTTCAGTACCACAAAGAACTGTTTAAGACCTCAAACTATTTATCTCAGTTTCTTTTGGGGAGACCTAAGCTGGTTTAATAGTTTTTCTTTGTGTTAAATAGGATTGCCAAGCCTTTGAGTACAACTCATTTTTCCTAAAGAACCAATTTTATTTTTCAGTAACGAATGGATATAGTATTCCCCCAAAATTGCAAGAGTTCTTTTTTTGTGCCAAAATGAGGATCAGGGGAATTCTTCTTTGGTTTGTATTCTGTCCTTTTTTCTTTTTTTCTCCCTGTCTCTCAGTAAAGAGAGAAATTTAAAAATGTGGAGATAGCAGTGACTTTTTGAAGAAGTATGTTGTATTGTAATTACATTTTTTAGCTAAAGTGTAAGTGTTTTGATAGTATTTATTCATCTGGAGCTCTGGGTAAAGTTTTCTGCATAAAAATAAGCAGGTTGATGAGAGGGGCTAGTGCCTTAATCTTTGGTTTTAGTATTTATGTTGAAGTTCTATAATTGTACTCTACTTGGCTTTTTGATGAAAACATTTCTCATGCAAAATAGCAAAGGACAGACAACAAATGAATTCAATATTTTTATTATTTCTAGAATTAAAAAATATATATATTTTATTGACTGGAGACAGAGAAAAGAGTCCAAAATATCTTCAAATTATTACCAAACCTAATTTTAACTTACGGTTCCAGCCTCTATATTAAAATAGAATAAAAATGATTTTCATGTACCTTTTTCTTTACAGCTAATGGACAATGAAATGCATTAAAAGTACACAAGTAATGTTCTTTGATAGCCCTTGGGCTGCAATGTATAGGAGCCAGAAAAAATGAGCATGTTATTTGCAGATACCTGGGCATGTATTAGTTTGGGAGTATCCTTGGTGTTAATTTGAACTGGGAATATCTGAAAATGCTTCAGATATTAACAGTAACGCTTTAGATATCAAGAAGCTTTAGATATTAAGATTCTCTTTGAAATCTGGGAAACTGTTGCAAAACACTGGATTTTCAAGCCAGACAAACTTTAAATTAATTCCCAATTTTGTCACTTAATATCTGGGTGAACATGGATGAGTTACTTTAATCCCCTGCCAAGTTAAAAGTTTACCATTATGTTTATATTGCAGAGAGAGTGTTAATATAAAGTACTTAATATGTGTTGTCACATATAACCCTGTCTCTAAATGTTATGTTAATGTTTATATGTATATTACGTATGTTCATAACTGTACTTTTCTTGTAGATCCTCCTTCTGCCTTCCCAATCATTTTTCTATTAAAGCATAGGGCGTTTTTTTCTTTTATAAAATTAATATACCTACTTTATTTTTTAAGAGAAGTTTTATGTGTATGGAAACATTGAGTAGAAAGAAGTACAAGCTCTCTATTGATGTAGTGGTATGATTTGAGGGAGGGGAAGCATTTTATAATCCTATGATTAGCTCCCAGTCTTTTAGTTATCCTGTGTCTCAAGCCCAGGGGAGTTGTGATATTTCTTGGTAAATAAAATGTTGGTGCTTCTCGAACTCTAGTGAAATATTATATACAAATTCTTTTTTTCAGCTACCCTTTTAAGGGAACTGAAGGAAAACTGACATGCTATAAATGATGGAATTTTGATTTTTTAATGCTAGTTTGTGTATATTTCTAATTTAATGTCTATTTATGTTAGAGATTTACCGTGAAGTTTTAGAATATAGTAAATTATACAATTTGGGAAGTGCTTGAACTCAGACTTTGTAGATTAGTAATGACTTATTGGTATTCCAAACTTGATTATCCCTTGATTATTCCTGAAATCTCTAGTAGATATTTGTGTAATCCATTTGGGGGCTTTAAGAATGCTTTAACATCTTATTTATCCAAAAGAGTTTCAGTACCATCAACTTCTCATAACAAAGAGAAGAATTTAGAAATTCGTGGAGATATTTTGGGTAGCCTTTAAGAAGCTAAAACAGAATGCCTAAATTTCATATAAAAAGTCCAGGTACTTTGTTTACAAATCAATCATCAAAGCCTATAGCCAGATACACATTTTACAGATTCCCATAAAATTGGTCATCTATCTTATTCCTAACATATAACAGTTAATCAGCATTAGTAATAATAGCTTAATAGGAGAATAGGTAGGAAGGTTTTAAAACCATGAAAACATTTAAAAAAATAACAGCATACTGGCTTAGTTTAGCACACTGGCAAACTGCTTCATTGTCCATAATTGGCATCAGATTATAGAAAAGAAAAAATGATTATGAAGATTACCCAAGTTCTAGGGAAAATACATGCACATATATGTATTCATGGATGTTATTTTGTGTGCAAAACATTTTAGAAATATGTTTAAACTGTGTTGGAACTCTTTGGTGAATTTAATTTTGAGACCTCTGGGTTCCTGGGTAATGTTGGATAGTGATGAGTTGTTGTGTATAACAGATGACTTGGCCTGCACAGATTTTGACTTTCAGCAAAACTAGATTTTCAACAGGAGAATTATAAACAGAATAAGAGTCATAGAAAAGGAGAGACAACTGCCTAAAATAATAGTGATATTTTCTTTCAAATGAAAAGCTTACCATAAGTGGGAATTCTTATTTTTTGTTTTCTTTCGATTTGGTTTTGTTTTGTTTTTAACCTTCAAACTTCTTTTAAAAGCAATTGTTCAGTGTCAGTCATAAAGGAAAAAAATACCATTTCTACACAAACTATTCCTCAAAAGTGAAAAGTATAGGACATTCTCCAACTTATTCTATGAGGTCAGGCTGATCCTGAAATCAGACTGATATTTCATGGGAAAAAAATGCTATAGACCAGTATCTCTCGTGAACATAGATGCAGAAATTCTAAACAAAATTTCAGTAAATTAAATCCAAATTGCATTATATAATAGTATAATAACTCAACATCAGATGAGATTTAGCTCTTAAAATCAAGGTTAGTATAACATTCGAAAATCAATGCAATTCATCATATTAACAAATGGCATGAACAAACTTTTGGATGATGGAAATGTTCTGTATCATGGTTACATGACTGTATAACTTTGTCAAAACTCATAGAATTATATCCCTGAAAAAGATGATTTTTTACTCTAAGTGTATTATACCTCAATTAATGTGACTAAAATTAGTCAAGTTGAAATTTATAATGTATTAAAAAATATTTTGCTAATTCAAATATAGCTATATATCTTGAAGAGAGTATTTTGATATTTTACTGAAATGGTGTGTTTCTTCATGATCCCCTGACCACAAAAATTAATGACAGATGACAATTAATCAAACATTTTTTATGTTAAAGTACAAAGCTGAACATAGTATCCCCTGCCTTAGATCTTCTTGCCCATGTGGTGAAGGTACAATATTGGCACTGAAGCTTAGTGTCCATCTGAACAGAGATACGTTTATTGAACGAGGTAAAACTTTCAAAATCAACCATCTGTTTGTATGCCGTTTTTGTAAAAAAACAAAAACGTGTAAATAAAATAAAACAATATGTACATAAAAAGGAGTGTTCACAGAAACAATGCGACATTTAGTTCACGTAGTTAAAAGCCTTTCAAAAACATATATTGTTAATTGTCAAGTGTAATATTTTGCTATCTTAAAAATATAAATACTCCATATTATTTGTGCAATAATAGCTAATGTTTGTGTTGATCATCAGATCCAAAAGTTTCTTACCTATTTTCATATACGTTCCCTTCACCTGATAATTCATGGTTGAGGCCAAACTAGGTTTTTACAGTTTTATTTAAAAATGTTCATCACTTTTGATGTTTGTGGATTATTGAATGCCAGTGAGTAGAGAAGTAGATTTATAAATAAAGTGTAATACTTATAGGGGATTGGAAGTTAGTCCTTAATTGCACGTTACTTCCTCAAGCAGAAATGTGAGATTATTAAAAGCACAGACCTTGGAGTCACACATAACAAGGTTCAAATCCTGGTTTTTTTCTTTTACTAACTGTGTGACCTTAGGCAGATCACTAAATTTGTTCCTCAACTTCCTCATCTGTGAAGAAGCAATAATAATATCAGCTTGTTGGTTGTTTTGAGGATTATATGAGATCAGAGAGAGTATAGTAGAATTATCACTTATTGACATGAATAAAATTTGTATTATTATGGTCATTATCTTAAAAATACTTGTTTCTCACATGAGTATGAGTAGTGAGGGTTGATGAATAGAATCCTCTGGGAGATGTGGAAGTAGGCATTGAAAACAATATTTTTCATTTTGTCTGTTATGAGGTAGCTTTAATGTGCTGCCCATATAGCTATTCCCTATATCTTGTCTCTGAACTGTCTTGCAGGTTAGAGTGAGATCATATGGACTTGAGAAAATAGAATACCTTCAAGATTTGTTATAGAACCATTTTCTGTCTTTGTTGGCATTTCGTGTGTTGCTTACTTTTAGACAAGAAAAGTGTTAGATTTTCTAATAACAGCTTCTGTTAAAGTGCTCTTTTTATGGATAAAATATTTCAATATGAATTTTATTTCAGATGAAATTAAAACTTTCTTTGAACAATGTCTGTATGTTCAATTATTAGAATCCAAAGTTCCAGATGATAGTCTCAGATTATTTATTTGAGCATACTTCCTAATTGAAGCAGTTCTTCCCTGAAATTAGATCAACAAACTGAAAAAAAAAATTAGCTCTTTCCTTTTAGTACTAATATAGTATTAGAGCATTTGAGTCTGAATCTTTTAAGAATTTGGCCTCATGAAATATTTCTGCTGTTTGATTTTTGATTTCTAAAAATTTTATTTTTAAATAACATTTGTATATATTTAGGTGTGCAACATGGTAATTTGATGTACATATACACATTGAAATGATTACTACAGTGAAACTAATTAACATACTATCTAACATGTTTATCATTTTTGTGTACATGTAATAAGAATATCTAAAATCTACTCTCTTAGCAAATTTCTAGTAGTCAGTACAGTATTAACTATAGAGCAAATTTCTAGTAGTCAGTACAGTATTAACTATAGTCAGCATGCTGTATATTAGATCTATAGAATCATTCATCCTACATAACTACAACTTTGTATCCTTTGACCAGTATTTTTAGGTTCTACATGTAAGTGAGATTATGTAGTTTTTTTCTTTCTATATCTGGCTTATCTTACTTAGCATATGTCCTCCAGGTTCATCCATGTTATTGTATATGGTAGGATCTCTCTTTTTTAAGGCTGACATTAGTGATATGTATATTAATTTCTTTATGCATTTATTCATCAGTGGACACTTAGGTTGTTTCCATATCTTGACTATTGTGAATAATGTCATGAACATGGGAGTGCAGTTGTCTCTTCATGGTCTAGGTGACTTTGTGAGCAGGCAACTATCCTCGAAATGAAATTGTTCTCTAGGAATAGTATGCGATGACACTGAACAAATACTTATGTAAAAGTTTTACCTTTTTAAATGATATTAAACAGTTATGTTACTATAATGTGCGTTTGAGTGTAAGAATTATTGTGCACCACTGTAAGTAAACAAAGAGTAAGCATTTCACTCACATTGGTATAACCACTACTGAGGTGAGGCTGCCTCCTACCCCTCAACATAAAAGAATCTCATATTTATATATCTGTGTGTGTATGTATGTGTGTGTGTGTGTGTGTGTGTGTGTGTGTATATATATATATGTGTGTATATATGCAACACAATCTATTTCTAGACCTATAGACTTAATTATCCTAACTCTTGACATGGTTCAGATTTCCAACTGCCGAGATGAAATTTTATTCTCTCTATATTAATGAATATACATTAGGGAAAAACCTAGAAAATTCTAATATTAAGGTTATTTTAGTACCTCAATTATCAGATTAAACAGTTATTTTTTCTCTTATAATGCATGTTTTGTGGTTACCTAGTCTACCAAATGTACTAAGTCAAAAGTGAATATAAAACACCTTAAATTTGTAAGTAATAATTTAAATAATCTATTACTTCTGTATTAATTTCTTGTGACTACCCTAACAAACTGCCCCAAATTTGGAGATTAAAACATCAGATATTTATTCTTTCAAATTTCTGGAGGTCATTAATCCAAAATTAAGGTGTTAGAAGGGTCATGGGTGAAATGTTTCCTTGCCTCTTCCTTTTCAGGAGGCTCCAGTGATTCCTTGGCCTGTGGTCACATAACTCTATAATCTCTGCTTCCTTCTTCACCTGGTCTTTTCCTCTATGTTTATCTTTCCTCTTCTCTTGGAAGGATGTTTATCAGTCCCACATGGGCCTGCCTTAATCCAGAATGATCTCATATTGAGGTCATTAATTTAATTACATCAGCAAAGTTTCTTTTTCCAAATAAGATCATGTGCACATTTTCCAGGGGACACTTTTTTTTTTTTTTTTTTTTTTGGAGAGGCAGTGTGGTCATCACTCAACCTACTGCACTTATTTGGCTGTTCTTCTTCCTACCATACCCTCCTTTGGAAGAGAATCACCTTAGTTTTGCTCATCTTACTTATTTTTGCACCCTGACTCATAAAATAGCTTTATTCAAAGTGTTCTAATCTTTTATGTAAATCTTGATGTGAAACTTTGTGCCAATGAATCTGAAGTTCCCAATGTAGCATTTGTGCATCTACTGATTCTCATAAGAGGTAAGGACATGACTGAGTGCTCAGTGTTTTTGTGGAACATGCAAGTACAAAAAAATGCATTAGATTTAGTGGTTTGAACTTTATCTATAATTGTCAAAGTTGGAGGAATCAACTCTACAAATGTTGTGAACTCAGTTCTAAAATCATAACAATTTTAATGTAAAATATAGGCCAAGAACGCAAAGGAGGCAACTGAACATTAATCACAGAAGAGTGGGATTTCAGTTCCTTGATGACACAAATCACATCTGTTCTCCAGCTAGTCTATACATGACTCACTCAGTTTTTCAATTTCTGAAATAAAGAAACCCATTTATGTTTTCTAATCAGATTTTTTAAAATGTTAGCGACCCTAAAAATCCTTCAAATACTTCCTCTGGCAAACTTCTGATATTTTCAGATTATATATTGGTGAACTATGGGAATACTTACTAAACTTCTACCACCGTAAAAGAAAAGAAATCCCACAATAAAAATATCAAATATATGTGTGTCTGGAAAATGATGAAGTATTTTGTGAGCAGTACATTTTGGGGACAAGATTTTAATGAAAATCAAGACTGTCAGAGAAGAAAAAATTCTTCCTAGCTTTCACTAGTTTTAAAGGTAATATTCCAGATTCAGTAAGTTTAATAAGTGTGTTGTTGCTAAGATTAATATGGCATTGGAGATTATCAATTTATAGTAAGTATATTAAAATAATATCATTTTGATAATAGTAATAATTATGTATAGATTGTTAACTAGTATAATGAAAAGAATATTCTTGGCATAGATGACCTGGATTTGAATCTTGCTTCTTTCTAATATCATGATTTTGGACAAGTTTAAAATCAAATCCAAATTTCAGATAATAATCTAAAAATAAGAGTAATAATGCTTACCTAAGTTTCCTTGGAAAGATTAAGATAATATATCAATAGGTAAAACCAACTGTAGAACATTAACAATAAACATCATTAAATTAGAATTTCAGTATATGCATATTGAAATTTCTACTAGTTTTGGCTTGTCAGACTCATATTTTATCAAAATTTAATAATTACTAACATAAATTAGTGATTAAATTGCACATTTATTCACATTCTTTTTGGTGGCAACATTTAAAACATTTTAAGAGTGAGTTTACAGTGTTTGATTAAACACCTGAAATCAGACCACAGCAAGAGCAAAATTCTGTTATTTTCCATGTCAAGGAAGAGTCTGAATTAAGATGATCCTGTCACAGACAGTGCTGTAGCATACTGCTGTTCATAAAAAGGAAAACAACATTTATGCCACTGCTAGTTTGAAAAACTTGAGCTTGCCATGCAAATATGTAAAAACTCTTCCACTTTTTTTTAACATCTTTATTGGAGTACAATTGCTTTACAATGGTGTGTTAGTTTCTGCTTTATAACAAAGTGAATCAGTTACACATATAAATATGTCCCCATATTTCTTCCCTCTTGCATCTCCCTCCCTCCCACCCTCCCTATCCCACCCCTCTAGGTGGTCACAAAGCACCGAGCTGATCTCCCTGTGCTATGCGGCTGCTTCCCACTAGCTATCTATTTTACATTTGGTAGTGTATATATGTCCATGCCACTCTCTCACTGTATCCCAGCTTACCCTTCCCCCTCCCCGTATCCTCGAGTCCATTCTCTAGTAGGTCTGTGTCTTTATTCCCGTCTTGCCCCTAGGTTCATCATGACCATTTTTTTTTTCAGATTCCATATACATGTGTTAGCATATGGTACTTGTTTTTCTCTTTCTGACTTACATCACTCTGTATGACAGTCTGTAGGTCCATCCATTTCACTATAAATACCTCAATTTTGTTCCTTTTTATGGCTGAGTAATATTCCATTGTATATATGTGCCACATCTTCTCTATCCATTCATCTGTTAATGGACACTTAGGTTGCTTCCATGTTCTGGCTATTGTAAATAGAGCTGCAATGAATATTTTGGTACATGACTCTTTTTGATTTATGGTTTTCTCAGGGTATATACCCAGTAGTGGGATTACTGGGTCATACGGTAGTTCTATTTTTAGTTTTTTAAGGAACGTCCATACTGTTCTCCATAGTGGCTGCATCAATTTACATTCCCACCAACAGTGCAAGAGGGTTCCCTTTTCTCCACACCCTCTCCAGCATTTATTGTTTGTAGATTTTTTGATGATGGCCATTCTGACTGGTGTGAGATGATATTTCATTTTAGTTTTGATTTGCATTTCTCTAATGATTAATGATGTTGAGCATTCTTTCATGTTTCTGTTGGCAATCTGTATATCTTCTTTTTTTTTTTTTTTTTTGCGGTACGCAGGCCTCTCACCGTTGTGGCCTCTCCCGTTGCGGAGCACAGGTTCTGGATGCGTAGGCTCAGCAGCCATGGCTCAGGGGCCCAGCTGCTCCACGGCATGTGGGGTCTTCCCGGACCGGGGCACGAACCCGTGTCCCCTGCATCGGCAGGCGGACTCTCAACCACTGCGCCACCAGGGAAGCCCTGTATATCTTCTTTGGAGAAATGTCTATTTAGGTCTTCTTCCCAATTTTGGATTGGGTTGTTTGTTTTCTTAATATTTAGCTGCATGAGCTGCTTGTAAATTTTAGAAATTAATCCTTTGTCAGTTGCTTCATTTGCAAATATTTCTCCAATTCTGAGGGTTGTCTTTTCGTCTTGTTTATGGTTTCCCTTGCTGTGCAAAAGCTTTTAAGTTTCATTAGGTCCCATTTGTTTATTTGTGTTTTTATTTCCATTTCTCTAGGAGGTGGGTCCAAAAGGATCTTGCTATGATTTATGTCATAGAGTGTTCTGCGTATGTTTTCCTCTAAGAGTTTGATGGTGTCTGGTGTTACATTTAGGTCTTTGATCCATTTTGAGTTTATTTTTGTGTTTGGTGTTAGGGAGTGTTCTAATTTCATTCTCTTACATGTAGCTGTCCAGTTTTCCCAGCACCACTTATTGAAGAGGCTGTCTTTTCTCCACTGTATATTCTTGCCTCCTTTATCAAAGATAAGGTGACCATATGTGTGTGGGTTTATCTCTAGACTTTCTATCTTGTTCCACTGATCTATATTTCTTTTCCTATGCCAGTACCATACTGTCTTGATTACTGTAGCTTTGTAGTACAGTCTGAAGTCAGGGAGCCTGATTCCTCCAACTCTGTTTTTCTTTCTCAAGGTTGCTTTGGCTATTTAGGGTCTTTTGTGTTTCCATACAAATGGTGAAATTTTTTGTTCTAGTTCTGTGAAAACTGCCAGTGGTAGTTTGGTAGGGATTGCACTGAATATGTCGATAGCTTTAGGTAGTAGAGGTATTTTCACAATGTTGATTCTTCTAATGCAAGAACATTGTATATCTCTCCATCTATTTGTATCATCTTTAATTTCTTCATTAGTGTCTTACAATTTTCTGCATACAGGTCTTTTGTCTCCTTAGGTAGGTTTATTCTTAGATATTTTATTCTTTTTGTTGCAGTGGGAGTGTTTTCTTAATTTCACTTTCAGATTTTTCATCATTAGTTTATAGGAATGCAAGAGATTTTTGTGCATTAATTTTGTATCTTGCTACTTTACAAAATTCATTGATTAGCTCTAGTAGTTTTCTGGTAGCATCTTTAGGTTTCTCTATGTATAGTATCATGTCATCTGCAAACAGTGACAGCTTTACTTCTTCTTTTCTGATCTGGATTCCTTTTATTTCTCTTTCTTCTCTGATGGCTGTGGCTAAAACTTCCAAAATTATGTTGAATAACAATAGTGAGAGTGGGTAACCTTGTCTTGTTCCTGATCTTATTTGAAATGGTTTGTTTTTCACTATTGAGGACGATGTTGGCTGTGGGTTTGTCATATATGGCCTTTATTATGTTGAAGAAAGTTCCCTCTATGCTGGCTTTCTGGAGGGTTTTTTCATAAATGGGTGTTGAATTTTGTCAAAAGCTTTCTCTGTGTCTATTGAGATGATCATATGGTTTTTCTCCTTCAATTTGTTAATATGGTGTATCATGTTGATTGATTTGCATATATTGAAGAATCTTTGCATTCCTGGGATAAACCCCACTTGATCATAGTGTATGATCCTTTTAATATGCTGTTGGATTCTGTTTGCTAGTATTTTGTTGAGGATTTTTGCATCTATGTTCATCAGTAATATTGGCCTGTAGTTTTCTTTGTTTGTGACATGTTTGTCTGGTTTTGGTATCAGAGTGATGGTGGCTTCATAGAATGAGTTTGGGAGTGTTCTTCCCTCTGCTATATTTTGGAAGAGCTTGAGAAGGATAGGTGTTATCTCTTTTCTAAATGTTTGATAGAATTCACCTGTGAAGCCATCTGGTCCTGGGCTTTTGTTTGTTGGAATATATTTAATCACAGTTTCAATTTCTGTGCTTGTGATTGGTCTATTCATATTATCTATTTCTTCCTAGTTCAGTCTTGGAAAGTTGTGCGTTTCTAAGAATTTGTCCATTTCTTTCAGATTTTCCATTTTATTGGCATACAGTTGCCTGTAGTAATTTCTCATGTTCCTTTGTATTTCTGCAGTGTTCATTGTTACTTCTCCTTTTTCATTTCTAATTCTATTGATTTGAGTCTTCTCCCTTTTATTCTTGATAAGTCTGGCTAATGGTTTATCAATTTTGTTTATCTTCTCAAACAACCAACTTTTAGTTTTATTGATTTTTGCTATCCTTTCCTTCATTTCTTTTTCATTTATTTCTGATCTGATCTTTATGATTTCTTTTCTTCTCCTAACTTTGGGGTATTTTTGTTCTTCTTTCTCTAGTTGCTTTAGGTGTAACGTTAGGTTGTTTATTTGAGATGTTTCTTGTTTCTTGAGGTAGGATGGTATTGCTATAACCTTCCCTCTTAGAACTGCTTTTTTGCCTCCCATAGATTTTGGGTGGTCGTGTTTTCATTGTCATTTGTTTCTAGGTATTTTTCGATTTCCTCTTTAATTTCTTCAGTGATCTCTTGCTTATTAAGTAGTGTGTTTTTTAGCCTCCATGTGTTTGTATTTCTTACAGATTTTTTTTTCCTGTAATTGATATCAAGTCTTATAGCGTTGTGGTCGGAAAAGATACTTGATACGATTTCAAAATTTACCAAGGCTTGATTTGTGACCCCATATATGATCTCTCCTGGATAATGTTCCATGAGCACTTGAGAAAAATGTGTATCCTGTTGTTTTGGATGGAATGTCCTATAAATATCAATTAAGTCCATCTTGTTTAATGTATCATTTAAAGCTTCTGTTTCCTTATTTATTTTCCTTTTGGATGATCTATCCATTGGTGAAAGTGGGGTCTTAAAGTCCCCTACTATGATTGTGTTACTGTCGATTTCCCCTTTTATGGCTGTTAGCATTTGTCTTATGTATTGAGGTGCTCCTACGTTGGGTGCATAAATATTTACGTTTGTTATATCTTCTTCTTGGATTGATCCCTTGATCATTATTTAATGTCCTTCTTTGTCTCTTGTAATAGTCTTTGTTTTAAAGTCTATTTTGTCTGATATGAGAATTGCTACTCCAGCTTTTTTTGATTTCCATTTGCATAGAATATCTTTTTCCATCCCCTCACTTTCAGTCTGTATGTGTCCCTAGGTCTAAAGTGGGTCTCTTGTAGACAGCATAGATACGGGTCTTGCTTTTGTATCCATTCAGCCAGTCTGTGTCTTTGGTGGGAGCATTTAATCCATTTACATTTAAGGTAATTATCAATATGTATGTTCCTATTAGCATTTTTTAAATTGTTTTGGGCTTATTATTGTAGGTCTTTTCCTTCTCTTGTCTTTCCTGCGTAGAGTAGTTCCTTTAGCATTTGTTGTATAGCTGGTTTGGTGGTGCTGAATTCTCTTAGCTTTTGCTTGTCTGTAAAGGTTTTAATTTCTCTGTCAAATCTGAATGAGGTTCTGCTGGGTAGAGTAATCTTTGTTGTAGGTTTTTCTCCTTCATCACTTTAAATATGTCCTGCCACTCCCTTATGGCTTGCAGAGTTTCTGCTAAATGTCAGCTGTTAACCTTATGGGGATTCCCTTATGTGTTATGTCTTTTTTTTCCTTGCTGCTTTAAATATTTGTTATTTGTATTCAATTTTTGATACTTTCATCAATATGTGTTTTGTCATGTTTCTCCTTGGATTTATCCTGGATGGGACTCTCTGTGCTTCTTGGTCTTGATTAAGTATTTCCTTTCCCATATTAGGGAAGTTTTCAACTATAGTCTCTTCAAATATTTTCTCAGTCCCTTCCTTTTTCTCTTCTTCTTCTGGGACCCCTATAATGTGAATGTTGGTGTGTTTAATGTTGTCCCAGAGGTCTCTGAGACTGTCCTCAATTCTTTTCATTCTTTTTTCTTTATTCTGCTCTGCAGTAGTTATTTCCACTATTTTATCTTCCAGGTCACTTATCTGTTCTTCTGCCTCAATTATTCTGCTATTGATCCCTTCTAGAGAATTTTAAATTTCATTTATTGTGTTGTGCATCACTGTTTGTTTGCTCTTTAGTTCTTTTACATCCTTGTGAAAGGTTTCTTGTATTTTCTCCATTGTATTTCCAAGATTTTGGATCATCTTTGCTATCATTATTCAGATTTCTTTTTCAGGTAGACTGCCTATATCCTCTTCATTTGTTTGGTCTGGTGGGTTTTTGCCTTGCTCCTTCATCTTCTGTGTGTTTCTGTCTTCTCATTTTGCTTAACTTACTGTGTTTGTTGTCTGCTTTTCGCAGGCTGCAGGTTCATAGTTCCCATTGTTTTTGGTGTCTGTCCCCAGTGGCTAAGGTTGGTTCAGTGGGTTGTGTAGGCTTCCTGGTGGAGGAGACTAGTGCCTGTGTTCTGGTGGATGAGGCTGTATCTTATCTTTCTGGTGGGCAGGTCCACATCTGGTGGTGTGTTTTGGTGTGTCTCTGGCCTTATCATGGGTTTAGGCAGCCTCTCTGCTAATGGGTAGTGTTGTGTTCCTGTCTTGCTAGCTGTTTCTCACAGGGTGTCCAGCACTGTAGCTTGCTGGTCATTGAGTCTAACTGGGTCTTGGCATTGAGATGGAGATCTCTGGGAGATTTTTGCCGTTTGATATTGCGTGGAGCTGGGAGGTCTCTTATGGACCAGTGTCCTGAACTTGGCTCTTCCACCTCAGTGGCACAGCCCTGACACCTGGCTGGAGCACCAAGAGCCTGTCCTCCACATGAGTCAGAATAAAAGGTAGGAAAAAAAGAAAGAAAGGAGGAAGAAAAAACAAAATAAAATAAAGTTATTAAAGTAAAAAATAGTAAGAAAAAAAATTTCTTTAAGTATTAAAAAAGACAAAAAAGACAGACAGAACCCTAGGACAAATGGTAACAGCAAAGCTATACAGACAAATCACACACAGAAGCATACACGTACACACTCACAAGGAGAGAAAAAGGGAGGAAAAAAAAATGTATCGTTGCTCCCAAAGTCCACCTCCTCAATTTGGGATGATTCATTGTCTATTCAGGAATTCCACATATGCAGGGCACATCAAGTTAATTGTGGAGATTTACTCTGCTGCTTCTGAGGCTGCTGGGGGAGATTTCCCTTTCTTTTCTTTGTTTGCACATCTCCAGGGTTCAGCTTTGGATTTTGCCCCGCCTCTGCGTGTAGTGTCACCTTAGGGTGTCTTTTCCTCTCCCAGACAGGACGGGGTTAAAGGAGCAGCTGATTCGGGGACTCTGACTCACTCAGGCCGGGGGAAGGGTGGGGAACGGAGTGCGGGGAGAGCCTGCGGTGGCAGAGGCCGGCGTGACTTTGCACCAGCCTGAGGCGTGCCGTGTGTTCTCCCACGGAAGTTGTCCCTGGATCACGGGACCCTGGCAGTGCGGGCTGCACAGGCTCCCTGGAGGGGAGGTGTGGATAGTTACCTGTGCTTGCACACAGGCTTCTTGGCGGCGGCAGCAGCAGCCTTAGCATCTCATGCTTGTCTCCCGGGAGCGCGCTGATAGGCGTGGCTCGCTCCCATATCTGGAGCTCCTTTAAGTGGAGGTCTTAATCCCTTCTCCTCGTGCACCAGGAAACAAAGAGCCAAGACAAAGTCTCTTGTCTCTTCAGCAGCTCCAGACTTTTTTCCCGGACTCCCTCCCGGCTAGCCGTGGCGCACTAGCCCCCTTCAGGTTGTGTTCACGCAGCCAATCCCAGTCCTCTCCCTGGGATCTGACCTCCACCGGACCCTCAGCTCCCAGCCCCCGCCTGCTCCAGCAGGTGAGCAGACAAGCCTCTGGGGCTGGTGAGTGCTGGTCGGTACCGATCCTCTGCGCGGGAATCTCTCTGCTTTGCCCTCCGTGCCCCTGTTGCTGTGCTCTCCTCCGTGGCTCCGAAGCTCCCCCCTCTGCCCCCTGCAGTCTCTGCCCGCGAAGGGGCTTCCTAGTGTGTGGAAACATTTCTTCCTTCACAGCTCCCCTCTCAGTGGTGCAGGTCCCGTCCCTATTCTTTTGTCTCTGTTTTTTCTTTTGCCCTACCCAGGTACATGGGGATTTTCTTGCCTTTTGGGAGGTCTGAGGTCTTCTGCCAGCGTTCAGTAGGTGTTCTATAAGAATTGTTCCACATGTAGATGTATTTCTGGTGTATTTGTGGGGAGGAAGGTGATCTCCGTGTCTTACTCTTCTGCCATCTTGAAGCTCCCTCTCCACCTTTTTTTTTTATGGATGGTCTACTTGAGAAAATAGGTATTTATAAAATGTCTTTTATTGTTCTTGACCAAAGATTGTACTTTTTTTAATTCACAAAGCCTGCAAATTATATTAGTTTCCCGTGAACAGTAATAGCACAGGGGATTAGGGCAATGCTTTTATACATTGAAAGTTATTCACTTCTGTTTCCTGTGGGCCTACAGAAATAATGTAACCTGTTCTGGAGGGAAGGTCATCGTATCATGTCTTCTAACTTACTGTAACATAAAACAATTTTGTCTAATATAATTCTCTCACATTTTATTGATTTTATATGTGGTCAGCACTTGCAGTTGTAAATGAGTTAGAAGAAAACATGACATGACTCTGCCCTTAAGGAGCTTAACATTTACTGGGGTTTAGCACAAGAAATTGCTAGAACTCTATATTCATTTATTTGTTATAGGTCTATTAAGAGTTTCTGTCTCTTCTTGAGTCATTATGGTATTTTGTGTTTTTCTAGGAATATATCCGTTTCCACAAAGTTGTATACTTTCTTTGTGTAAAATTTTGTTTTTAATAATATTTGCTTATAGCTTTTAATTTCTGTGATATCTATAGTAATGAATTTCTGATTTGGTAATATGCCTCTTATCTATCTTTTTTTTCCTTGGCTAGTCTAACCAAAGTTTTATCAACTGTTGACATTTTCAGGGAAGCAATATTAGACTTCATTTTTCTACTCCATTTGTGTTTTCTATTTCATATATTTTTACTCACATTTTTTCTTTCTTTAGGCTTGATTTGCTGTTATTTTCTGACCATGTATAAATATATATATATATATATACATGTATATATGTGTGTGTATATAAATACACACATAACCAACAACAATAGCAGATTAGTTGTTCTCAAATGCTCATGGTATTTTGGGATATAGTGTATGTGTGTGTATATATATGTGTGTGTGTATGTGTGTATATATATTCACATATACACAACAGTATATATTGTATAGATACACAGTACACATTATATGTATATATGCACACATATGTATATATTTATATAAACAAGTTGATTAACCATATTCAGTATTCTTCAAAACTTCTTTATCCTTACTAATTTTTTATCTACTTTTTTCTATCATATACGTAGAGAGGGATATTGCTATCTACAACTAATATTTTTTAATAGTCTATCTTTATTTCTGGTATTTATTGTATTACACGTTACATGTTTGGGTGCACTGTTATGTGAATATACATATAAAAATTTTATATCTTATTCTGTTGACCCTTTTATGCTTATGAAATGTATTTTTTTAAAAATTTTTCTCTAGTAGTTTGTTTTGTTTTGCAGTCTGTTCTGTCTTAGTTGAGCCACTCCAATTCTCTTATGGTTAATATTTGTATGATACATCATTTTAATCTTTTAAATTGCAAGCTACTTGCTTTATTGAATATAAAATGTGCTTCTTGTAGACAACATAGAGTTGGATCTGGCTTTTTATTCCGTGTGAAAATCTTTGGCTTTTGTTTAAGGTGTTCAGTCCATTCCATTTAACATAAATATTGTTATGCTTGGATTTACATATGAAATTTTGCATATATTTTCTATAAATATCATTTTGTTGTTCCTCTGTTTCTAATTTCATATTTTTGTGGCATACAATTATTTCAATGTACCATTTTAATTATTAATTGATATTTAACTATTTTTTTAAGTTACTTCCTTACTGGTTGCTTTAGTGATTAAAATGTACATCTTAATTTATCATAATCTACTTCAAATTAATACTGAGTTAATTTTGATGAAATATACCACATTTACTTCAATTAGCAACAGTGAAGTGCAATTATTCTAATATATATTATATATCTATGTGATATAAATTATATTATTATTATTTTTAATTATTGCCCACTTTTCAACAAAAAATTTGAGACATATGAAGGAATGAGAGTGTGACTTGTAAATATTGCTTAATAAAACCTTATGTGATATTTAGTGTAGTCACAATGTTGTACAATAAAGTTATCACACAATAAAATACATTGTATCCATTATGTGGTCACCCTCCATTCCACTTATTCCTATGTCATGGTAACCTTATCTGCTTTCTGTCACTACAAATTTGTACATTCTGGATATATCATGTAAGACAAATCATTCAATATGTGGGCTTTTCTGTCTGGCTTCTTTCAGTTAGCATAATATTTTCAAGGTTATCCAAGTAGTAGCATTTATTAGTATTTTAATCTTTTTATGGCTGAATAATATTCCATTCACGTATAGCACAGTTTGTTAATCCATTCATCCGTTGATTATAATATGTTTCTGTGTGGATCTGTTTGAATTTATTTGCTTAGAATTTGTTGAGATTTTTGGATGTGTAGCTTTGTGTCTTTTATCCAATTTTAGATCTTTCTAGATGTTATTTCTTTAGACAGTTTTTCCTGCTCAATAGGTTTTTTGGTAATAGGGCCAATTCCTGGAGCTTCCTCCTCCAGCATATTCCCATAGACCACTCTCTCTCCTATTGATGTTAAGATTTTCTCTTGATTTTGTCTTTCAGCAGTTTGAGCATTTTCTATATAGATGTTGATCTCTTTGTGTAATTCTACGTAGAGTTCATTGAGTTTCTTGACAGGGTGGCTTAATGTTTTACAGCTAATTTCAGGTTTTAAGCATTATTTCTTCAAATATTTTTTCTATGTTTTCTTTCTACTCTCCTTCTGGGACTCCCATTACAATTTTGTTGATAGACTTGAAGTAGTTCCACAATCTCTGAGACTCTATATTTTCTTCAATTTTTTTCTGTCTTCAGATTTCATATCTTTTGATCTATCTTCATTTGTTGATTTGTTCTTCTCAAGTCTGATGTTGAGCTCTTCTAGTTAATTAGTGAATGTGTAATTTCAGTTTTAGTTCTTTTCAACTCTAGACTTTTGATTTGATTCTTTCCTTTTTCACAGCTTCTATTTTTCTATTGAGATTCTCTGTTTGTTGAGACAGTGTCATCATATATCCCTTTATCTCTTTAAATATGGCTTCCTTTAATAAATGAACATATTTGTAAAAGCAACACACACACACACACACACACACACACACACACACACACACTCCAATATCTTATCCCAATCACAATTTCTATTAACTGATTTGTTCCTGAATATTGGTCACACTTTTCTATATCTTTGCATATCTCAATTCTTTTCTGTTGTTGAAAACTGGAAACTATACATACAGTATTGTAGCAAAGTTGAATTTTGAATTTTCTTGAGTCTTTCTTTACTCTCTCTTTCTCTTTCCTTTTTAGTTTTTAGACTTAAACTGTGGAATCCTCCCCTCCCCTATTTCCATTTCACAATTTGCAACCACTTACATCTCTTCTCAGACACATTGAACTTGTAAGGCTTCTGCTCGCTGCCAATCGAGTGTGGGTTTGAAAACACATTGAAAGTTTATCCAATTGTTGAGCTTTCCTTGGCTTTCACTTTCAGCTGAGATATCTGTCTCCCTCCACATGTACATATTTCCCAGTCAGCAAGGAAATTATGGAGTGCTTGCCATGGGTTTTCTGGCTTTTTCTTTCAAGAATCTTCATGTTAAATATTTTCAGGGGGCCATTGAACACCCCATCTTGGATTGAATGGTCAAGCTAGGAGATGTTAAGATTTTCCCAGCTGTTCCTACTCATTTTGCTACATTCACTGACAGTGTCTCCACTGGTTTACACCCCTTGCTTAAAACCAAGGCCATCCCCTCTGGCAACAATGTTGCTAGTTTTCATTTCCCATCCTTCCCTGCTCTGGTGAAATCATTCTCAAAGACTGAGTTGAGAGGATGGCAAGGTGACAAAAAGGCCACACATTTTCTCTGTTACTGTGCAAAGCTATGTCAGTTTTTATGAGTAAATGCTCCTCAATCTCTTGTTTTCATTTGATTGACTTCTAGAGCACACAAAATAGTTTTTAATCACAATACTGAACAGTTTTATACTTGTCACTTAGGGAGAGGATTAGTTAGCTTTTTCATACTTCTATAGCCATATGTCTGTAGTAGCCTCTATGTCCCAGGTCTTTTACTGAGGGAAGATTTACTTGTTTATTTACTTTTACAGAACAGAAATAACAACAAAGAATTTCTTGATAAGGAAGAAATGCTGGGATCAGCACAGAAATTAAGCCTAAGGTAAATCTGCTTGATGTCTTGATTTTTCCAAGGACAGGTCAATGTACATTGATAAAAATGATATCTTCATAAACATCTTGATCACATGGAAATAGCCCATGGAAAGGAAGGAGTGGGGGTTAGAAGACTAGATTCTTTTAGCTATGGTGTATTTGGGGAATCTGAGCAGCTTAATTAATCAATGAGCTTCAACATTCTCATCACTAATACAATGAGTTTGTAGTAATATATGGTTTGGCAGTTGTCTCCAATGCCTGCCTGTACAGCATTAGAGTCAGTTTTAATATAGAGTTTCGTAGGTCTCCTCTCTGAATTCCTGATTCAGTTGGAGAAGATGAGAGATAGGGTCTTTATTTTACAAGCATCAATGTAAATTCTAAATTTAAATAAATTCAAAAATACACTGATCCCCCCCTACTCCCACAAGGTTTCTTGAATCTTCCTCTGATATATATCAGGATCATAAGTGGACAGCCTTCTTTTTGTTCACAGTTATGCACCATCTGTGTGGTGTTCTTGGTGCATTGTACTTCCTTGAACTAAATAAAGTGTGTCTTCTTTTTACCCTCCATTGATTATGGTGCCTGGTTCAGACACTGGCTATGGTTTATGTAGATAATAGCAGCTCAGCTGAAAGGTTGTTTACCTAGTGAAAATGCTGGCACAGCCCTCTCTGCAAGACCAATAATGCACGTGAGGACAGAGAGGTCTGGGAAAATCCTTGTGTCAGTCATAATGTTGTCTTTTTGCATCCCCTAAGAAAGGATGCTTTTGGTCTACCACAGACTTCTTTTTTTTGAATCCTAAACCTTAAGAAAAAAGTGAAAAAAACCACAAAACATAGCATGATGTAGGCTTTTGGGAATGTACAAATGTTTGCAATGCATTAGAACTGCCAGTAAAAGAAGCATGTGCTGGCATTCATAGGCACTAAAATTAATTCTGTTAGCAATGATAAATAAAAATAGATCAAATTAGAAGAGCTTATAGACTCACTTTTGCTTTCTGCTATTTTTGTATCACTGGAAGTCTAGGTGTCACACATCTATAGTTGCTGTAAAGCACTGATTATGTTCACTTGGCTTAGTGACATAGAAAGCTAGGCTGAAGTAAAGGTAGTGAAGGATGTAATTGATAAAAATGCCTAGATAACATAAAAAATCATGGGCCCAACAGGGTTTTCATAATAATGATAGTTTAATGTTCATACTGCTTTTACCTCTTTTAATGTTATTTTTTTGCAGTAAATTGCCTTTCTGTGCCTCACGCATTTGTGAGTTTTGCAGAACAAGAAATACTGGCTTTCTTTAGAGCATAGGAAACTGGTACTCAGAGAAGTGGCTTGCACAAAGTCATAGGAAGAGAAATGAATGATATGCAATGAAGACTCAGTTTGAGGCAATAACTGTGATCTCATTCACAAAAGTAGAAACTCTTCAAGTATTTGCTAGATGATGGTCTCAGAAAACAATCAGACAAACAAGTAGTTCAGGAGAGCTGGTAGGTACAATTTATCACAAAATGCTGAATGATCTGGAAAGCAGCTCAGTGTCCTAAATCAATAGCAAATGTGCATGTTTTTTCATCCATCACCCAATTATGTTAGAGATGACAGCTTATTTGATGAAGGCAACAGCATTCTGTGCATTTTATTATAAGATTTGCTACTGGATTTTTTTTTCTATCAGAATGACCAACATTAGAAAGGCTTTATGAGAGTAAATATTGTGAAACAATGAGAACTTTCACACACTCGTGGTGATAATGTAAGTATGTATATCCATTTGGGGAAGACAAAAATTTGGCATATTCTACTGGGGTTGAATATACTTATTTCCTATGAGCCAGAAATTTCATTTCTAGGTATATACCCAACAGAAATGCATGCACATGCATCCCAAAAGATATGTACAAGACACATATAGCGGCATTGAATCAAAGGTATATCGAAGGTAAAGTGGATTAAAAAATGTCATACTTGTGCAATGGAATACTGTATAGAATGAAAATGAATTAACTATAAGTATATGCAACCACATAGATGAATGTCACAGATAAAATATTGAGCAAAAGGATACACACTGTGTGTTTGCTACTGGATTTTATGAGAGCTCTTTTGAAAGAAAACTTTGTCACCATTTTGTTAAATGTATTTTATTAATCTACTCATTTAAAAAATATATTTGTGCAATTCTTGGAAATGCTGAGTTTCAGTCTTCTTTGGTCTCGATAAGGCATAATACATCTCCCCTGAGGCTGGTCCTGACAAATCCCGAGACACATTTAGCCTTTAAAGTCGATTCCACCTCATTCATTTCTCATTGTATCAGAGCAAACAAGAGACACAGAAGTGTTGTGCGTCTTTGGGATTACAGATTATGATTTAAAATGTGCTGATAAATCCAGAAGTCTTAAATTTAAATTAGTCACTACACATGAGAGCAATTTCCTGGCATTCTGTGTTCTTCAGCTCAAGGGTTTTATCCTGGATGAGTGCACACTTCTACTCTGGCAAATGAGCATTAATGGATACACTTTGGGTAAAATGAAGCAAAAATGAGCCAGGGTTTACTATTTGAGCCAAAAATTTAGGCAAAATTAGAATGTATAAATGAAGCAGTTGATTTATATAGTGAAATTATATATATATGTATATATATATACATATATATAATGATATAAATGGATCTGTAGAAATTTTTCTTTAAAAATTATGCAATTTTGACTAATATCAGGAATGGCCCCAGTGTATGCTTCTCTCAGATCTGATGGGTCTAATCTTCCCTCCTGGAACTGCTGCTTTCCCCAAGTTGGTCATCTTGCTTCTAGACAGCTGCTACCAATCAACTCCCACTGGGAAGACACGGGCAAGGTGCACTAGGATTAGCCACTACATTCATCAAAAATCATTTAGAAAACCTGGGCCTGAGTCAAATAGCTGCTGAAATTTTAATATTATAGTGTTCCTGGGCTTTATTGCTATCCTCTGACTAGTCTCTTTTCTCCTGTGTCCCATTTGGCTACTAACTGCTGCTTTGCTCTTTTGAACCCCTGTTTTATGTGCTTTGATACATTTTCCCCATTCTCCCTGACTGTGGACCACATGCCCCGCTCTGCACTCTGGTGATTGCCCCCTTGGTTTTATTGTCCATCTGCCTAGTTCCTGACCTTCTCTGTGAGCAAGAGCCCTCTGATAAATAAATAACTGCCAATCTGCTGTTGGCATTTTCTAATTGCCTTATCATCATTATTTCTTAGGAAGCCAGTTTGTCTAACTGTACTAGATGTGCCATCCACTCTAGAGTGGCTCTGTTGCCTATTGGTTAAATGGTTGAAAGTAGTTAAAGTATCTGGCATCTGATCAGTTCATCTCTCTCACTGTTGGGTAGGGAGTGGGGTAGGAGGAGGTGAGTGGGTGGGGAATAAAAAAGGCCCCCTGGACTACACTTCTTAACTTGACCTTTGGGTAAACAAACTAATGAAATTTGCCCAGGAGGAAAAGACTTTATCTCTGAAATGCCCTTAGCAGGATGTCCTTGGAGGATTATTCAGGATGGGTCAGCATGGCACCCTGGAGAAAGTCACTTGCGACTCTCAGTAGTATAAAAGGGAGATGTTTTGGGCTTCCCTGGCGGCGCAGTGGTTGAGAGTCCGCCTGCCAATGCAGGGAACACGGGTTCGTGCCCCGGTCTGGGAAGATCCCACATGCTATGGAGCGGCTGGGCCCGTGAGCCATGGCCACTGATCCTGCGCACCTGGAGCCTGTGCTCCGCAACAGGAGAGGCCACAACAGTGAGAGGCCCGTGTACAGCAAAAAAATAAAATAAAATAAAATGGAGATGTTTGATATGCTAGTCTTTTGTGAGGTGATCCTGTGAACCTCACTCAGAAACTTCATGTATTTTGGGACAGAGAGTTTTATCCAACATGAGAAGAAATTTGGGAGCAACTTTTGACAGCTCTACTTTATATAGTTCTTTAATTTCCTGTGTCCTTGACATTATTTAGTAAACCTTGACACTGGTTAAGATCTCTGACCCATGTGACTCTGATTTGACAATGTGATGTGTGTATTAGCTCAGGATTTCTGGCTCTAGTGTGGGACTACCTGGATTTGAATCCCTGTTTCCCCCGTTTTTACCTATGGGCTTTGGGCAAGTTATCTAACCTATAAATGATTAATTTTTCTACCCATAAAATGGAGATTAGGAATAGTTTGTGTTTTGAATTAATGCATGCAAAATGTAGAACAGTATCTTGTGCATAGTAAACTTTATGTAATGTTAGATATTTTATTACGGTTCAGTTCAAAAGCAGGGCTACGATAATAACCAACATTCATCATATACTTAGTGCACACCAGAAACTGAGTCAAGCACTTTAAAATAATTATTTTCTTCTAATTTTTACAATCAATCCTATAAATAGTGAGAAGAATTTCCAAAAATGTGGAGAAGGAGACTGACTAGAGTTTTCACATTGTCCTTCTAAAGCATATATAAGGCATAACCTCCCTACCCCCAAATTAGATGTCTCCCTACTCCCTACCCCCAAATTAGATGTCTCTAGGCCCTTGATACTCAAAATGCTATCTGCAGCATTGGCATCACCTGAGAGCTTGTTAGAAATGCAGACTTTCTGCCTCTAGACTCTATCAAAGACCTACTGATTCAGAATCTGCATTTTAACAAGATCCCTGGAGTGATGTGTATGCCTGTTAAAATTTGAGAACCCTATTTTAGCCAGTTTTAAATGTTTCTTTCCCATGCCATTTTATCAAGCACATTTGCCATGGTTTCTAAATATATTTTTAATTGCTGTAGTTTTTGTTTTGTTTTGTTTTTGTTTTTTGCGGTACGCGGACCTCTCACTGTTGTGGCCTCTCCCGTTGTGGAGCACAGGCTCCGGACGCGCAGGCTCAGCGGCCATGGCTCACGGAACTAGCCGCTCCGCGGCATGTGGGATCTTCCCGGACAGGGGCACGAACCCGTGTCCCCTGCATCGGCAGGCGGACTCTCAACCACTGCGCCACCAGGGAAGCCCACGAACAGTTTTTAATAGAAATAAATCTGACATTTCCACAATTTGCATTTTCTTTCACTTGTGTCTCTGTAAAATGAGATCAGATATGAAACATAAGTGCTTGATAATTAACCAAAGCCACTGATTTTACGGAAAGTAATTTAACTCAGATTTTGATCCAATGGCTTTCTTGTCCTATCCTTTGATTTATGAAAGATTTTGCAAAAGTTTTATTGTATACTTTTTATGGTTCAGGTTTAATTGGAGACAGTTGTTCTTCTTGCAGTTGCCCTATTGATTAGAATACCTGGAACACCACTAACATTTTTGTTTCATAACAGTGCTAAACTTCCATGAACTCTAAATTAATTACTGAAATAATTGTGGACATATTGTAGCAATACATTTTTACTTAAAAAAATTAATGTAGTGGCTTCCCTGGTGGTGCAGTGGTTAAGACTCCGCCTGCCAATGCAGGGGACATGGGTTCGAGCCCTGGTCTGGGAAGATCCCACATGCCGCAGAACAACTAAGTCCGTGCGCCACAACTACTGAGCCTCCGCTCTAGACCCTGCCAGCCACAACTACTGAAGCCCGCACGCTAGGGCCTTTGCTCCGCAACGAGAGAAGCCGCTGCAAAGAGGAGCCTGCGCACCGCAACGAAGAATAGCCCCCACTCACCGCAACCAGAGAAAAGCCCACGTGCAGCAACAGAGACCCAACGCAGCCAAAAAAATAATAATAATAAAATAAATAAATTTATTAAAAAATTAATGTAATGCTGGGAAGCATTAAAACAGTAAATTAAGAGGAAAAAATCTCTTTGATAATCCTTACCTTGTAAAAACAATAGCTAGTCATTGATCTTAATTCTTAATCTGTTCTCGAAGATTGAAAACACAGAATAGCTTTAGGGCTGTAGAAATAAATGAAAACCACCCAAAAGAGAATAGAGGCTATTTGTTCAGAGCTTGCTGTAGCATGTGTATCAGCAACTGTCACTGGCATCTGTCAGAGGCTCAAAGGCTGCCAGGTGAGTGGGGAAGCTTTACAGTGAAAAAAAATGGAAGGCTTCAATAACACTCTGATTGGAGGTTATTGACATTGGGAAGTTGGACGGCAAACTAGAATCACAACATGGTATATAGTGAATTCAGAGAGCAGATTTATTTGGCTTTTCTAGCTGGTCCTGAGTTGGAAGAAGAGGCAGAAATTAGGGAAACTGGCAGAAATCGACTAAATCCTAATTGTTCTGGGCCAATTACTGAAGAGGTTATGGTTTGGCTTCCTGGGCTGGTTGCTGCAGAGGATGTATCAATAGGTGAGAGTTTTATTTTCCTATGTAATCTGGCCATTTTCTGTATATTTGGTCTTTCAGGAAAGAATCCAAGTTGTTAACATAAAAGAACTGAAAATATCAAACCTGCTGTTATTATACTTTTAAAAAAGAAACCTAATGTTCTGACTTGGTTTTAGGCCAGTGCTATCAAATATTAAAAATTATTTTAAAATAATACATATAAGCAGTTGAATATTTGCATTTGTGCTGAATAAAATGCTGCCTACCAGAATGGTGGGAGAAATAACAAGGCAGCCCCTGTTATTGAGGTAATTTGACAATTATCATTTTCTGTATCTTTCGGAGCTCAGAATAATGTAGCAGCGGGGATTTTAGAGAGGAAAAAATTTAATAAATGGATATGCTGACTAAATTTATAGTTATCACCGGTAAGACAAGGAATCATCAATGCAACCTTGAAAGCAGTTAAAGGACAGTTGAATTAGAAAGATTAGTCAACACTGTAGCAAGCTCTAGCCTAACCTATCGGACTAGATAGAGAAATGAAGCAGTGAAATAATTTTAACCAACATTTGAACATTTATACTGCTCCAAGCACAGTCTTATGGGCTGGTGAGTATTAAAAAGAATAAGATCTAGGTCAGTCATCATGGAAATTGGTGCAATGGATAAACATTCAGTTACTTATATCCAGATGCAAAAATCTATGATTTAAATGACAGTGTTTTTTAGAAATGGATAGTGGCAGCTAAAAGTATGTTTTAATCAATTAATGGCTCATTGTGCTACTTTTAAAAGATAGTAGATTTATGCTTTTTATACATAAGGTATGTCCCGTTTACCTGCTGTTAGGAATGCCAGATACAAGTGTGCCAACGGAAAATGTATATATTATCAGCATGGCTTTCTAACTTCACTTTTATTTAATTTCAAATTTTAATATATTAATTAAAAATTATAACACTGCCCTATGCATAGTCAGTAACCAATGGAAGAATTCATAGTTAATTCATCTTCATTAGTATTAAGATTTTGGTAATTAAAGATTAATAGCACCAGAAACTGGATTAATTTAGTTTATATACTTCTTAGTTATCCATGAAACTCAGTAAAGAATATTAACTTTTTCATTGGATTTTTTAGAACTCTTCTGAGGTTCCACAAAATTTCCCCAGTCCCCACTTTGGGATTCTGAATTAGTAGTTCCAATAGGATTTTCCAAGTTCTTCCTTGGCTGAAAATGTGTATCTGTTATAATATGTTCTCATATAGGTAGTTAATAAACTAGGCCAAGATAAACAAAATTGTTTGCAAATTGGACAAGCTTAAAGGTATGCCTGAAAGAGATTTATATGTTGAAGGAGAGTAAAGTTAATATGGTCAAACGGAGAAAAAAATGGGAGACAGATGTTTTCAAAAGCTTCAAGGAGTTTTGTGTTATTGTGTCAGGCTGGTTTAAATTTATGCTCTCACAATTTATGCAGAATTTGCATTTACTTTTAATTTGCTTTTGTTAATGTTTTATTTTAATGATTTATTTGAAAATTTAACACTCAAAGACCTAACAGTTGAGAAAGAGGTCTTCCTTGATCCTAAACAAATTTAGTGTGTCCCTTATAGTCCTTTGCACACCTCTTGAAGCCCCCCAACAAAGTATCTCTTTTCGAAAAACCCCGTCACTTCTTGCTGACCATATTTCTGACAGCCATTCTCTTTCCCTCACTTCCCTTACTTCTCCCAGACTATTTATTCACTGTGACCCCACCCACCTTCAAACCTCAGAAAAGCTCTGCAACTAATGCATCTGTAAAAAGCAAAAAGCACTCTAGAAACTGTCTGCTGCTCTGTTCCTAAAGCCTAGCTTTGGAGTTTAACTGCAATCATCCCCCACAAGTAACTTCCCTACCCAAATGCCATTTTTGCCCCTAAAACACATGAAATACTTCCCTCTAAGTGAATTATCTTACTGGTTTCCAAAGGTATTCAATTTTATTTGAATCCATAGACCTGCTACAAATCTCCCTTCCCTCAGTTTTTACCATTGGGTGTCCATTTTGAAATTATATTTTAAGGATCCCTTCAAAGTATATGTGTTTGGTCATAATCTTAGGGATGCCAGTATAGGGAATAACATTTCTCATCTTTAAAAAGAACATTATAGAAATTCTGCTCTTTATGCAAATTTCAAAGACAAAATGAAAACAAAATCAGCTTTATTCTTTTTTTTTTTCTTTTTTGACACAACACAACATCTTCCTTCTGTGCCCTTGCACATGGCCATGGGATAACTTTACCTTCCCTCTTCACTGACTAACACCTAGTCAAACTTCAAGACTTTCTTCGGTGTCAACACTGCAAGAAGTCTTCTCTGATGACCCACTTGAGTGAGATACCTTACTCCCCTTATAGCTGGCAAGTTAAGAATGCTTAGTAGCATGAATAACACTTCTCCTCCTCCAGGCTGTGAGCTCCTTGAAGGCATGAACTGTGGCTTAGCTATATGTGCAGTCCCAGTGCCGAGACCACATTACACTCAGCATTTATTGGAGAAATCAGTGAATGAGTAGGTGGAGGGTGGATACTGAATGAATGAAAGCACACACATGACATGCTTTGCTTGCCGAGATTTCATCTCATCGTGACCTTTGTATATAAGAGATATCAAGATTCAAATGAAGTGGCAGGAAGAACCATCTCATTTGGTCCTAATTTGAAAATTCATTCCAACTTAATGATTATTACAGGAGTGCTTTTTTCCTGATCAATCCTATATATGATTTTGTTTACATTCAAGAAAAGAAAGAATGATACATGTTAATGTGAGCTTCAGCAGTTTTATGTTGATTTTGTTTCTTGTTGTCATGCTATATAGCACTAAGATGAACCTGAGCTCATTTTCAGCTATCAGGTGTATTAGGATAAAATATTTAGATTTAGTATTATTGATTATAATTGCTTTAGAAGAAACACTATTTTGGTAAGAAGACTTTTGGTTGGAGATGTGTGCTTAGTTTGTATTTGTGCATGTTTATGCCTAGTATAAGCCAGAGTGGTTGTTTTTGTCTTTTAACATTAATTTTCTCAGAGTGCCATTGTTTGCTTAATAGTTGAAGAAACATTCCAGGAAACACTAAAACTGTCTCTGCAATCGTTGCATTGGGTGATTCTCAGAGCTGCACATTTGTTTGAAAATAACTAATTATGTTGGCTTTCTTCCAGGCATCATACACATTTGGAATATTTATTTTTATTAAAACAGTATAAACACGTCTCCTTTCTTAAAGAAAAGCTGTCTGTGTTCACCTCATGCATGGACTTAATAAACTCTCCACAATAAAGTAGTGTTGATTATTGCTTTGCACAGTTGTAGCAGCCTCATTAGTTTCACTACATAGCTTGAAATGGTTTCATGCCAAATTAAAAATGTAGGTCATTCAAAGGACTAATGGTGCTAGTTCAGCATGAAGTGATTTCAAGCTTACCCATATCCGTTCTTTATCTTATTCCATTGCAAACCTCTCCTCACAATGGTTATAATTTTATATGACATTTTTACAAAATCCTATATAATTGCATTGTTCGAAATACATGCCCTACGTGTTCACCAGATTGCGGAAATTTTAAGGTAGGAATTGTTAGTGCCTGATAAAGTACAGAATTATTTTCCTTTAATTTCATGGAATAATTTTCATAATTTAATGTTTTCCAAAAATGTATTTCATTCATAATATGAGGTGATTGAAGAAGAAACAAATGATCAAATAAATTTGGGAAACTGAATTTATCTCTTTACATGGTTTTCAATACTACAGGACGTCTCCAAGTCAGATATATACATTGACAAATCTCACTAATGCATTAATGCAAATATTTCAAGCTTCTCATTCCTCAGTTTGCTTAACTTTTCAGTACTATTTAGCATTGCTGACTGCTCAGCTATTGTTTTTCAAAACTCAAGTTGTTTAATTATTGAAGATTAATACAAATGCATACTTCAAATGTCAAGAAGTGTAGAAATGTATAAAGTAAAAAGTTTATTTATGCTTCTCCATGCTCTGTTCCTTCCCCCATTCAGGTTCACTGTCATTAAATATTGTCTCTTTATATATGGACAAACATACCCATGCATATGTGCATGTATGTATGCAGATATGTATATACATTTTTTTTTTTTCGGTACGCGGGCCTCTCACTGTTGTGGTCTCTCCCGTTGCGGAGCACAGGCTCCGGACGCGCAGGCTCAGCGGCCATGGCTCACAGGCCCAGCCGCTCCGCGGCATGTGGGATCTTCCCGGACCGGGGCACGAACCCGTGTCCCCTGCATCGGCAGGCGGACTCGCAACCACTGCGCCACCATGGAAGCCCCATGTATATACATTTTTAACATTAAGATTAACATATCATTCATAGTATTGAATACCCTTATTTTTAACTTTTCAGAATATATTCAAATTCTTTCCAGGTTAGTACATAGGTGGTTTTTTTATGGATATATATTATTCTGTACTTTTATGTAACAATTTATTAAGTCTATTCTCTATTCATAGACATTTAAGTTGTTACTACTATAAAAATGGAACAACCTTGTTAATATATTATTTCACACATGTGTAGTGTGTGTTAGGTTGATTTTCCCAAGGTAGAACTTCTGAGTACAAAAGCATTGCATTTATAATTTTGGTAGATATTATCAAATTACCATCCATAGGGGTTATGCCAAATGTTCGTAAAGGAGTGCCTGTTCTACTCAGACTGTTCAGGATGATTTATCAGATTTTAAAAATATGTTTTCCCGTCTTTTTTCTGATTTAGACCCACCTTCCTCATTGTGTATTCCTCATTTCTTTCCTCCAGTTTTATTGAGATATAATTGGTATATGGCACCGTATAAATTTAAGGTACACAGCACAGTGATTTGATATACATGCATCATGAAGTGATTATCACAGTAAGTTTAGTAAACATCCATCGTCTCATCTAGGTACAAAATTAAAGAAATAGAAAAAGAATTTTTTTGGGTGATAAGAGCTCTTCGTATTTACTCTCTTAACAACTGTCGTGTATAACATACAGCAGCGTTATTTATATTTATCATGTACATTACATTTTTAGTACTTATTTATCTTATAACTAAAAGTCTGTACCTTTTGTCTGCCTCATCCAATCCTCCCCACTCTCCCCCACCTCTGGTAACCACAGAGGTGGGATATTAAAAGAGGAATACAGGTGTATTCGGTTTTCCTCTTTTAAGGTGCTTACGGATGCTGCTGTTAATATTTAATTTAGGATTTTTGCACTGAAAGCTTTAAGGGAAGTTTCTTCGTAGTTTTGTTGTACAAATTTGGCCACACGTTGGTATCAGTGTTATGTTTGCTTTATAAAATCTGGACAATTAAGTTATAAATTAAGTTCTGAAATAATTTAGTTAGCATTAGAATTACCTGCCTTAAAGGTTTGATTGAGTCCTCCTGTGAAACACTTGGATCTGGTGCTTTTGGGAGGCAGCTCTTGGTATAATTTCTATATTACCTAGGTGGAAATCAAGCAATTAGACTGCATATCTTTTCTGCCAATTTTGGTACATTATATTTTTCTAAATATTAACTTCTTCATGAAGGCTTTAAATATATTAGCAAATAATTGAGCACAGTATTTTTAGTTCATCTTTTTCATAGTATTCCTCTTCTATTAATATTTTAAGCATTTATATATTCTCTTCTTTTAGTGGTTATGGTAGCTACAAATGTACCTATTGTTAACATATTTTTAAGATTATAATATTAGAAATATTTATTAACTCTATTTGTTTTTTATATCTTACTTGCTAGTTTCTACTTTTATATGTATATATTAATTTGTTCTGTCTCCTTTTTTCAGGATACTTTCTCTTAAAGTAACTTTGTGAGATGAATTTTTAAAACCATTTATTTTTATGGCTTATTTTTAATAAACAATAGTATTGTTAACTAAGAATTTTCCTACCAACATTGATTTACCTGCCTTATGTAAGTTCCAAAATAAAATTGTTCCTTTAAAATTGTTTTTTAGATAACCTAGATGTTTTATATGCATTTTATTTGTCCCAAGAGGTTTTTTTTAACTTTTTATTTTATATTATAGTTGATTAACAATGTTGTGTTAGTCTTAGGTTTACAGGAAAGTGATTCAGTTTTTGGAAATTAGTTTTTGAATTTCCAGATGGGAGGATCCTTTTTTTTTTTTTCCTTTTTTTGGTATTATTACTAATTTCTAGTACTGTGTTATGGTCATAAGATGCAAATTGTACCTCTTACTCTTTTTTTATATTATTGAGGATTCTGTGTGTTTGAATGTATGTTCTGGGTTCTGTAAGGTCATTGGCATTAAAACATGTTTTTTTTAAATCTATTCAGGCTGCAGAGTGGGGTGTGTGTGTGTGTGTGTGTGTGTGTTCTGATAACTCAAAGGGTTTACAATTTTATAATCATATTTATACTAATACCTTCATCTTATATTACTTTAGACAATATTTATTAACTGTCCTTTATGAGCAATAAATATGAAATATTATCTTTGCAGATAGTGTTACTTACTATTTACAAGGAAGAATGCTCACCAGAGTTTTCCTTTGAGTTTTAAGGATATGTATATCCTTTTGGAAGTTCCAAATGACTTTAAATTCATATATTCAAAACTAACGTCATAATTTTCTCCTGCTTGCAAACAATTTTTCCCAGATTTATCTGGAAGCCAAAGAGCTTAGACAATGTCACTTTCTTCCCCCACTCTACATATTTATCCATTATCTGAGTATACAAGAGGTCTCCTCTACTCAATTTCTACCACTATTACTCTGGGACAATCTAATAACATTTGTTACTGTGATCTCTGTAGTTACATTCAAACTGGTGTATCCATATAAGTTCTGGGTCTCTTCCGATATTTCCTTAGCATTCAGTGTATTTTTGTAATAGACTTTATTTTTTAGATTAGTTTTAGGTTCATTGAAAAGCTAAGAGGATGGTAGAGATTTCCATATACCTTCTGCCCTCACACATGCATAGTGTCCCCCATTACTAAGATCCCCCACCAGACTGGTATATTTATTACAATTGAGTGTACTTTGACACGTAATTATTACTCAGAGTCCATAGCTTACATCACAGCTCACTCTTGGTGTTCTCAGTGTATTTTTGAAACACAAATATTTTATTTCATAATTCCCTGAATGACTTTCTTAGCTAGAGGTACATTTTTCTGACTGGCCTATAACACTTTACATAGCCTGTTCTTGCATAATATCCTATCTGGGGGTCTTCCTTTGCCCCAGGAGCACAGGTAATTTTTCAGTTTCTCATACATTGTTATCCTCTCTGCTGCTGTAGGGTATTTACTTGTGTTGTTCCTTGTCTTTTCCTCAATTTCTGGCTAACACCTACATATTTATCAGATCTCATTTCAGTTGTCACTTCCCAAAGAAAGGCTTCTTAGACTTTCAGATTAGGTCAGACCCTCCTATTCAAATCTCATACCATCAAATACCATTAATTGCATGATATATGACAGCTTATATTTTAAGCGTGTATTGCTTCTCTATTAATGCCTGTATCCTTGACATGACAGGTCTTCTGACCTCTCAAGGTAGTCTTAGGTCACACCATTATAAAGGTATTATGTAAGTGTACATTGAATGAATAAAATGTGGCAATTCCCAAATGAATTTGGTTGTGAAACTCTTTTTTTCAGGAGGAATATCATGATGGACTAGATTTCTTATATATATTGGGAAATAATGTAAAGAATAATGAAGCTAGAATGCAATTTTTTCTCTTTTTAAATTTAATTGAATTTTTTTTCCGGTTGTATTGAGATATAATTGACATGCAGCACTGTATAAGTTTAAGGTGTACAGCATAATGATTTGATTTATATACCTCATGAAATGATGCTCACAAGTTTGTGAATATCCATCATCCTGTATAGATAGAAAATAAGATAAATAGAAAAAAATATTTTTCTTGTGATGAAAACTCTTCAGATTTACTCTTTTAACAACTTTCATGTATAACATAGAGCAGTGTTATTTATATTTATCATGTTGTACATTACATCCCTACTACTCCTTTATCTCATAACTGGAAGTCTGTACCTTTTGACTGCCTTCCTCCAGTTTCCCTGCCCCCTACCCCCACCACTAGTAACAACAATTCTGATCTCTTTTTCTATGGGTTTGTTAGTTATTTTGTTTTTGAAGTATAATTGAGTACAACACTATGTTTTTTCTGTTATACAGCACAGTGATTTGGTATTTTTATACATTTCAAACTGATAACCACCACGGTAAGTCTAGCTATCACCCTACAAAGATATTACATAGTTATTGACTATATTTCCCACACTGCACATTTCGTACCTGTGACTCATTTATTTTGCAACTGGAATTTTTTACCTCTTAATCTCCCTCACCTATTTCTTTCCTCCCCACCTACTTCCCTCTGGTAAGTGCATTATAGCAACCCTGCATTTTTACTCTCCTCCCCACCGTGTTTACTGTTTTTGACATCATATTTTACATTTTTTTGTTCTGTGTATCCTTTAATTACTTATTTCAGATATAGATGATTTTACTACTTTTTTCTTTTAACCTTCCTACTGGCTGTATACATAATTTACTACATTTACTGTATATTTTCCTTACCAATGAGATTTTTCCTTTTGTGATTTTCATGTTTCTAGTTGTGGCTTTTTCTTTTTCACATAGTCCCTTCCACATTTATAAAGCTATTTTAGTGGTGCTGAATTCTTTTAGCTTTTGCTTGTTTGTAAAGCTTGATCTCTCTGAATGGAACCTTTCTGGGTAGAGTATTTTTGGTTGTAGGTTTTTATCTTTCATCACTTTAAATGTTATCATGCTACTCCCTCTGGCCTGCAGAGTTTCTGCTGAAAAATTAGCTGATATAGCCTTATGGGAGTTCACTTGTATGTTTTGCTTTTCCCTTGCAGATTTTAATATTCTGTCTTTATCTTTAATTTTTGCCATTTTAATTGCAGTGTGTCTTATTGTGGTCCTCTTTGGGATGATCCTGTTTGGGACTCTGTAATTCCTGGACCCATTTCCTTTCCCAGATTAGGGAAGTTTTCAGCTATTATGTGTTTAAATATGTTCTCTGCCCCTTTCTCTCTTCTCCTTCTGGGACCCTTATAAAGGTATTATGTAAGTGTACATTGAATGTTAGTATCCTTGATGTTGTCCTAGAAGTCTCTTAAACTGTCCTCATTTTTTTAATTCTTTTTTCTTTTTTCTGTTCAGCTTCAGTGATTCCTATTACTCTCTCTTCCAGCTTGCTGATCTGTTCCTCTGTGTCATCTAATCTACTGTTGATTTCTTCTAGTGTATTTTTCATTTCATTTATTAAAATTTTCCTTTCTAGTTCTTCTTTACATTTCCTAGCTCTTTGTTAAAAACGTCTGACTTCTCACTCTGTTCACCTAGTCTTCTCCCAAGTTCTTTGAACATCTTTAAGATCATTACCTTGAACTTTTTATTGGGGTAGATCTCCTATCTCCCCTTCTCTTAGCTCTTCTTCTGGGGCTTTATCTTATTTCTTCATTTGAAATATTGTCCTCTGTCTCCTCATTTTGCCTAATTTGCTATTTTTATTTCTACGTATTTGGTAGGTTGGTTATGTTTCCTGACCTTGGAGAAGTGTTTTTTTGTAGGTGTCTTATGCATTCCAGCAGCATACTCCACTCTGGTCACCAGAGCTCTGTGCTCTAGGGTGCCTCCACGTGGGCTGCGTGGGTCCTTCTACTGTGGCACGCTGATTACTGTGGGCAGTCAGGTGGCTTGGCTTGCCCCCCATCTGGTTGGTTGCCAGGCCCTGCCTTGTGCAGAGGCTGCTGGCCTGGCCGCTGGTTGGTGGGGCTCAGTTGCAAGGTGGCTGTCTACAGAGCCCTGGAGGTTCTGGCGCTAGTGCTGGCCCACTGGTGGGCTGAGCTGGCTTTTGGGTGGATGGTTGTGAGTCTGGGGCACCTGGACTAGTGTTGGCGTGCTGGTGGGCGGGGCTGTGTCTCCATCAGCCTATCTCCTTAACCTGAGGAATCCCAGTACTGATGCTGAAAGGCTGGTGGGCAGAGACCGGCTAGAGGCTAATAAGCTAGAGGGAGGATTCCAAAATGGTGCTTGCCAGCACCAGTGTTGATGTGGTAGAACTAGGTCTCCAAAATGGCTTCTGCAAGTATCTATGTCCCCAGGGTGAGTTCCAGTTGCCTTCATTCCAAACATTCTGGGGCCTCGTGTTCCTGACGTAGGACTTTCAGGCTGGGGAGCCCAGTGTGGGGCTCTGACCACTCACTCATCCTGCAATTATAAATTAGACTCCCTTTTGCCCACCTGAGGATAAGGATCTTGGCTATGCTGCATCTCTGCCCCACCTACTCAACTCGTGTGGTTCCTTCTTTATATAGCTTTAGTTGTAGAAGATCTTTTCTGCTAGTCTTCAGGTCTTTCTCATCAATAGTTGCTTCATAAATAGTTGTAATTTTGGCATGCCCAATGGAGGAGGTGAGCTCAGGGTCTTCCTACACTGCCATCTTGGCCACTCTGCTAGATGAAACTTGGACTTTTAGGTCTTCATTCTACAGATGACAGACCTGTTGCCCAGAGACAATAAGTGACTCAGTCAAACCTAAACAGCAGGATAGAAAGACCTAAGGTTAAAATAAGGAACTCTTCACTTCCAGTCTTTTTTTTTTTTAATGGTGCTTCTTAATTTTAAAAGCTGCCATTTTTATTTATGCTTTTTGCATGTTAAGCTTTTCATACATGGTGAAACTCTACTTCTCTTTGTTTTATGAATTAAATGGAAGTAGATGAGACCCATTTGGTTATATATATATATATATATATATATATATATATATATTAATATAGAAAGGACAGCTGAGTAGATAGATGCACTACCAAATTTCTATTATATGAAAGAACTTTCATTTAAATGCACATCCTGATATAAATGCAAATGATCATTGTGGAAATGAAAAGAATACTGTTTTTTTCTCTCTTTCTGAAGATGGACATTCTATCCTAATTATCACTACTGCTTAAAAGTGGGTAAAGGGCTTCCCTGGTGGTGCAGTGGTTGGGAGTCTGCCTGCCGATGCAGGGGACACGGGTTCGTGCCCCGGTCTGGGAAGATCCCACATGCCGCGGAGCGGCTGGGCCCGTGAGCCATGGCCACTGAGTCTGCGCGTCCGGAGCCTGTGGTCCGCAATGCAGAGAGGCCACAACAGTGAGAAGCCCGCCTACCGCAAAAAAAAAAAAAAAAAAAAAAAAGTGGGTAAAAAAACCAACTATTTTTTCCCACTTAATTTTACATTTCACCATGGTGGGTATGTTGATTTGTGGTTTTTAATAATATCTTTAGAAGCTAAGTCAGAAAACACTTGAAACAGATTCCTATGTGGCTCGGGAGATATTTTGTAGCCTATGATGACACTTGGGGTGGAAGGAATTTCCTTTTTCCAGAGCTGTATTAATTTCAGATTTCTAAAGCCAAATAAGTTTAATGAAATACAGAAGTTGTCTTTTATATCCTGAAGTGATGTTCGGTGGCAATGTGTTAAAATCCCTCTTTGGACTGAATGATGGGCAGAGAGCTTTAGATAAGTGACATCCATTGCTTCCACTTGGCTACACTGACCTGTTCTGAATTCTGGAAACTAACATGGGTACGTTTCATCAATCTCATTTGATTTGTGAAGAGTTCATTATGGATTTGGGAGCAGATGGGCTACCTGTGGTATTCAAAGATAGCTGACCTTCAGGCTACATCCACTTACACAACCTTATAATTTTTTTTTTTTTTTTTTTTTAGTGAAGAGGAGGAAGAAAAATTAAGTAAAATAAATGCTCCTTAAACTAAATAGGTAGATATTACTGTGATAAGCACTACTTTTTATTGAGTTTTTGGTAGTGATATTTCAATCTTTGTGTGAATATAGAAATGGCCTCTAATTCATATTCTTCTATAAAATATCAGCAGGTAAAGACTGTTTCTACTGCATAGGCTGTGGGCAGGTGGTGAATGTATGGTCCATATTCATTGAGAATTTTCAGATTATTATAGTTACTTTAGAGGTAGGCCTTGAAAGTATGTGTGTTGTGTTATTTTTTTTAAAATCCACTAATATTGTCATTGGCATGAAGAAATGGAATGAGATTTATTGTCATTATGGGATTGATACAGGAATGGTGAAATGAGCCAAGTAACCTAATTTCATCTCTAATGCTATGCTGCATGACTGAAATATTTCATGTGGATGCTATAATTGCCTGAAAGGAGAAGATAGCTTTGTGTTACCTGTTGTCTAGGACCAATATGATGTCTCTCAAAAAAGATATGCAATTTTCTTTATGTATGTAATTGCACTAAATCAGATTTCAAAGCATGCCTCTGTTAGGAAAGGTGATTTGAGCACTACTTTTTAGCCTTAATTTACACTGAATCTGAACATTTATTTATTGAGTGACTTACATTACATTTACTTAATCATGTTCTATTTAAAGAAGTGCTATTTATATATGAATTGCTATAAGATTATTCTCAGTAATAAAAATGAGTTATCCAAAAAGAGAACACAGTGCAGGTGTTTGTTTTTCTGTTTGTTTTTTGCTCAGCTGATGTGGTACATAGACTAAAGATGGAAAATCATACCTTCACTTTTACTGTAGAGTTGATCAGCAAATTGTGCTTTTGGCACTTTGGCAAGTATTTTTTTAAAACTTATATTTATGTGATTCAGAGTTCTTCCCCTATTGGTTTGTGGTAATCTACTTTAATTTGCTAATATTAACCTCACTCTTCTAATTTATGCAGTATGTCTTCATTACAAATATAACTTTTTTTAATAAGGATCGTGAAATTAACCAGGATAGTGAGATGGATACATGTGTAACTGTTGGGAATATGGAGCATGCTTTGCCTAAATTTTATTAAATCTACTCTAGAGTCCAAAAACCTTGAGATGTATATGCCATCTCTCTTTTTAATGACTGGTGTTCACCTTCTGTAACTTTTATTTCAGTTTCCAAAAATAGGAGTACAATAAATGCCTCATATATTACTACTTGTGTTTGTCAATGGGAACATTCAAAAGTACTCCCTCCTTGAACAAATTTTAACAGACCTTTGCTTTTCAAATAGAATGTCAATGATTTTAGAGTTCATGGCCTCTACCTTAGACATCTGCACAGATGAATGTCTCTAAAATGTTCTCTTTATAGAATTGGGAATTACCAAAGGGGGCCCATTGGAGAGGACATCTTTTTCATTTTAAATTTTTGCATAATTTTTATTTACACACAACAGCTGAGACTCCACAACAAAAATTAGTCAGTCAGATGTTTATTTCACTGAACTCATTAGAGAAAGTGCACCTGCCTTGCCATAGACACCACTTCTTTGGGGCTAATAGCATTTTTGCAAATCCAACATAAAAGATGCATAGCACTCTCAGAGAAAAGTTCAGTTGTAATAGATGATGGTAACTCCAGCATTCGGAGGAGCTTAGATTTAGTCATATCTCTGCCATCTATTAATTATTTTCTGTACTTTATTTTGCTTCCATGAGTGTCATTTCCTGATATTTAAAATAGAGGTGGTGTTATCTGAGATGCCTGCCTCCTAGTCACTTGCCCTATTACTTGGAAGTAAAGTCAGAGTGAGTAATTTCATTATTGGCTATGTGAGGTAAAATATTCGATCTAGACTTGGTGAGTGATTTAATTTGAAATACATATTTATCTAGAGAAATCCTAAATCAGTTATGGTTCCCAGTGTGTAAATCTAGTGCACATAGGGTAAGGTCACATGAAGAAACATATATACCGTACACACATACCTTAGAAAAACAGCAACCTGTAGAAAGTATTTATGGAGTCTAGAGCCTAATTGCTTGAACTAGAATCCTGCTGTATCACTAATAGCTTTGTGATTTTGTGGATAAATTAGCCACTTTATGTCTACATTTTCCTCATCTGTAAAACAAGGGAAATAATGTCACTTACTTTATAAGGGGTATTAAAATGTTTAAATGAGTATTAAACTGACTGAAATATGGTAACTCTTTATTCTTATTCTTATTCCTATTGTTATTACTTAGTTGTACAGTTATACATTTGTAAGGCACTTTAGCAGTTGGGTGTGGTGTGGTTCTTCTCAGAGATATGGCTGGTCTGTTTAGAAATAAATTATAGTGTGAAAAATTTGGAAAAACAAGTCTATAATAGTATATCTAAGAAAATCATGTTTTACTTAATTCAATTTTCTATGTATTATGCCATGGCCATACTTAAACTCATACAAGAATCATGAAGCTAATTCACTTCTTTATTCCTTCCTTCATTCAAATCATTTTGAGAGGAGGAAGTGCAGTAAATGATAGTCAAAGAAACTAAACTGTGTTTGTTAATCCAACTCTACTGGCTACAGTATCTTGGTCAAATTTCTTAACCTTTCTGAATCTCAGTCTCCACATTTGTAAATTGAGTCTATTGTGGGGATTTAATGAGACAGTTGGTTTTTCTTGAAAAGTCCTTAGAACATAGCCTTAGTAAACAGCAACAACAGTAACAATGACGATAACAACAACAACACAACAAACCAATAATGAGGAGGAGAAGGAAAAAAAGATGGAGAAGGGAGAGGGGAATAATAATAAATTAATAACTACTAATAATTTATTAGTATTATTATTATTAGTTAACAGGGAAATTGTTTGGGGGTCAAAAGTTTGTTTTCTTAAGGATGTTAAACATTGAATTAGAGGTGTCCCTGGCATATAGTCGTTGCTCAGTACTGGCTGATTGAAGAACTGGATGAATGGGAGTGATCCTTGTGTTGCTGCAGAATAAAAGAAGAAAATAAGAACATAATGTAAATTTCATGTGTCTGAGGCTTTTCTGAACCTACCCTAGTTCTCTGCATTCTGGCCATACATTAGAAAATTAGTTAAGAAGGATATTGTAAACTGAACTATTTATAATTAGCAATATTTTGAGAGTTTAAATATTTTGATGCAACAAATGAAATATTTTGACCCATTAAAAAGCACTACCTTGCTTCAAGGTGCAATATTTGAAGTTCTGAAAATTGTCCAAACTTAAGTATGGATGCTCAGTGATAGCGCTATATACTAAACTCTCCAGCTAATCATTCATAAGTTATAATACTGGTATTATTTTTAAAACAAATGAACAAAACTTTTGAACCCATACGTTTTTGATGTTTTAACTCTCTAAATTTGCAGTTAAATGATCTACCAACATTGTCCAACTCATTTGATTTTATTGCAATTTTTTTGTTAAATGTCTGTGCCAACTTGATGTTAAGTTCTTCCAATGTGAAGATTATATTTTCTTTTTACATTTTTTCCATTTGGAGATAGATAAAAATATATAAAACATAGTAATCAAAATTTTAGAGTTGACAACCATGTAACTCTAACCCAACACAAGCAAGAGCTTTATTCCAGCACTCCAATATCTGCCTTAATTTAAGTGAGTTCATCATAAGTTTTTGTATGTTATCAAGTCACCTCACCTTTTTATTTCTTCAGGAGAGTATTGTAAAGAGATGGTATAGGATAGATAAAGAGGCAAAAGGGCAAATGGTGGATTTTAAAAGTCCTGGGTCAATTGAGAAGCCATATGAAAAACAACAATGGCATAAATAATAACAAACAAAAAACTTGAATTTTACCTCACACCAAACACAAAATTAATTTGAGTGGAATCATTTACCTGAATGTAAAAGATAAAACCAAAAACCTTCTAGACTCTAGAGGATAGTTACATGCTGAATCATAGCAAAAGATAGCAAAGGATGTCTTATACATGACACAGAAAGTCCCAACTGTGTAAGGAAAGATTGATAAATTAGACTTCATTAAAATTAAGAACTTCTGTTCATCAAGAAAACACTATTAAGAGAGAAAATGCAAACAATAAGGAAGACAGAATTTGTACCACATGTATCTAACAAAATAATCATATCCTGAAAATAAAAATGAAAGTTCAATTTAATTGTAAAATAACAGTCCAATTTTTTAAATGCAGGAAACAATAGGTTTATTTGAAAGTTTCAATAATTTGCAAATAAAGTAATGACACCTTTAGTTGAATGTAGTTCACAGAAGAGGATCATGTATTTCACAACAGGGAAAGAATTATCAGATGCATTATTTAAAGAATGTCAACTGCTCAGCTAATTTTTCTCTAAGTAAGTTCATGTAATCAAAGTGGAGTTCATGATTCTACCCAGTGAGGAAGAGGGAATTACTTAGATTGGACTGCATCACTGTGTGGGGAGCAGTGGCAACTGCTTCTGTTTGGAGTGAAAGATTTTACAGTAATACAACAAATTTAATGGACTAGTTTACTCTTTTTCAATCGTGCTGTTAAAGTTTACTGTTGAAATACTTGCTCTAGGGAATTACCACTCATTCCGTTTATTTGCAGCCTCTGTCCTATGTAACAGCAGGACAATTTTTTTTTCCTCAGAAAGGTGAAATTGCAACAGCACAATGAATCTCAAATAACAAAAGCAATTGCATTTTTAAAACAGTGTTTTCAGACTTTCTACCACAAATGACAGATTTAAAACAGATTTAAGACAGTGATTAATTTTATTTAATCCATCCTAAGGGATCGTGAAGGTAAATAGTAAAGCTGTGTAAGAAACAAACTGCATAGAAATATCTAGCATTACAGAAATATCCCCCACTTGCTATCTTTTATGACTCTCATCTATTCATTCATAATAAAAAAAGGAAATCATTTATTCTCTATTTTTCCATTTATTGGTGTTCTGTAACTAACAGGACTTTCAAGTAATTACTTTCAACTTTGAAATCATTATTCTTTTTCCAAACTCCCAATCAAGAAAGTCACTGACTGTTATTGACATGTCTTTCAGTAAACCCAGAACTTGTTTTGAGTTGATTCACATAGAGATTATTCCCTTTATGTTCCCACCTCTTTTGAGTTTTCCATCTTTTCTTTTATGCCCTTTTCTATGAATTCTTCTGTTGTCATCCTTGTAACTAAAACTTCTCCCTGTAACTAAAAGCATAGTTGAAGTTGACATGAGCCCAGTTGAAAAGAAAGCAAAGTACTTCAACTAGCACTTCAAAAATTAGGATACAAATGGTTAATAAGTGTATGAAAGATACCCAAATTGTGTATTTAATATTCATCTTTATTAATTTTATCCAAAATATGCACATGAAGTTTTTTTTTAATAAAAGACAAACTGGTTATTGTTACTTACATAATAATATGTTAGCTCCCCTAACCCCTTGGGCTAGGGCAGTGAAAGCTGGATAGGAAAATTATCTGTAAGAGGGGCCAGATCTTCCATGAATGAGAGGTGAAGGGAAATGGATTTTCTCTGCTTATACACAGAAAAAAATGGTAGCTACTCCACCCTCTTCCTGAAAAAAGAGAGAAAACCTTTACTTCTTGAAAATGGGTTGTAAAGGATTCTGGGTTCTTATTCTAACCTTTTGAAATGTAAATGTATCTCTTTAAGGGTCAGATGAACTCTGATGTCTCTGAGTTTGGAGATCTAAAGGTATCTCCAAGAACTTGGACCTCATTTTCCCTTGCAATGTAAATCCATTCCAAAACAGAGCTCTCTGGATTTCTCTTACTATTCTTCATCTGTAAATTATTTTCCCAGGGCTTCCTCTTAGTCCAGTATTTTAAGTTGTCCACATAATTTATTCAGAAATCCTGAACTCTGCTGAAACACAAAAATATGTTCCCCAGGTTCCACAAGTTTATGAGTCATCATGGAATTCAAATTAATTAATACTACAATGTGATCAATGTGATACCACTATATACTTAACAGAGAGAGAGGAGGTCAGGGAGAGAGGGAGAGAAAGAAATCATAAGGGCTCAGCTTAATGAATATTCATAAGATGAATTCACCAGTGTTAACAACCATTCAGATCAAGTGATAGAGTATGACCATCCTAGAAGACTCCTCTCATGCTGCTTCATATGAAAGATAGCCACTACCTTAGTTTATTAAACTATTCTTTTTCCCCCCCATATTTTAAGGAGTTGGTGGAATTTGCTCACAGTGTTTGGAGGCTGGCAAGTCCAAAATGTACAGGGCAGGCTAAGCAGGCTAACAGCTCAGGTAGAATTTGATGCTGCAGTCTTGAGGCAGAACTCTTCTCTTCTGTGAAACCTCTGTTTTTACTTTTCGGGTCTTGGAATCGATGAGGTCTGTTCTCATTATGAAGGGTAATCGCCTCTACTTAAAGTTAATTGATTATAGATGTTAATCACATCTGCAAAATAGCCTGCTTAATATTATGTAAAAACCTAAATGGGAAAATAATTTGAAAAAGAATAGATACATGTATATGTATAACTGAATCACTTTGCTGTACGCCTGAAACTAACACAATATTATTAATCAACTCTACTCCAACATAAAATAAAAAGTTTTAAAAAAAGGTACCAAAAATTGTATTCCAACTAATTATTTAAACTAGATAAAATGGATAAATCTTTAGAAAATTTCAAACTTCAGAAACTGACTCAAATGAAATAGAAAATCTGAATAGATCTATGACTAGTTTCCTGTGACTCCTATAACAGAGTACCCAAAACTTGGTAGTTTAAAACAACAGAAATGTATTTTCTCACAGTTCTGGAGGCCAGAAGTCCAAAATCAATTTCACTGGGCCAAAATAAAAGTGTCAGTAAGACTGCATTTCCTCCACAGGCTCTAGATGAGAATTCATTCCTTACCTCTTTCAGGTTCTGGTGGATGCCAGCATTCCTGGGCTTGTGGCTGCATTATTCTGATTTTCAAGGCCAGCATGATCAAATGTCTCTCTGTCCTGTCTTCAAAATGCCTCCTCTTTTGTACGTATGTCTTCTTTCTTTCATCTGCATCAAACCTCCTCTTTCTTTTAAGGATACTTGTGATTTAGTGCATTTAGGGCCCACCTAGATAATCCAAAATAATCTCTTCATCTCAAAATACTTAATCACATCTGCAAAGACACCATCATATGAGGTAACATTTGCTGGTTTTAGGGACTGGGTCTAAAACAGTGTTAATGTGGATGACTTGGTATTCTACATCATAAAGCTTTCCTATAACAAGTAATAAATTAATAATCCAAAAACTTCCTCAGAATAAAAGGCAAGGCACCAGTGAATCTGATGAATTCTATGAAATGGCTAAAGAAGAATTAACATCAGTCCTTCAAAACTCTTTCAAAAATTAGAAGTTCATTTTCCAACTTATTCAGTGAGGCTAGGAATATCCCGAAACCACAATCAGACACATAAAAATTATGGATCAATATCTCCTGTAAATAATAACAAAATAATTCATAAAAAATAATAGAAAAATGAATTCACCAACATATAAAAAGCATTATACACCATGATTAAGTGGGATCAATGTAGCACATCATATAAAAGAATACATGAGGGGCTTCCCTGGTGGCGCAGTGGTTGAGAGTCCACCTGCAGATGCAGGGCACACTGGTTCATGCCCCGGTCCAGGAGGATCCCACATGACGCGGAGCGGCTGGGCCTGTGAGCCATGGCTGCTGGGCCTGCGCATCCGGAGCCTGTGCTCCGCAACGGGAGAGGCCACAACAGTGAGAGGCCCATGTACTGCAAAAAAAAAAAAAAAAAAAAAGTATAAATGATAAAAACAACATGACCATTTCAATAGATGCCGAAAAAGCATTTAATAAAATGCAGCACACATTCATGTTAACATCCCATAGGCACGTACACACACATACACACAAATCACACAACAACCTAGAAATAGTAGGAACATTCACAATCTGATAAAACATTGTATGAAAAACCCATACTTTTTCTATTATATGTAATGATGAAAGACTGAATACTTTGTCCCTAAGAAAAGGAACAAGACAAGAATGTCTGTTTTCACTACTTCTATTTAACATTATACTGTTCTAGCCAGTAAAATTAGGTAAGACAGAGAAACAAAACTCATCCACATTGTAGAAGAAAAAGAAAAGCTACCTCTATTCACAATGAGGCATTTACAGGAACAAAATAAACTATTTGAATAAACACTAGTAAGTTTGCAGAATACAAAATCAATATAAAATGTGTTGTATTTCTATACAACTGCAATGAACAATATGAAAATTTAGAAAACAATTCCATTTATAATAGCATGATAAAAAAGAAAATACATAGGGATAAATTTAACAAAATAAGTTCAAGACATATGCACTGACAATTACAAAACATTGTTAAAAGACATTAAAGAAGGCCTCAATTAATGGGAAGATATCCAATGCTTATGGATTGGAAGACATCATTTTTAAGATGGCAGTGATCCCTAAATTGATCTACTGATTCATTGAAATCCCAATAAAATCCCAGCTGCCTTTTTGTATAAATCAAGAGGCTGATCCTTGACCATATGGAAATGCAAAGGACCAAGATTAGCCAACATACTCTTGAAAAGAAGAACTAAGTTGAAGGGCTCATCCTTCCATATCTCTGCATTTACTACAAAGCTACGGAGGTCAAGACAGTGTGGTACTGCATAAGCATCGATATATAGATAAATAGGATAATATTGAGAGTATCAAAATAAACTCATAATTTTAATCAACTGATTTTAGATAAGGTTGCCAATATACCTCAACAGGGAAAGAATAATATTTACAACACATAGTTGCTGAGACAACTGGATACCCACATGCAAAAGAATGATAGCTGACCTCTATCTTATACCCATATACAAAAATTAGCTCGAAAAGATCACAAACATAAATGTTAGAGCTAACATTGTAAAACTCTTATAAGAAAATATATGAGTAAATCTCCTATATGTAATGGTTTCTTAGATATGACATCAAAATCACAAGCAAAAAAGGAAAAAATAGATTGATTTGACTTAATAAAATTAAAAATTGTGCCTCAAAGGACATCATCAAGAGGGAACTCCAACACGTCATTAAAGCAGTATTTTAAAATCATGTATTTGATAACAGATTTGTATCCAGAACATATAAAGAATACTTACAACTGAACAATAAGAAGATAAATAACCCAACAAAATGTGTAAATGATTTTAATAGACATTTCTCTAAAGCAAATACCGAGTGGTCAATAAGCACATGAAAGGATGCTGTACAATATTAGTTATTAGGGAAATTCAAATCAAAACCACAATGAGGTACAACATCACACCTACTAGAATGGTTAAAATTAAAATGAAAGAAAGGCATGCAAATACAAACGTTGACAAGAATTTGTAGAAATCAGAACCCTCCTGCTTTGTTGGTGGAATTGTCAAGTGGTACAGACAGGTTGGAAAACAGTTTAATAATTTCACAAAATGTTACATATAGGCATACACTCAAGAGAATTAAAAATCTATATCCATTCAAAAACTTGTACAGGAATTTTCCTAGCAGCATTATTCATATTAAGGAAAATGAGAAATAACCTAAATGCCCATCAACTGATTAACGGATAAAGAAAATCTGGTATAGTCATTCAAAGGAATATAATTTAATAATAAAAAAGAATGAAAAACTGGCGCATGATACACATGAATGAACACTGAGAACATTATGCTAAGTGAAAGAAGCCAGACATGTTTAAAAGGCCACATATTGAGTAACCCTATTTATATAAATTATCCATAAGAGGCAGCTACATAGAGACAGAAGTAGATTTGTGTTTCCCAAAGATTCGGGAGGCTAAGTCGGGGAATGGATTGGTTTCTAACTTAGACAGTGGTGATGGTTGCACAACTATGTAAATATACTAAAAACTACTGAATTGTACAGATTTGAAGGAGGAGGAAATTTAATGGTTTGTGTATTATATCACAGTAAAGCTGTTATTTTAAAAATGTATTAGTGTGCAGAGTATCTTTCACACTCGTGATATTTATATAATATAGATATTTCACAGCTGTGATCTATAATATTTAGATTTTTAAAATTTCACATTTTTTACAAAAACTGGAAATCAGGAAAATATCAAAAAATTATACCTGAGATAAAATTAGATCAGAAAAATAGAAAGGAAATGTTGAATGGAAACCAACATGCAATAGTAAGAATGAAAATCAGAGCTACCACAGAATGGCCATTTTCTTTGCCAAAAAAATTTAGTCATTATATTTTGCATCTTTTAAACTAATCTTAAATGTCTCAGTCATATTTCTAATTGGAGAATATTAGTAAACTAACAAATGCAGTGTCAGATACTTATAAAATTACCAAGCACTAGGTAAATTTCTTTCTTCTGGCATCATTAACTATAGCTTTATTAGTGCTGCTTTAAACATCAGCTTGTACTTTTACTTCAGCTATATAATTAAACATGCAAGTCACATAAATATACTGAAATTAAGTTTCTACAGTGTATATGCAATAATTTTACAATCAAAATATTACTTTACTTTATTATAGGCATAGTTTATGTAAGAGAAAATACGAAATTTTCTATACAGTAAAAGAACTGGAAGGAGATATGCAAATATATTTTAAGATTAATATTTTGCTTATGCATGTAGAGAAGTATAAAATTATAAATATACAGGTCAATTAATTTTTGCAACATGAGATCACCTACATAACGATTATTCATCTGGAATGGAATTCTTTATATGATATGGCCAGAGTATCAACATCAGTTTTTTATATGTGAATATTCACTCGATCTAGCCAGCTTGAGGGATGGTTATTGGGTGATATGGGGCACATTTCGTTCCACCGGCCTCTCCTTTGGATCCAAAGGAGATTTGCTGAGAGTGGTTCAGCTGCTAAGTCCAAAGGTTTTCAGACTTGAAATGCAGATATTTTATGGGTAATGTGTGTAATCAGAGATGACAGCAGTCTACCAAGTGTTTGGGGGGTTGTGAAACTCCCTAAGTGTATTGGAGAAGCCTTTTATATCCTGGTTATAGAAATTACCAAGCTTTTGTGGGACCAGCTCAGGAATGCCAAACCTGAGAAGTAATCAGATGGATTAGTTTGAGGTGTTCCCTTGCCCTCTGGGTTAATTGAGGTATCCTGAAGTAGCTTCTGTACCCAGTTGTCCTCTTCCAGGAGTGGCCAGGATTTATATAGTCCAAGTGTCGGGTTTCAGTCCTGCTCTCCAGTCTCTGTATTGAAAATACAGTACTTTTTCTGTTGAATTATGGTAGGTCCTTAGTTGTAAATCAAAGGACTATTATACAAATGGAGCTGTTTCTGGAGTCTATTATGTTCCATTGGCCCATTTGTCTGTTGTATCAAATCATGCTGTCTCAGTTATGGCTATGCGTCATGATACCTGGTTGTATATGGCCTATAATTTTTTTTTTTCCTTCAAGCTGGACTTAATTTAACGAGGGTATTCTAGGTTGTTTGCATTGTTTGTGTTTTAGAATAAGCTTATCTATTTTCACAAAACATCTTCTGGATGCTTCTGATTTTATTGACTCTGTAGCTCAATTTGTGTTGAGAATTATTTTCTGTTAGCACTTTAACTATTATTTAAATGTACTTCTGGCTTACGTAATTTCATATTAAGGAACTCCATTAGGGATTCACTTTTCTTTATATTTATTCAGTCTGGAATTTATAGAGCCTTTTGAATTTGTGGGTTGATCTTTTTCATCAGTTTTACAATATTTATAGTCCTTATCTCTTTCAGTATGGCTTATCTGAGTTCATTCCATGAATCATCTCCTTTTGGAACTCCAATTGTCCACATGTTGGACCATTGCACTATAATTATCATTCTTTTTTTGAGTGTCAATTTGAATGTTATTTATTGATATGACAATCTGACTTTCTGCTGACCTTTTACTGCTTGTCTTCAGTTGTTAAATTTATTTAGTGTTTAATTTCAGCTTTTTAATTTATAATTCTGCATTACCTATTTGATTCTTTTAAAGAATTTTATTCTCTGATGAAATTTTCTAGTTTATTTTTGTTTGTTTTTTCAGCATGTTGTCCTCAATTTTGTTGACCATGTTAAGATTAGTAATTTAAAAGGAGCTTATATCTGTTGTTTATTTGTTCTTTTATGTTTCTGTTTTATACACATACCTCTGGACATGCCTAGAAATTTTTACTTGAATCTTGGACATTTAGTATAATATTTTAAAATCTTCCCTTCTTGATATTTTACTGTAATCTTTGCTGGGCAGACACATTAGAGAGCAATCATAATAATATAACTAGGAAATAAGGTATGACCAAGTTGAACTTTGGTAAAGTTCTGTCAACATTTTGTTTTCTCTAGATTCTGGGTTGTAACTCTATGGTATTTCTGGTGAGTCCTGAAATATAATTATTTTTTTCTTTAGAAGAATTGAATTGATGAATACTCTGATCTGCTTATTGGAATATTTATACCATGTTTGTTTAACTTCCTAAACTACATGACTTCCCTTAAAGAGGAAAATGGCAGCGTCTCAGGCTCAGTTCCTCACTTTTTGCTTCTAAGTAGTTAGTATCTTGCCCTTTAAGTCTCCAAACTTTTCTCTCTAACCCCATGAGATCATCAGAAGCTCTCTGTTCTTAAGTAACATCCCTGCGAACTAACAAAACCTGGATTCAAAGCCTCTTGCCCTGTGCTCAGAATATTGTGATTGTTGACTGTAAACTATCATCTCTACATTTCCTCTCCCTCAGGGCTCTTGGGTCTCCTAGTGCAGTAGCTTCAGCATCTCTCTGACATTAACCAAAAAAAAAAAGTTGTTGTAGTATTACATATATTTTTTTTAGTTTCAGGTTGCTTTCTCCAGAAACATTGTCTTAACACTATTTTCATAGTGCTCAAAATACTCTTATCATATTCATGAACAAGAGTAACACCAAGATGTTTTTAATTATTTCTTTTTCAGAGTGAGAGGAAACTAACCTCTTGTTATATTTCAAATATGTTCTATAATCATTATTTCATTTTATGTATAAAATAAATTAAAAGTAGTTGGGGGAGAAGGAGTAAGTTATGTGAAGAATTTTTGTTCTTGATTTTCTTCTAACCTCTGAGTGTGGAGGAGAATTTCATGAGCGTTAAAATGTATGAGTCAGTATTCAATCATTTGATAAATTAATGGTCATTTGCATAGACTAGGCAAATAGTAATGGACCCTGGAACTTAAGGGCAACATCATATTGCAATTACAGCATATAATATTTTATTAAGTATATTATATTGTACAAATATATGGTGTAGATAAACATCTAAGGGATCATTAACTGGGTTAGGTATGGCTGATTTAATGTATCTTTATATGAATATGTATTGTATTTATAATTACATATTTGTCCTTCAACTGATGGTTTTGGTTGCTATTATTGTGTCCCATATATACAACTGTGATGAAATATACAGTGACCAGCTGCACCTTCTGTTCTGACACTCTTGTGAGCCATTTGACAAACTATTATTTTAGACTCTGCCAGTAGAGCCTTTGTCTCCAGAAATGCTGCTTCTTACCCTCGCAGGCGCACCATGTTTTTCTTCAGTCATGCTGCTGCTGATTGCTATAGTCCATCCCAGTCTGCTGCTGCCTCTCCCTGCCACTGACATTTATGCCACAGTGCTTCATATATGCTCTGTGCATCCCTGGAGAATTAATCCTGCTTGCCTTTTATACAGTTTTCCTTTTTTTAGGTTATTCTACTTTCTCAGATTTAATATTCAGGTAAAATTCTTTATAGAGTGAAAAGCCCTGTATAGGTGAGTTATGATGAGCATCTTTGCCCTCTACAGTGACTTACTGGAGATTTTATTTTTCTGTCCTCAAGTGTAAAGCTAGAAAATGAAACCCTTCCTCAGAATATGTGAAAGAGAAACATTGAGTCACAAATAGAATAAACATTTCCAAGTAAATAAATTAGATAATTTTTAATAATCTAAGTAAAATATTCACAACACTGATCATAACCTTGACTTCTCCAAAGAAATGTCAGAGTAAATATCTTGGGTTATTGTGCACTTCATCATGTTCTCAGTGAATATCCACAGAACATTTTTCCATCTAAGGGCTATCTATCTCATCATATCCAATTAATCACATCCTCATTGTGATAGTTTAAAGTAGCATGCAACAGAAATATTCATTCACATACTATTCTGAAAAAAGTGATGCTCACCTGAATTTGTCCAAATTTATCTAGCTTTGGGGCCTGTTTGAAGTGATATAGAGAGGAAAGGAATATGGCATATTTGGGGCATTGAAAGAAGGACAAGAAATACTGTGTTTTAATACATGGTCTCTGTCAGTTTTTATGGATAGTGTTTTAGCTTCCTTATACCTATTATGTTATGCAAATGCTGGCCCCCTGCTTTAGAGGTGTGCCTTAGAAACTATCTAATTACTCTATTTTTTTCTTAATGCCCTTTGTCCCTGTATTTTTTGTTGTTATTTGTTTTAGATTTTTTTCCTCCTGTATTCCCTTTGCCATATTCAGTGTTCTTCAATAATGTAAGAACATATGATAATTCCATATTTAATTTTTTGAGGAAACTACATACTGTTTTTCATAGCCGCTGTATCATTTTACATTTCCACCAGAAGTACAAGGGTTCCAGTTTGTTCACATCCCCACTTATGGATATATATCCAAAAGAATTGAAATCAAGATCTCAGAGAGATTAACTCAATTTTTCATCAAGAGATGAATGGATAAAGAAATTGTGGTCTATACATATAATGGAATACTATTAAGTCTTTAAAAAGAAGGAAATTCTGCCATTTGCAATAACATGATGAACCTTGAGGACATTTTGCTAAGTGAAACAAACCAGTAACAGAAGGATAAATATTATATGATTCCACTTACATGAGGTATTTAAAATAGTAAATCTCATAAAGCAGAAAATACAGTAGTGGTTGGCAGGGTCTGGGAGTGGGGGAAGCGGGGGATTGTTCTTAAATAAGTGTAAAATTTCAGTTACTCTAGATGGATTAATTTTAAACATCTGCTGTGCAACATGGTTCCTATAGTTAACAATACCATATTGTTTACTTCAAAATTTTTTAAGTGTTCTTACCACAAGAAAATATAGAGGGACATAAGGAAATATGGGGCCATGTCAATATATTTATCACCTTCATTGTGGTGATGATATCACAAGCGTTTGCATATGTCCAAACTCATCCAATTATATACATTAACTATGTTCAGTATTTTTAATGTCAATTATATCTCAATAAAGCTGTTACAAAAAGGGAAAAAATAGGGAAGGGGCACTTTAAATGTTCTTTTAGTGAGAAGAAATGTAATGGGTTCTCTGTTCTGTCACACTTGAAAAGTTGTAGGCAGCAGAAGCTCTTGGGTTTTCCAGATTAATCACTTTGTGCCCTAAGTAATGTGGAAATCAGCAGAGTAGGAGATCTTGAGAGTTAAAGCATACTAACTTCAGAAGCTTTTTAAAATATTTAGGAATTATGATAGCCACTTGTGACATTGCTAGAGCAGGGTAAAAGGTAAGACAGAGCATCATATCATACTCTCCATCTTGCCCTTTTTTTTTTTTTTTTTGCGGTATGTGGGCCTCTCACTGTTGTGGCCTCTCCCGTTTGCGGAGCACAGGCTCCGGATGCGCAGGCTCAGCGGCCATGGCTCACGGGCCCAGCCGCTCCGCGGCATGTGGGATCTTCCCGGACCAGGGCACAAACCCGTGTCCCCTGCATCGGCAGGCGGGCTCTCAACCACTGCGCCACCAGGGAAGCCCCTTGCCCTTTTTTTTAAGCATTGGATTTGTATCTTTTAATTTAAGCATTTAAAGGATGTTTTAGGTAATATAAATTAATAATTTAAAAGCTGTACTTCCAAAATATCTTTCTTAGATGCTCCTCTAAAATGTATTTGGAAATATAGACATTTTAGGAATTCTGCATAAATTATCTCCTTTTGAAAACAAATAATACGCTTTAATTTATTCTGTGTTCTCTAGTGAAGAATTTTGCTTAATTTTCTGTAATTGAATATTTCCCAAACTTATTTGACCACAACAAAATTTATTTTGTTACATAACCCTTCTTAACATCCTTGAATTCTTTCTCAGATTTCATTTTCTTCTAATATAACACTTATTAACGTATCAAGTAGTTAGGTTTCCCTCAAACACCTTAAAGTACTTAACTGCACAAAAATAAATTAACAAGGTATCCATTGACTTGTCTCTCCAGTTTATCTTCTATACTGTTTTCAAAACTAGCTTTCTAAAACATATTTTAGTCTTCTGGAAAAAAATCAAAATACACCCTTTTGTCTGTATACTCAAGTTTAAACTATATTTGTATTTCATTAAATATTCATGTATGCTATAATAATGAATGCTATGGTCTATATTCAATATACTTTATCATGTATAAATCTCCCTGAATTTTAGTCATACTGAGCCATTCCCCTAAAGCAGTTCGCTAGCTGTATCTTAACCCCTTAAGCTATGTTATTTATTTATTTATTTATTTTTGCGGTGCGCGGGCCTCTCACTATCGCAGCCTCTCTTCTTGCAGAGCACAGGCTTCAGACGCGCAGGCTCAGTAGTTGTGGCTCACAGGCCTAGTTGCTCCGCGGCATGTGGGATCTTCCCGGACTGGGGCACGAACCTGTGTCCCCTGCATTGGCAGGCGGACTCTCAACCACTGCGCCACCAGGGAAGCCCAAGCTATGTTATTTTAATCTCTCTGTATTCCACCAGTCAAAATCATATACATCTGTCCTAGTTGCACAATATAAAAGTTGTATTTTACTTACATATAACCTCCCCTACAAGCCTTATAGAAACTAGAAATTTATACAGATCTTTTGTCTGTGTTCCCAGAGCTCATGAGTTGTATCTCAGTTATACTGTTAGAATGTATTTAAATCCAAGATATTCCATAGTTTGTTTATAGCATTTGTGTCTCTCTCACGTTTAATGCATTGTTTTGATCATAAGATGTATGCAGTATTTGACAAATGATGAGAGTCCATATTTTCAGTGATGTTTTCCTAATTATTTTTCCCTCTGGTATTCTTAGAGTTCATTATCTGAAACATATTTTAGGCACTTTGATTCTTTTGCATAAGTGATTAAAATACTTAAAGACAAAGTATTCAAGAAATATTTTTAAATACTGTATAGTGCCTGAAACAGAGCTAGGCAAATAGGAGACTTAATAAACACTTCTTACATGGAAAGCATTTCTAGGTTTGTTTTTTTTTAAGATGTCATTATATTTGTCTAAACATTTCCACAGGAATCTTTAGAACATTTTTAGGGAGGCAATAGTAATAGACAGGACTACACAGGGTGTCTAGGAGTATTTTATTCAATAGAATTTGTATAATTAAACTTGATAGAGCAGCAAGGGAGGCAAATACATTTTACTTGAAGTGAAGCTTGTGCTCTTGTAGATTTCTGATATGTAAAGCTCCTACTTGTTGGCCCATAGAAAATAGAAATTTATGCATGGTGAATGTCCCATCAAGTTAAATATGTCTAGAAAAATAACTGTTTTGTCATATTCCATGATATGGGTGAATAGTCAAACAGGTAAGAGAATAAAAAGCTCACATATTTTGGAATTTTGTACTCAAGATCTCTTTCACTACACACACAAAATAAAAATCTAGGATGAATAATTGAAAATTTAGGGAACTTTTGAAGAACACTTTTGTCATTGCTATGTTTACTGCTCACATTTCCACATATTTTTACATGTTTCCTCAGGTCCATATTCAGTGAAGTAGGACTGCTTCTATTTATATCATCAGAGCTCCCTTACATTTAGATTTATTCATCTACTGTTAGCACATCGATGATACATTTTGCATATGGGGTCTGAATTACTTAGAGAAAATTATTGATTTTCATTTTCTTTGAATTTAGGAAATCATTTTCCGTCCTGTTGTAGAAAGAATGAGCATATTGATGAAATATTGGTAACTTTCCTATGCTATCCAAGACATATACTTTTCTAGGAAAAAAAGACAGTATTGTAAATATTTTAGAGTCACAAATACTTCTGAGTCAAATGAAATACTTATTCATTTCTGCTAAGTCTTCATTTTTATGCTGTGTTGGTGGGATGGTAAAGAAGCTGAGAGGGATTTTGCCTTTTTAAATATCAGGTGTAGAACTCTTCTGTCACATTATAGCTACCATGTGGTGAGTATTTTCTTCCAGTTTTCATGCATCTGAATAATATACAGCCACCCTGAAAAGTGATATTTTTCAGCATTCATGATTTGATTGGCAAATGATTCAGTTGGTATCTATACTTTCTGTATGACTGAGAGCTCTAGAAAGTCACTTTTTAAATCGGCAAGCATATGTGGCCATGTAAAGAGTCACCTTCATAAAGACCATTTGAGTATGTTTAATTTACACTCAGGGATGGGGGATTTAGAGAATGCCTATTTAGTTAGTGGACTCGATCAACACCCACCAGGTATACCACTGTATCTTCTCTTTCTATTTTCTGACTTACTCTTTTCCTTGATGACCGACCTGCATTCTTTTTTCCCCTCAAGTCCAAGTTTATGGAAGTATTTGTCTTTTGTCTGTTAGTGTGAAGATAGACAGCATACTTTCCTGTGTCTCCTTTATCTTATACTTTATCCTCTCCCTGTTTTATTTTCTATCAGCAAGTCAAAAGCATCTCCTTTGGAAATGTCATTAGTAACTATAGAAATGGGAGGGGGGACAGAAAAGTGTGCATTGACTTTTGGAGGCTTTGTTCCAGAGATGTTACATGTCATTAGCTATTAGAGTGAAATGCAATCCTACTTTGTGATTAGAAGGAGAAACAGAAATGCTGTAGATCAGCATTAAGGACTGCTACAAGAAATTAGTTCAGTCTAGTAATAGCCTATAATTTATCTTTAATTTTTAAATGAGAACACTAAGTGAAATTCTAAGAAATATATTGATCTATGAAAATAAAATGTTATTAAAAATACAGAGATATAATTCAGCTTACTACAAAAAGTAACTCATTATATCCTATGTGGTGTTTGCTACTGGTCACAGTAATGTCATTACAGGTGGCAGAAAGCAATGTGCATAAACCACATTATGTACGATTGAGAAAGCATTTCAGGATGGATTACCTGTATTGTCTCTTACTTTGAGGCTGGTATTGGGCAGGAATAATACATGTTGGTATAATTGTTCTTTATTCCCCATGAATTATTCTCACTGGCAGATATGACACTGGAAATGTAAGTGATTTTTGCTGCTTATTGGCAAAGTTGGAGTTGGATTTCTCATTTTTTAAGGAATAATCAGGTTAAAATTAACCTACCTTGAGTATGGTGGGCAGAATTCCAGAAGAGAGTTGAAGTATACTGATGTCTTCCTTGTGCTTGCATAGTTCAGGTGTCAGCCATAGAAGCTGGAAGAGTTTATATAGAATATACTCCTTCTCTGGCCCTCTTCTTTCTGAGATTTAATTTTTAAATTTCCAGCAAATGTGGATATGGTTTCCTGGACTTTGTCTTCTGGTTCCTTAAAATAGCAAATGTGTTTATTGGAGTTTTAGTCATCTGCATGTTGTGGTATTGTCATTTGACCATAGGGTCAAAGCCCTAAAAATAAGATATTCAACTAATGTTGTTCTGTTCTTTAAAGTGTTGACTTCCTTCTGCTATCTGCCTTCTTTCCTAAACTCTCCAGTGCTTCTAATGTATATATTTGTTATCTCCATCAGATTAGGTCCATAATAGTTCTTAAATATAAACTTCTAGAATTGCTCTCAAAGAACATATTGCAAGAGTAATGGCAGTGCATATATTTGAGTCTCCTGACACATTCTGCAAAAATCCACAGTTAAACAACAAAAGCCCAAAATGAGGGGGTGACCTGTTGTTGAGAGTAGGGGGCACAAACAGAGTGAAGAGAGTGTTCCCAGAGAGGAGTGGCATGGCCTGTCCTGTCAGAGGCTAAACAGCCAGAATGGCATCCATTCATTGGGGTAGTCCCACAGGTATGTCAAAACCCAATTAATATGAGAAGCATGTCTTTATGGAGGCATTGCTTGGCATGTCATAGTGTAACTCAAACAGGGTGAGAGGGTGTTCAGTTGCAAGATGTGGATGCAATACACAGAGTCAAAGCAGAGAGAGGAAGATGTCCTAATGGAGGAGATGTAGTAGCAGAGATGGGAGATCAGTTACATGAGGATGGGATGAGATGATGAAATAGTATACATGTTAAGGATAATTGAAGCCAGATTTCTCACTTTCTCTGATAGGGGATCATGAGGCAATAGGTTGTCAAATACTTTCAAGTAATTCAGGAATAAGTTCTTTGTATTTATTATATTTTCAAACATTATAAATATTAAAAACATTTAAAGTATATATTTACAAAATAATTTAAAAAGACCTCATTGGACTCTTCCAGTTTCAGACCTGACATGTAAAGGGCTCAGAAGGTGTCACTTCCATCACAAAAATAAGAAAACAAAAACTTAAACTGAAAATCAATGACATTTCATGGACCCATCAGAGAACTGAGTTTGCAGGGCAAACCACCAAGCAGAAATCTTGAGATACAGGAAAATCCAGAAAGTCACAGCATAGGTGTACTACTTAGGACAGAAGCCACCAGAACCATAAACACATACACTTAAATTTAATGAATTGCTGGAGGATAAGTGTACAATAACATAAAATTGAGAAACTCCTGGGTCTTCAGTATTATGGGGGACACCATAATTTTGTAGCTTTTACCTCCAAGAATCTTGACAAGTTCTCATGATGAAAATCCAAGAAAGATCCCCTCCTGGCTTTGGCAAAAGAAAGGGAAGAATAATCATTTTGAAATGCACCAGAGTGTTCTTCATAACTAAGTCCTCCTTTATGTGGGTAAAGGCAAATGTCTTTGGAAAAATGTCTGATTCTAAAACTGGGTAGTAAATATACAAGATGAACCTAGAACATCCTGTAGTGCCAGAAAGTAAAGCAGTGCTGCAAAAAAATATCAGTATTATGAGTGTATGTCGAAGATATACAGAATCCAACTGAAAGGACTCCCAAAGGCTAAAGGTGGAACAATTTAGCATGAAAATAAAGTAGCATTATATTATAGTTAAATGTATAAAATAAATGTCTATGTGTCCATATTGATATAAGTAAATGATTAATAAAATAATAGTGGAAGAGACTAATCTCTTTTTTTTTTTTTTTTTGCCGTACGCGGGCCTCTCACTGTTGTGGCCTCTCCCGTTGCGGAACACAGGCTCCGGACGCACAGGCTCAGCAGTCTTTCCTGATAAAGGCAGAGCTGTTTCTGGAGGAAGGCATTAAATCATGCTGCTAACTCTGCCCCACTATTTTGTATACTTTAGAATGAAACTGGAAATGTCTTCAAATAGAAATTTATATAAGAGCATTAAATAACTTCAAACTCAATGTGTTTCTTCAAGAATGAACTAAGGGTTCCTATGCAGGTTGTACTTAGTAGTCAAGCAGAAGCACACTGAAGATCTTTAAAGAGTAGGAAAGGACTGAGACTTTCTACAGTTTTCAATATTTAAACGTTTTAGTAATAACAAAACATTTCTAATAACCTTTGCTTTTTATGGCCTATTTGTTTCCCCCCCCCCCCCGGAGTTGCATTGATCAAAATTATTTTGGTAGCTTAAAACTGAACAAAAGATTGGGAGATTTGGATTGACATATATACGCTAATATGTATAAAATAGATACCTAATAAGAACCTGCTGTATAAAAAAATAAAATTCAAAACTTAAAAAAAATAAGTTATAAAAGAAACTGAACAAAAGGATATCCATAACAGCCTGTAGAGTTAAATGAAAAAAGACAAAGGGGTCCTATGTGGGCACAAAATGCAGTATTAAATAATATTAAATCAACAGCATATAGCCACCAGCATATGTACAGAATTAAAATTAACAGACTGATGTGCCAGCCTGGGAAATATTCATTTAATTCTTACTAATGATTCCCTAGTGGACAGCTTCAGTGCATGATGAGATGTATTTTCATACAATGTTATTTTGCTCATGACTTTCTTGCCTGGTTTAGTTTTTATAAGGAATGAAAATGCTTGGAAGAGAGAATTTTAGAGGAAAAGGAAACTTTGTGCAGAGTCATTCTGAAAGATACCATTACAAACTAGCACCCTCTTTCAGAATGATCTGCATATTCACTCAGTTGTCATATGTGAAATGGAATCATCTACTAATACACATTCAGATACAGATAACTGGAAGATTATGACATGATGCTTAAACATGGAAGAAAGAAAATGGACTTTTCTGAAATAAATTAATTTGGATTGTTCTTAGAATTACTAAGATTTTTTAAGTATTTTGTATAATGACCTATTAATAATTGTCTGGACTCAGATCTTATGCTTTTATGCAATTCAAAGAGATAACATTCAGTATTCTTCACTTGACCATAAAATATAACAAAAAGGATGAGTGGAATGTAGAACATCTCTTACTGTTCATACAGGGAAGGTACCTGTACTTTTATCCATTTATTATAGATATGTCCTAATAAGACAAAAGTAGACTTTAATGCATGCATCAGATCAAATACCCTGTTAGAATTACACTCCATAAACTCTGTCCACCAATTCTATTATTATATCTGTGTATTGTTTTAAAAATAGAGAGTTTTGGAAAACACAGTAGTAGGAAAAGATGCCTTCCTGTACCACCTATTGTTTTTGGTAATGTTTTCCCTTTCATTAATCTAATACTCTGCTGCATTTATGTGGTCATGTACACCAGTAATTCTCAACCTTAGAGGAAAAGTAGAATTAAATGAGGAGTTTAAAAAATCTACCAATATGTGTTCCCATCCCAGATAATTTGATTAAATTGGGAAGAAACTGGCCTAGGTACTGGTATAAAAATTAAAAAAAAAAAAAAGACCAAACAAAAACAAAACTCCCAAGTGGACCCTAAGGTACACCCAGGTTTAAAAATCATTAATATATAGGACTAAGGTTGAGTGTAATTATTATTCTGCTATTTATCATTCTAAATAAAATCATATTAAATGTGCCTTGTGTTACATAGCAAATATTATTGTCCCATCCTCATTAAATAAAAAAGAGAAAAAAGGTGAAAAAACTATTTACAGTAGTCAAAACATGGAAACAATCCAAGTATCCATCAACAGATGAAGGATTGGAAAAAATAGGGAATATTATCCAGCCATAAAAAAAGAGAAAAGTTTGTCATTTGTGAAAACATGGATGAAACTGAGGGCAATATGCTAAATAAAATAAGTCAGACATAGAAAGATAAATGTATAATCTTGCTTATACTTGAAAAGTAAAAATATCTGACCTCATAGGAACAGAGAGTAGATTGTTGATTGTGGGAGGGGGAGGGAGAGGTGGGTGAAGGTGGTCAAAGGGTACTAATGTCTAAGTATAAGATGAGTAAGTTCTGGGGACCTAATGTACAGCATGGTGACTATAATTAATAGTACTGTATCATATTCTTGGAAATTGCTAAGAGAGTAGATCTTAAATGTTCTCACAAGAAAAAAAAGGTAACTATGTGAGATGATAGATGTATTAACCAACTTTATGTGAGGGGATAGATTTGTTAAATACCTTTATCATGGTGATCATTTCACTATGTGTCTATCTAGCTATCTATCTAAAATCATCATGTTGTACACCTTGAATTTATACAATTTATATGTAAGTTATATTTCAATGCAACTGGATAATGAAAAAGTAAATTTTTTATAAGAGTTAAGCCTTGATAGGATGTAAAAGATTGGTTTACCTGCTTTTTTCCAACCTGGATACCAGAATCTTGACTTTTATTGTGATGGTTTTAGTTTTAACTTGGTGGTTTTACTATTAACTTGGAGTTTAGTAAATCTGAAAAACAGTGGTTTTTTTTTTTTTTTTTTTTTGGCGGTACACGGGCCTCTCACTATTGGGGCCTCTCCCGTCACGGAGCACAGGCTCCGGACGTGCAGGCTCAGCGGCCATGGCTCAGCGGCCATGGCTCATGGGCCCAGCCGCTCCGCGGCATGTGGGATCTTCCTGGACCGGGGCACAAACCCGTGTCCCCTGCATCGGCAGGCGGACTCTCAACCACTGCGCCACCAGGGAAGCCCAACAGTGTTTTTTAACATATGGCCCACACTGAGAAATGATGACTATATTAGACAATTATACATGCAAGAACACTGAATTCTATGTAATAGAATCCAATTTCTTTATCCTGAAGATACAGCAAATAAATAAATACAGTGTAGTTATATCTCTTACTATTACTACAACAACAATAATAGGAAGGAATTCCCAGATACAGAGTGCTTAATAGATACCGAAATCGCTTATTAATCCAGTAAGTTAAATCTTTTAAGATACAGGATAGTCCTATGATTTGGGTACTATTATTATTCCCATTTCTCAGAGAAGGAAGTTTCCACAGTTGTAAATAGTCAAGCTTGGATTAGAAGCCCACCAGTCTGGGTTCAGGGTCTTTATTTATATTCCCTATGTTGCTATGCCTTATATTTAATATTTATTCTAAATGTATGTGGTCTCTTTAATAATCTTGTGTTATGGAAAAGGAAACTGAGATTCAGGGAGATTAAGTAATTTTCCTAAATTGAGCAGCTAATAAGTGACAGAGTTGAGACAATGTATAAGTGACTCTAAATTCCATTACACTTTTCTACCTTACCAGAGATTATTATGTGTATCTCCTTGTAAATGCACATTAAAGATTCAATCATGTTAAATACATTTTCTAAATGTAACAACTCCATGATAAAATTTCTTCTATGACATAGTTCTTTGATTAAAGATACACAAATTCTTTTTTTCTTCGGCCTTATGTTTATATGGGAAATACATTGCAAACTACTTTCGGTGACTTAAAAATTGGCAAAAATCAAAGATAATAATTTATGCATTTTTAAAAGCAAAACTGAAGTCAAATATTCTGAAGTCCAGTGTTCCTGAAGTCACTCCTTCATTATATATTCTTAATTTGGGCAAGGCAAAATTATTGAGTGTCAAATAATGTTTCTAATGTTTCTGGATTTAATTTATCATGGTAGAATTTTCTTAATTGCCAATGTGATAATACATGTAAAATTAGAAACATTATGTTTAATTTGCTTTTGTGTCACTTTGTTTTCAAAGATAAATCTCTTTTACCTCTGGCATTAAATGATCGGTATAACAATTAATGTATGTTAGATAATAGGGTCCTCTGAGAATGTACTTTCTAAAAAAGGGATGCAGACTCATCTGAATTCCACGCTGCTTTAAGATATTATTTTTTCCCATAAGTATGATAGCAGGCCTTGATACAAACAGTTCTCAGCTCCAAGTTTATGAATGTGAAGTTAAACTATATAATATCTATATCCTTCAATATATAGATATTCATATATAGATCTATCTGATATATATGAAACTATATTATATTGACTTGATTCTTTTATAATTATCATTATATACACTCATATTAAATATACCCTGTATGGTATAGCAAATATTGCTTTTACTTATTATTTCCATATTTATGAAATACTTCAGCAACATATCAAACAAAAAGGGAGTTGGGTTCCTTTTCAATGAAAGCCACATGTCCTGTTAGATCATCCAGAATTAATTTTGATCATGGGGTCAAAACAGATTTCAGGAAAATCATAGTTTCATTTCAGCAGTGTGTCCTTGCCATTTGAGACGTTTTATTTGGAGAGTGTGAGGACTGCAAACTATGGTTCATTATCAACTGTGACTTATAAAATTGCAGGCAGGAAGCTAAACTAGTAGGGTTTCTTTTCTAGAGCCCATTTTGACCACAGTAGGCACATAGAAAAAGAATATCTGTAGCCACATTCCTGCCCACCCACCTCAAGCAGCAGAATCTCTCTCTTTTTCTCACTCTCGCTCACTCACTCTTTCTCTCACTTTATTTTTCTTCCCCCTTTTATCGCCTCCCCCTCCTGCTCCCTTCTCACCCTCCTTCCTTTTCTCCTTAAATATGCTCCTAAAAGACAGCCTTCATCTTCCTTTCTCAAACTCTAATTTCTGGACATTTTTTATGTTTTAAAAGTTCAGTGGGTAATTTCAACTTAGGTCAAGATGGAGAATTCTAGGAACTTCATAAAATTAGTTCAATAAATGAATAAAGTAACAATGACCACATGATAGTCATTGTATCTGTTCATCTGTTTCCCACGCTACTAAGATCTGCTCCACCAGAATCTGTGTTTCTAAATTAGTGAATCGTCATTCTTTTTACCCCTACACAAGCCAGAAATCTGAGATCACGCTTTATTCTACCATCTTCTTCCGATCTACATCATTTTAAAAACCATATACTGAACATTGTGGTAAATGTGTCTTTTTGAGTTATGGTTTTCTCAGGGTATATGCCCAGTATTGGGATTGCTGGGTCATATGGTAGTTCTATTTTTAGTTTTTTAAGGGACCTCCATACTCTTCTCCATAGTGGCTGTATTAATTTACAGTGTTCATTGCAGCACTATTTACAGTTTACAATAGCCAGGACATGGAAGCAACCTAAGTGTCCATTGACAGATGAATGGATAAAGATGTGGTACATATATACAGTGGAATACTACTCAGCCATAAAAAGAAATGAAGTTTCTTTAGTAGTTTTAGTGAGATGGATGGACCTATAGTGAAGATAAGTCAGAAAGAGAAAACCAAATACTGTATGCTAACATATGTATATGGAATCTAAAAGAAAATAGTTCTGATGAACCTAGAGGCAGGACAGAAATAAAGACGTAGATGTAGAGAATGGACTTGAGGACATGATGGGGGGATAAGGGTAAGCTGGGATGAAGTGAGAGAGTAGCATTGACATATATACACTACCAAATATAAAATAGATAGCTAGTGGGAAGCAGCCGCAAAGCACAGAGACATCAGCTCGGTGCTTTGTGACCACCTAGAGGGGTGGGATAGGGAGGGTGGGAGGGAGACGCAAGAGGGAGGGGATATGGGGATATATGTATACATATAGCTGATCCACTTTGTTATGCAGCAGAAACTAACACAACATTGTAAGGCAATTATACTCCAATAAAGATGTTCAGAAAAATAAAAAGCATATATTGTTGAATATAATAAGTTCTTAATGCCTCTTGAATCTTCCCACTTTCCATATTTTTACCTGGGTTCAGGCTACCACATTACCACCTACCTGGATTATTATAGTAACCTACAAATGAATGTGTGCCTCAAGGAGAAACCTTTGAAGCCATGTCTCCATGAATTAGCCAAAGTGAGTTTTTGTCAAATTTAATGACCATGTTTTTCCCTCAGTTAAAACCATTGGTCTCAGGGCTTCCCTGGTGGCTCAGTGGTTGAGAGTCTGCCTGCTGATGCAGGGGACACGGGTTCGTGCCCCGGTCCGGGGAGATCCCACATGCCGTGGAGTGGCTAGGCCCGTGAGCCATGGCCTCTGAGCCTGCGCGTCCGAAGCCTGTGCTCTGCAACGGGAGAGGCCACAACAGTGAGAGGCCCATGTACCGCAAAAAAAAAAAAAAAAAAAAAAGGCAAGGATATTAAATATGTGAGAGAATCACATACATCGCAAAAGTATCCTGTCTAAATGCCAATAATATCAACACTGGGAAACACTGTGCAGTGAAATATAAAGAAGCATATATAAGGTAATAGATATAGACTCTTCAGGACAAATTAGTGTAATGTAATGAGAGAAATCAAATGTTTGTTTATTTTTTATATACTGCATTTCCAATGCTGTGATACTCAAGCTTTAATTGTTATTATTCCATCTGAGTGATTTGTAGCCATTTAAAGGTGAAAAAATACATGAAGCATAAAGACTAGATAATAATTTGAAAAGTATTCTGTCTAGGTATAAATGCAGCTCTGTTATTCGAGTGTATGAGGTGACCATGGAAAAGGTTGGTGATGGAGAGAAGATCATATTTCAGCTTTTAAAGAACTGATGTACTGAATAGAGGAGTAAAGAAAGATTGGACATGAAAGAAAAGATAGAGGAGAGATACAGGAAGGAGAACATACTCTAAAATTTTGGTAATGTCAAAGAACCCATGGGCTTCAGTTTAAAGGATAGGTACTTTCAAGTACTTTTAATAGGTTAAAGATATATGCTAGATTCAAAAAAGTCTACTTGATTTATTGATTATAAAATGCTTCGCACAGAGTAAGTATTCCAAAAATTTGTCAAATTGACTTTCACTGGCAAGCCTGAAGAGGGCAGTTTTATGACAGTAAAAGCGCAACTATAAAGTGAAGGATTAAAGCAGAAACTCATCCAAGAAATTTGGTGATGGGAATATTTTGAAACAATGGGTGGTGACTTAAGAAAGTGAGAGGGTATGAGGTAATACATTTTTGTTTACTAAGGTTTGGATTTAAAGTTGTAAATCTTCAGTTAACAAATATCTATGGAGACCCTACCTGTTTCAGGCTCCTTGCAGGGCTGTGTATCACAGGCACATTTGTAATGGAGAAGCACATACATACACAGAAACATATATGTTCAGGGCTCCATAGAATTGCCTTCTTATTTATCTTTCAAATCCAGAAAACATCATGCTGAAAACTGTCTGCTCTAGTTCTATGAATATTGCAGCACTTTTGGCAATCTAATGTGCTCTCCAGAAATTGCACCTGCCTTCTAGCAATAGTGTTTCCAGGATTGATAGAGAAGAAAAATATACTGCCTTGTTTTATATCCTCCATTTTGTCATTTATGGGCCCCCTATAGTCCTAAAATATATGTCAGATAATTTTAGGTCGAGTAACTTATCTCTTAGAGGATAAGATGGAGGACTAAAACTGTAAACATTTTTTTTGGTTCACACATCCCTAATTATTTACCATACTTTTATGTTGCATTACTTCACTAGACCTTCTGTAAAACAAAACACCCAGACCCTGGAGAAGTCAGAAACAGCAGGCAATGATTGAGGGATTAAATACAATGAGAAGAGAAAAGGCCAGCCAACTCTCTTGCTACAATTTCCCAAGCAAGTGTCCTAGGTTTGTAGACTGGGAGGATTTTAATTGGAAAATAGTTGGAAGTTTTGACATTATTCTGGAGTCTATTAATTACTGAAATATGAATATGTATATGACTTTAAAAGACTGGAAAGGTTACAGAAACATTCTGTCATTTAATCCAGGGACAGGAAAGGAGGAATCCAAAGTGAGGACATAAATGCTCAGTGGTAGGGAAAATAAAAAGGCGAGTTTTATTTGCACTCTACTGAGTCCAACTTATGTAATAAAACTGTTTTACAACTTAGGGCATCAAAGTGATCACTTTTCCAGAAGATACAATTCTGGAAAGTTATCAGAATTTGAGTGTTTATAATCACTAGATATTATCTTACTTTTATCAAACATCTTATATTAAGTTTAAAATCAAAACAGAGAATCAAGTTGAACATTTGACATATTTGGCGAAACTACATATTTTTCAAAACTACCTAGGCGAAAATGGTGATGGGTTTAACTCAAATTATCATAGATAAAACATGATATGGAGAATTAAGTAGCAAGAAGGGATTAACTACAATGGACCATAAAAAATACAGAAATACAGGCAGCAGCTACTGTCTTCAGGGCTGAGGCACAATACCCAAGGAAGGAACAAATTTGCAAGACCCCCAGCTGCCAAACAGGCCTTGCTGCAGAGGGTACAACTCTGGCCCTGGGTGGTAGAGAAGTTTGCAGAGGTGCCCCAGGCCAAAGTTGATAAGCAGGAGTCCCTGTAAGGCACCTGGCAACCCTACTTAGAAGCTGCTCATAAGGATGATGCTTCTGGATTCTGCTGAAGTGAGTGCCACTGGCTGCCTCATTTGCAGCGGGAGCTTGATAGAAGTAAGAAGAAAACAGAAGCATTCCAGGATGAGTCCCTTTCTCCTCCAGTGTCCCTCTGGCGCCATCTACTGACAAAGCTTAAATATTGTGCCAGCTGGCAAGGGAGAAATATTTGCAGAATTTATAAAGGCAATGAAAAATTTGGAGCCGAGAGGCAGTAAAGTGATAACTGGCATGCCAGCTTTATAATGGCAAATGTATAAAATCTGGAAGGATTACAGATAGATGGATGGATAGGTAGATAGGAGGACATATAAAATATTTTGGAATATGGGAAACAGTGAAAATATTATATAATGTTAGGAACGATATATTATTTAGCACAGACAATTAATAGGACAGTATAAACATTAATTTTATTTTAAAAATTTTTAAATAATTAAGAACTGTGGGATTAGCACATCAGTGAGATTGTCTATGAAATAAAATTAAATAAGATGCACATAATTAGAAAAAATATAATAGACTATACATATGACTGGGAAAATAATAATCTTTTAGACTATGTCAGGAATATCCAATGCTAACTCACTAAATTACTGAAAATTAATATAACCATCCCATATTTTCTCTACCAAAATTGCTTTTTTCTTAAAAACTGAGTCTGAAAACATAGGTTCAGTGTAGTTAATTTTCTGATAAAAGATCTCTTTTAAACAGATGCTGTTAAATTCTAAGAGATTCTTAGAATGTGAGGATCCTTGCACTGTTTCTTTGTCCATATGTATCCTATTAATGCAATAGTTCTCAAAGTGTGGTCCTGGGACCAGCAACATCAATATCACCTGGGAACTTTCTAGAAAATGAGTCCTCAGGCTCTACCCCAGACCTACTGAATGAGAGATCCTGACCTTTGGGCACAGTAATCTCTGTTTCCAGACTATCTTTAGGTAATTCTGATGCATGCTAATATTTGAGGACCACTGATAGGTTTTGCTAACATAAGTTTTCCTCACAATCATTTCAGATTTATAAAACAATAAAAGAACATCTCTTTTTAGAGATCTATTTGAGTATGTTTAATTCTGAGGGCTACTTCTTCTGGTAGAGCTTCCCATTAATTTCTGTCCTCTCTGTTGACTAAACAGATTATGAATATTGCTGTTGTCTAAAAATTATTATGTATGTAAAAATAATAACAAAATAATTTAACCTTCCTCTTTCAGAACAAATTGTTCAGTTTAGATATTTGGTGCTCCAGATATTTTAATTTTTGCCAGTTGGGGTCTTGAAGCAAATATCAGGATCAAATAGCTAACCTAACGCTGTGATGTGTTAAAATTGAGCATTCATGGGAATTCCAATTTTTGTTTTTCTGCAGAAAAAAATTCTCATCCCTTTCAGAGATTTCTCTATATCTGAGAACTATCATCCTACAGAATAACATTTCTTTGATAATCAAATAGTTGTAAAATCCTGTAGGGTAATGTCACCAACTTAAAGTAGATATTCCTAAACTGGATTCTGTGTTCTAGATTGCTTTTCTTTTTCTCCAACATTCAATTTTATTTTGAAACATTTTATACCGCTTGTTAGGAACACAAGCATCCAGGTATTCTTGCTGTTTACTCATGTATACCTCTCAGACATTATATTCAAAGCAAATATAACTAAATTGTTCAAGAATCTTTGTATCCATATAGTATCTGGTTACAGGCAAAGTAACCAGACAGACTACTCTCTGTTACAGAGTACAGAGTACTCTCTGTTACTCTCAAAGTAACAGGCAGAGTACTCTCTAGGCTTATTTCATTCTCTCTTTAGGATCTGAGCAGGCGAACAGAGCAAGTTGACCCTGAAATCTGAGATATATATTGTTTTTTGTTTAATCTAAGTTTTGTTTATGTTCATGAAATAAACTAAAGTAAATTTTGTTTACATCGCTTAAATGGTTTGTCTGCTCAGGGGAATCTTCAAACATAGTGTCTATTTTATTTTGTTTTAACAAGAGATTCTTCTGATCGCTCTCAAGTCATGGCTAAGGTAAACCTTGTTACCTTAAGATTTCCTAAACTCAGTGAGCATGTAGATGCTCATCTACAGTACCTGCACTTTCTTATTAGAATGCCAGTTTCAAAAGGCATAAACAGTAAGTTCTGAGACATAAGGGCAGGATCACAAAAGAACAGTGTTCTCAATCTTATCACATTATCACCTGTTTAAGGGAACCAATTTAATAATTACTTCAACAAATACCCCAAGCAAAGATTTATTTCATTCTATGAAATAAACGTTTCTGTTTACATATATAACATGTGTACCATGTGCCAGGAAATATGCTCAAGGATTTAGAAGTGTTATCTTTTTAAATAACAACCCAATTATTAAATATTTTATCAATGAGAAAACTGAAGAACAGAGACATTAAGTAATTTGCCAAGGTCACAGAAAGTAGCAGCAGAGATGGGTTTTAACCTCGATCATAGGGTTTTAGAGCTCATACTATTTTTTAACAGATTTTGAGGTATAATTGACATTTTAAAAACCCCTGCACATGTTTAATATATATAATTTGATGAGCATGGACATATGCATATACCCTTGATACTATCATCACAATGTAATAAACATATCTATTACCTCCAATAGTTTATTTATGCTCCCACCCCTTTTTGTGGTAAGAATGCTTAATGTGAAATCTACTCTCTTAATAAATTTTTAAATGCACAATACTTTGTTAAATATAGGTACTATGTTATACAGCAGATCTCTAGAACTCACTCATCTTGCATAACTGGAACTCAAAACCCATTGAACAAAAACTTCTATTTTCTCCTTCTCCCAGCCCCTGGCAACCACCGTTCTGTTCTCTGCTTCCATGAGTTTAACTATTTCAAATACCTCGCAAAGTGAAATCATACAGTATTTGTCCTGAGACTAACTTATTTCACTTAGTATAATGCCCTCCATGTTCATCCATGTTGTTGCTAATGGCTAGATTTCTTTATTTTTCAAAGCTGAATAATATTTCATTGACCATACTGCCTCTTTGAGAATGAAAAAGCTGAAGAGATAAATTTTTCCAGGAATAAGGTTATCATCAACTAGAACTAGAATCAACTCACAGATTTTGTTGTCCCATAAATTACCCCTATGAAATTCTTCCATAGAAGGGCCAAATTTTTATGGGATTTCAGCACGCCTGGTGTTAACATTTCTTATTTCTTTTGCAATGTTTTGCTCTCCTGGACTTCAGCATCTGTTTTAATTTTGACTTCTTCCTGTGTGGCCAGATTTGTGGGAAGGTCCCATATTGAAATGTCCTGCTGATTTCCCTCAACCTTCATACCTATACTCACCCCTCCCCCACCAGTACATTTTTGAACTAAGTATTTTATCTGAAAGTTGTGATATTTAAAACTGGGATTTTAAGTCTCGATATCAACAGCTATTTATAGACTGAGGTCTATTTGAGTTTGGACAGGAATGTCATTTTGAGATGTGACATGGGTCTCAGTGGAGATGAACAGAGCAGTACAAACATCTATACTTGTTAGTGGCATAGTTATCTATAACTTGCCCTTTAAAAGGTGCTTTTATCATAGAAAAGAGAGGAACTGATTAACATCCTTACATCAATATACTATGCATCTGCACAAAAGAATGAAGATGTTCTTTAGGTATAAATAAGAAGAGATTTCTAATAAATGTTTTTACATGAAACAAGAAAGGTGTACAGTGCATCCTGTAGGATGATACTGTGTACGTATTGTGTGTCCCCTATAAGGGATATAAAAGTGTCTGATTGTCAGCACACTTTAACAACAGTAAAATGTTGTTGGGATAACAACAACATTGATGAGGAACACAGCTTGGAGAAACACTTTACACTTTTTAATATTTTTTGTTGTTTAACTCATGTGAAAGTTTTAGAAATTTAGAATAAAAATTTAAAAATATATACGGAAAAATAGTTCCAAGGAAGGTAAGTCAATTCAGTAAAAACATACAAAGGGAAGGGTTAGTTTTTTCAGAAATGAATTACTACAAGATTATAGCAAAAAATGAACATGATACCAGGGGAGAAAAAGAAAAACAAGTACAATTTAATAAAATAGTGAGTCTAGAAGCTGATCAAGTGCAGTTGAACACATTTTTTGCAAAGTGAACACACACCTCTGTTACTCTCACACTAATCAAGATATAGAACATTGTTGGCATCCAAAAACGTCTCTACTCCTCCCTCCTATTTATTATACATCAAAAGGCAATCTATATTCTCACTTCTGTCACCAAAGATTAGTTTTGTCTTTTTTTGAATTATCCGTATATAAAATCATATAGTTTGCCCCATCTTGTATCTCATTTCCTTCACTTAAAATTTTATGTTTGTGTGTAGAGGTAGTTTGATCTTTCTCAGTGATGTAGAGTATTCAATGGTATGGATATATACCAATTTAACCATTCTACTGCTGATAGACATTTGAGTTGAATCAGTTTTTGGCTTTTGCAAATAACGCTGTTAACTTTTTTTGTACAAATCTTTTGGTATATTTCTTGTGGGTTTATTTGCCTAGAACAATTGCTTATTCATGGGATTTGCCTCGCCCAGCTTTAGTAAATATTGATAATGTTCCAGACTGGTTGTACAATTTATATTTCTACCAAGCCCTACCATTTTATTGTTGTTTGCATTTCCCTGGTTATCATTGTCTATTAGTTTATTTTCTAACTTTGTGAAACACTTTGTCTTAGGTGCATATTTTTATAGAACAATGTGAATTTTTTCTTCATTTATGAGTTATTTTAAGATATATTATATCAACTCATGTTATTATATACTATGTTTAATGTTGTTATTGGTTTTTAAGAAGCCCTAATTAATAAAATATATGTTAATTCAATACCATCATTTACTTTTATGATGTTTTTAAGTATTTATAATTTTTATGACTTTACATGTTCTCTTTATTTTGCTTTTGCTTCTAATTTATTTTGACTTATTCTTCTCTTAACACCTTAACTTATATAATGTTATGAAGTAAATTTATCTTCTTATTTTTATAGTAGTTAATAACTCCATATTATGAACAATGAGAAAACTAATGTATTTCCTTTTTCTTCCTCTCCCCATTCTCTCCTCTACCACTGTTCTAGTTAATAATATTATAGTAATTAGTTTATCTTTGTGATGCAAATACGAATACAGTCCCATTACTTGATTTATATCTTTTGTATAATCATCTTTTATTACAGTTATTATAAATGAGGAAATAAGCCTTCTTACCTTCTTCCTATGTGTTTTCTCTTTCATTGATAATTGTATCTATAATCTCTACATTGTTGGAGCAGATCAGTCTTTTAAATTCCCACATTTGTTTTATCTCAGTTCTAATTTCAGACACATGTAGTGCTCATTGCTAATTCTTTCATCATAATATCTGTAGTTATAAATCAGTTGCCTCATGAAGTACTATGGAAACATTCTCTGAGTTGTTTCATATTCAAAAGTATGACACAAAGTCCTTATGCTCACACTTTTATGCCTTAAGTGTCTTGTAGCTTTTGCTTCATTGTTTTCTGACATTGAATATTGCTATGGAAATTTCTTAAGCTCTCCTGATTTTTTTCCTTTTGATAAGTGTTTTGAAACTTACCTTGACCAGGCAGGTTTGTTTTCTTTTTCTTTGAAGACCATTACATTTAGTAGATAACTTTTCAATGGAGGTCATTCTGGGTCAGTTTGGTCAATTACCCATGGGTAAGGCTCTTAATAACTAGAGTCAATCTTTCCTAATTTTAGGAAATTTTCTTTGATTATATTTGTCTTTTTCCTCTGTACTGTGAAGTACAGGGGAAAAAGTATTTAGTTACATTTTGGATACCTGCAATTATATATACTGTCTTAGATGGGTTGAAGTTATTCTGAGGAGATTTGTATGCCAGATATTTACCAAAGAGGGTTCTTGGGATAAATACCTGTGGAAATTGGGGAAAAGGAGCTTGATGAGCAAAAGCAAAAGTATGATGTGCAAAGCAGTCCCCAGATAGGGCTTAGCCAACTCAATGAAGACTGGAGAATGGTTAGTGGATAGAGTGGTTAACTCTCAATGCTGTGATTGGTCTTGGGCCCACACTTGCTATTCTTAGTCTCCCTCTTCTACTCTAGATTTTAGTTTTTCCTCACCCTCACTAGCAATTCTGATCTCACTGGCTTATTTTGTTGCACTACTCAAACTTTCAAAGTCCTTCTCAGACTGAGATTGCTACAGTTGAACATTTTCCCAACAAAATTGTATCTAAGTGTATCACCTGTGTGTCAAACACAGTCCTCTAAGATTCCATTGTATACAAAAACTCCTACTTCTTCTTGATAATTAGAGACAGTCATCCCTCTGAAGATGACTTCTTTTCTTCTCTGCTTGTCCCTTGGCATGAAATAACTGAAGTGCCCAGTTGGCAGTCACAGCCTACAACTCAGTACCATTTCCCCTGATGAGAGGATATCCTGTTTGGACTAGGAGTTCTTAACACATATAATCTAGAGTTGTGGCATCAGGGAGCACAAAATCCCCAATTGTGTTTGTGAGAGTGATGGTAAGCCCTTTGTGCTTCCATACCTTTGTTACTGGACACACGCAGTCTATCTATATATAAAGTTCTTTGATTTAAGTGCTGAAAGATGACATTCTATTCTTGTAAAGATTCACCTCCATGTTGGCATTACAGCTATGCATTCAGCAGTTTGTATCATAACTTTGCCTGGCTGGCAGCTTTTGGATTGTATGATATGTGATATGACAAGTGTATCTCATGGAGATTGGAACACTCCTGCTCTTCTTTTGCTGTAATTTGAAATGATGTCATGAGGCATCTAGTATCCGTGGATTAAATTCTCTGCAAATCCTCTGGTAATAGTGCCGGCTGTGGCCATATAAGTATAAAAGGAAAATCCATATCCAGAATATGTGTATTTTTTTAACAATGTGATTTGGTTGATTTTCTAGGGCTCCAATGCAGTCAGTGTTCCACCAGTTGAACAAACAGGTCTTCAGGGAATTCGTGCAGTAGGAATCAGCATTGATTTTTGTTGCTGGTAAGTTAGATATTTGGTAGTAGCAGTTCGGAAACATGGTAAGTTGTTCCATGTATAGCCTCCATCCCTGCCATCATGACTACTTCATTCATGAACCTATTATATCAACATTGAGGTGGTTGAGGTCTATTGGCTGAGAATTTTGTCTGCCTGCTTACTTTGTATTTGTTCTGTGGTGAGTACACTCTTGTGGGTGTTAGTTATTATGCAATCTAAAGATCTCCACACTTTCTTTCACTCCCATATGCCTGCAATATGCCTCAATTCCAGTCCTCCATGTCTTAGATCTTTCACTTTCATTCTTCTTCCTCCCAGGCCTTTGACTAGCTGGCCAATGAATTCACTAATGATCCCACTCCTTCCATTCGAAATAGTCAAGTGCACTGCACAAATCTCTTCAAATCTCAAAAATCTAAGATTTTCTTCACCACTATCTTTAGAGGCCACTCCTGAGTGGGGCTTTAGTGCAACATTACTAAACTTTGGTTATTCATGAACCAAGTTGGAATTTTTTTCCTTCTCTGTTATTTGGTTGTAAGGGATGATCTCAAGGGTCCATAACTGTGCAGTGAAGGAGGGCCTCATGTGCAATATTGGTGAATGTCATGGGTATCTGGGTGGCCTGCTCATGTAGCTTGCAGTTCTGTTCATGTGTGATCCCAGATGTACACTCCCATCTTATGGTGGAATATTGCTGGGCCTGCCCAACTTATGACTCACTGAGTTTGAGAAAGCCCAGTTCATGATGAAGAATGCTTCCTACATTATCCCTTGATTTTCCATGTCAAGAGCTCTGTCTCTGTCAGTATCCAGTAATGTGCCAGGAACTATTTTTCAAAAAGTACAGAATTCTTCACTTCGGATGGCATGGCCTTGTCCAGAAATCTAGTTTCCTGCATTATAATTTTATTTACTATTTCCCCCAGCCAGTCCATTATTTTCCAAGCATTTGACATCCCAGTTTACATAGCTAAATGTTTGAAAAACTTTTCCATTGTCTTATGCTTGGAGCTATCTGTGGTCCATCTACCACAGGTGATAGAATCATCACTGCCAGCTGGAGGTTAAGATGATTTGGGCACAAAATCCAATATTAGTATTTGCTTTCTTGAACCACTCCACTTCTCGTAACAATTGTCAAACTTTGGATGTCCCGAGAGTAGCTAGTGATTAATGTTAAAGATTTTATTAGGAAGTGCCCAGTATTGACAACTGTGGAAGGGAGACAGAGGAAGCAGATTTGGACAGGAGATGTGTTACCAAGCAATCCCAATGAAGGGTTTAAATTATCTAATGAGCTCTGAGGCTGGGTGAGACTTTCAGAGTTATCCTGAATTGGGCAAAGGGGCTGTGCCTTTACAGTCTAACTTTGATCAGTCACTGAATATAGGCTGCTTCTGGAATAGGCATGGCTTTGAAAAAATCAGTTATTTTTCAACTGAGGCAATTTCCAAAGGGACTGAGGGCTGAGGGTTATCTTCTGGCAGCAATCCTAGTAGCTGGGGGCAATAAATCTTTCATTCATAAAGGGAGATATTGAAAGCTCAACACAGTGTGTTTATTACAAATATGTTGGATTTATTTTCTCTGTAATTACACACACACTCACACACAAAAAAACAATAGGGCAGGGCTTCCCTGGTGGCGCAGTGGTTGAGAGTCCGCCTGCCAATGCAGGGGACACGGGTTCGTGCCCCTGTCCGGGAAGATCCCACATGCCGCCGAGCAGTTAGGCCCGTGAGCCATGGTCACTGAGCCTGCGCGTCCGGAGCCTGTGCTCCGCAACGGGAGAGGCCACAACAGTGAGAGGCCCACATACCGCAAAAAAAAAAAAAAAAAAAAAAAATAGGGCAACAGCTTTCTTGATAGTTTTTCTTTGTCAGTTAATTCCTTTTATTAATATTTTATCCTTTTCTTTGTAGTATATTTTTACAGATATTGTGCTAGTTCTTCCCTTTTCTATGTCTCTTTGAATGAGATTCTTTTTCCTGGTCCATTTGTTTACTGGGTCTCTCCTGCTGTTAGAAATTGGTAATTTTAACATTTCTGGATAGCTTATTTTCACAATACAAAAGTCTTCTTTTTCTAAGTAACCACAAACACATACTGCTTCCTGCAAACATGGCTTGTTTATGTAGTTTTAGTGCAATCTTACTGACTCTATTTTTCTGAAATTAACTGGGTTAGAATGGCTTCTGCCAACATCCAATTCATTTTATGTTTTCTTACATCTTCACCCTTTTTGCCTTTAGCCTATATTTGCTCCTCAGAAAGTGTATTTTGTGATCCTCTAGAGCTGGATTCAACACCTGGAATATATGTTAAATTTCTTTCCACTTCCTTATATGAATACTCTGCATAAGCATTGTTCCTTTTGGCAGTCCTAATTAGTATTATGGTTTTATTTAAAAATTTGTTTGAGTTTATATTTTTCTTATACTTATAGCTTTTGAGTGATTTCTAAGAGGAAAGAGGAAATACGTTCAATTTTCCGATCCATACAAATTCTGGAAACTGACCAATACATATATAAGAATAAGCTCCTTAAAAGTCTTTCTACAGATGTAATTAAACTTGCAGTATATTTTTTAAATAGCTTGGGAAAAATTGGCAGCCTTGTAATAGTAAGTAGTTCAATCTATTAACCTGGCATTTATCCTAGTGTTCCCTTATATCTTTTAAGAGAATCATGCTTAATACCTCAAAGTGTATAATACCATTCTGGATAGTATTTTGCTTTCTATTATATTTCCTAGGTGATTATTGCTGATATATGGTAATGCTATTGATTTTTGTTAGCTGAGGTTATATGTGGCAACCTTGTCAAGCTCTCTTATTTGTTATAGGCTGTTGTTGATACTCTTCATTTTTCTATGCAGTTTTATTTTATTTTCTTCAGAATCATGCCTCACTTCTTTCTCTCTTCTTCCTCTGAGATATGTTCATCAATTGTAGTTCATCTTGTTCATATTGAAAGACAGTAGGCATTCTAGTGTCTTCCGAATTTTTAAAGGGATTACATGTATATTTATCTATGTTGTTTCCTATATACTGTTAGTATATGACATATGTTAGGTAAGGATAATTCCCACTTATTACTAATTCTGAGAATTATTAAATATTCTGAGATGTTGAACCTTATCAAATGCTTTTTCTACATTAATTTACAATTTATATCTCAATTCATTAATGGTAAGACACTTTGACAAACGTTTCTCTTCCTAAAGTCACTTTTGAATTCCTAGGATAAAATCTATATACACATTTGTAAAATACAAAGACAGACTCAATTAGATAACATAATCATTAAAAACTGTGGCATTTTTGATCACAAGAAAAATTAATTTTCTTTTATTGTACCATCTTTACTAATTTTGAAATTAAGTTTATTTTACAAATAAGTAAGGCAGTTATCTTATGGGATTTTTTCTAGTAAAACTTGTGTAAGAGAGTTCCTTGATAGTTTGGTAGAATAATCATTTAAAGCAATTTTGTAAATCCATAAAGATTGTGTGTGGGGAGTGAAGGGGTGTGGGAGTGGAGAAGCAGTTAGAGGCCTCTAATTAGCATTTCAATTACTGTCATGCTCGTTTTTTGTCTACTTTGCCAATTTTGACATTTTGTATTTTTCCAGAAGAGTATTTCATTTTGTCAATGTTTGAAATATATTGGCATATAATTGTGTGTGTGTACACACAAATGTGTATATATTCATTTATATGTACATAGTATATATATAATATTTATATATATACTATATTTTGCCTAAATTAATTTCATTTAAAAATTTGCATTTTGTTTACTCTTATCTTCTTTCTTTTATAAAATACCAAGTTTTGCTGGAGCTGTTTTTGCTTCATCAGTCTTCTCCAAAAAACATCTTTTAGCTATTTCAACTTATTAATCATGCTAATCAAATTTCCTACAATATGAAAGGTTTCTGTAAGTTTTTCTGTTATTTGGCAAATCCTTCAACCTCTCTTTGGCTTGTTTTAGGTCTAGGGTACTTGTCGGATGAGAGGGAGCTAAGAATCCAACATCTTTTCAAAAGTTAGCATCATTTTGGGAGCCATGCCAGGAAAAATTTCAAGAGGTATTGATGGAGACAGGGAGGGTAGCTGTAAAGCCAGAAAGGAAGGTGTTTGTGTGTTAAGGGTGCTTTTAGCTATTTGTGTAAGACAGTACACAAATGATGTCTTAATAATTGAGGCCTACTTAGTCTTCTCAGTGCATAAAATTCTGGCAGGCAGATTTTACTGGCATAAATTTAATGGCTAAGTGTTGTAAGAACTCTGGGCCATCATCTTGCATTACCTTAATTTGTGTTGCTATAGCATTTACATTTAATCTGTGTTTAGCACTTACTGGGTGCCAGGTTTGTTTATTTTTATTCTTTTACATTTAATCCTCACAAAAAACTGTGAAGTAGGTCTTATTATTTCTCTCATAGATGACTCTGAAGGAAATAAAATCATTATGAAAAATTTCTAGCGAATTTCACTTTATATCTCATTGGTCAACACTGAGGTACAGCCTATTCCTTTTCTAGGAATTGGACTTGTCCTCCATGAAATCAAAGCATCTCTGCCAATATGAGAAGACATGACAGGGTTCTGTTATGAGGTGAAAATGAGGGGGTAGGAATAATAGTCTTTAAAACAAAATCTTTGTGGAAGAATTAAAAATATGGAAGCATCAAATGAAAAGTTTATGATAGGATATAGTGAAAGATAAATTATGTAAATTTCTTGGAGCCTGGAGCCACGTAATTGATATCATTAGTATCAACTGACTTTATATGAACAATAAATAAACAAAATGGTTTCAATAATTTTGTTTTCTTGTTTTAAATAGATCAGATGCTTTTTTTACAACAAATGACAAAAATACAGAGAAATAAAACCAGGATCATATTCTGAAATGTAAAACTTTGTTATATGGAACTCTATAATCTTTGAAAATATTCAATAGGATATAAGTAAAAAGTGAATTGTGCTAAAAATAATACAGTGTAATACAGAAAAAAATCAAGTGCATTTATTGACCATCAGAAAGATTATTTTTGATAGCAGATATGTAAGATTGATCATAAAAGTTTTTTCACTGATATTTTAGAATTGTTGGAGAAAATTATAAGAAATATTTTTTAATTGGATATTATTGAGTAACAGAATTAACAAAACTGAAAGTATGTTATTAATTGTCTGGAGAAAACAAGGAAGATAAATCAGAAAAACATCCATGTTTTGAGATCTTTGTAAAATGCATGTAATAATAGTTGTAATAAACTTGAACTATTATCTAAAATGAATATAAGATCATGGTTATTTAAGCTGTTATAGCATGAGATGTAATAATGGATAAAACGACAGCAAACTTGAACTGTGCAATGGAATAGATTTAATTTGTTAGCTATCTGAAGCAGGTCATATGAACACAGGAATTCATAGCATTCTGGATTGTTCTAACTCTGTGAACTTGCTCATGCTTTTTTCTATATAACTTCCCTACACTATTTTTCTTTTTTTTAAAACATCTTTATTGGAGTATAATTGCTTTACAATGGTGTGTTTGTTTCCGCTTTATAACAAAGTGAATCAGCTGTACATATACATATATACCCATATCTCCTGCCTCTTGCATCTCCCTCCCACCCTCCATATCCCACCCCTATAGGTGGTCACAAAGCCTGGAGCTGATCTCCCTGTGCTTTGCGGCTGCTTCCAACTACTATCTATTTTACATTTGGTAGTGTATATATGTCCATGCTACTCTCTCACTTTGTCCCAGCTTACCCTTCCCCCTTCAGTGTTCTCAAGTCAATTCTCTATGTCTACATCTTTATTCCTCTCCTGCCTCTAGGTTTTTCAGAACCACTTTTTTTTTTTTTTTTAGATTCCACATATATGTATTATATAACGGTATTTGTTTTTCTTTCTGACTTATTCGGTCTGTATGACAGACTCTAGGTCCATCTACCTCACTGCAAATAACTCAATTTCATTTCCTTTTATGGCTGAGTAATATTGCATTGTATATATGTGCCACATCTTCCTTATCCATTCATCTGTCGATGGATACTTAGGTTGCTTCCATGACCTGGCTATTTTAAGTAGAGCTGCAATGAACATTGTGGTACATGACTCTTTTTGAATTATGGTTTATTCAGGGTATATGCCCATTAGTGGGATTGCTAGGTTGTATGGTAGTTGTATTTTTAGTTTTTTAAGGAACCTCCATACTGTTCTCCATAATGGCTGTATCAATTTACATTCCCACCAATAGTGCAAGAGTGTTCTGTTTTCTCCACACCCTCTCCAGCATTTATTGTTTGTAGATTTTTTGGTGATGGGCATTCTGACTGGTGTGACATGAAACCTCATTGTAGTTTTGATTTGCATTTCTCTAATGATTAGTGATATTGAACATTCTTTCATGTGTTTGTTGGCAATCTGTATATTTTCTTTGGAGAAATGTCTATTTAGGTCTTCTGCCCATTTTTGGATTGGGTTTTTTGTTTTTTTGAAATTGAGCTGCTTGTAAATTTTGGAGATTAATCCTTTGTCAGTTGTGTCATTTGCAAATATTTTCTCCCATTCTGAGGGTTGTCTTTTCATATTGTTTATGGTTTCCTTTGCCGTGCAAAAGCTTTTAAGTTTCATTAGGTCCCATTTGTTTATTTTTGTTTTTATTTCCATTTCTCTAGGAGGTGGGTCACAAGGATCTTGCTGTGATTTATGTCATAGAGTGTTCTGCATGTTTTCCTCTAAGAGTTTGATAGTGTCTGGCCTTACATTTAGATCATTAATCCATTTAGAGTTTATTTTTGTGTAGGGTGTTAGGAAGTGTTCTAATTTCATTCTTTTACATGTAGCTGTCCAGTTTCCCAGCAACATTTATTGAAGAGGCTGTCTTATCTCCATTGTATAGTCTTGCCTCCTTTATCAAAAATAAGGTGACCATATGTGCATGGGTTTATCTCTGGGCTTTCTATCCTGTTCCATTGATCTATATTTCTGTTTTTGTGCCAGTACCATACTGTCTTGATGACTGTAGCTGTGTAGTATAGCCTAAGGTCCAGGACCCTGATTCCTCCAGCTCTGTTTTTCTTTCTCAAGATTGCTTTGGCTCTTTGGGCTCTTTTGTATTTCCATACAAATCGTGATATTTTTTGCTCTAGTTCTATCAAAAATGCCATTGGTAGTTTGATAGGGATTGCACTGAATCTGTAGATTGCTTTGGGTAGTATAGTCATTTTCACAATATTGATTCTTCCAATCCAAGAACATGGTATATCTCTCCATCTGTTTGTATCATCTTTAATTTCTTCCATCAGTGTCTTATAGTTTTCTGCATACAGGTCTTTTGTCTCCTTAGGTAGGTTTATTCCTAGGTATTTTATTCTTAATGTTGCAATGGTAAATGGGAGTGTTTCCTTAATTTCTCTTTCAGATTTTTCATGATTAGTGTATAGGAATGGAAGAGATTTCTGTGCATTAATTTTGTATCCTGCTACTTTACCAAATTCATTGATTAGATCTAGTAGTTTTCTGGTAGAGTCTTTAGGATTCTCTATGCATTGTATCATGTCATCTGTAAACAGTGACAGCATGACTTATGCTTTTCCAATTTGCATTACTCTTATTTCTTTTTATCCTCTGATTGCTGTGGCTAAAACTTCCAAAACTATGGTGAATAATAGTTGTGAGACTGGGCAACCTTGTCTTGTTCCTGATCTTAGTGGAAATGGTTTCAGTTTTTCACCATTGAGAACGACGTTGGCTGTGGGTTTTTCATATATGGCCTTTATTAAGTGTAGGTAAGTTCCCTCTATGTCTACTTTCTGAAGCGTTTTTATGATAAATGGGTGTTCAATTTTGTTGAATTTTTGAATTTTGGTTTTTCTCCATCAATTTGTTAATATGGTTTATCACATTGATTGATTTTCATATATTGAATAATCCTTGCATTCGTGGGAAAAACCCCACTTGATCATGGTGTATGATCCTTTTAATGTGCTTTTGGATTCTGTTTGCTACTATTTTGTTGAGGTTTTTTGCATCTGTGTTCACCAGTGATATTGGCCTGTAATTTTCTTTCTTTGTGACATCTTTGTCTGGTTTTGGTATCAGGGTGATGGTGGCCTCATACAATGAGTTTGGGAGTGTTCTTCCTTCTGCTATATTTTGGAAGAGTTTGAGAAGGATAGGTGTTAGCTCGTCTCTAAATGTTTGATAGAATTCACCTGTGAAGCCATCTGGTCTTGGGCTTTTGTTTGTTGGAAGATTTTTAATCACAGTCTCAATTTCAGTGCTTATGATTGGTCTGTTTATATTTTCTATTTCTTCCTGCTTCAGTCTCAGAAGTTTGTGCTTTTCTAAGAATTTGTCCATTTCTTCCAGGTTGTCCATTTTATTGGCATATAGTTGCTTGTAGTAATCTCTCATGATCCTTTGTATTTCTGCAGTGTCAGTTGTTACTTCTCCTTTTTACATTTCTAATTCTATTGATTTGAGTCTTGTCCCATTTTTTCTTGATGAGTCTGGCTAATGGTTTGTCAATTTTTTTTTTAATCTTCTCTAAGAACCAGCTTTCAGTTTTATTGATCTTTGCTATTGTTTCCTTCATTTCTTTTTCATTTATTTCTGATCTGATCTCTATGATTTCTTTCTTTCTGCTAACTTTGGGGGTTTTTTGTTTTTCTTTCCCTAATTGCTTTACATGTAAGGTTAGGTTGTTTATTTGAGATGTTTTTTGTTTCTCGGGGTAGGATTTTATTGCTATAAACTTCCCTCTTAGAACTGCTTTTGTTGCTTTCCATAGGTTTTGGGTTGTTGTGTTTTCCTTGTCATTTGTTTCTAGGTATTTTTTGATTTTCTCTTTGATTTCTTCAGTTATCTCTTGGTTGTTTAGTAGTGTATTGTTTAGCCTCCATGTGTTTGTATTTTTTACAGGTTTTTTTCCTGTAATTGATATCTAGTCTCATAGTGTGTGGTCAGGAAAGATACTTGTTATGATCAATTTTCATAAATTTACCAAGGCTTGATTTCTGACCCAATATATGATCTATCCTGGAGAATGTTCCATGAGCACTTGAGAAGGAAGGGTATTCTGTTGTTTTTGGATGGAATGTACTATAAATATGAATTAAGTCCATATTGTTTAATGTATCATTTAAAGCTTGTGTTTGCTTATTTATTTTCATTTTGGATGATCTGTCCATTGGTGAAAGTTGGGTGTTAAAATCCCCTACCATGATTGTGTTACTGTCGATTTCCCCTTTTATGGCTTTTAACATTTGCTTTATGTATTGAGGTGCTCCTATGTTCGGTGCATAAATATTTTCAGTTGTAATACCTTCTTCTTGGATTGATCCCTTGATCATTATGTAGTGTCCTTCTTTGTCTGTTGTAATAGTCTTTACTTTAAAGTCTATTTTGTCTGATACAAGAATTGCTACTCCAGCTTTCTTTTGATTTCCATTTGCATGGAATATCTTTTTCCATCCCCTCACTTGCAGTCTGTATGTGTTCATAGGCCTGAAGTGGGTCTATTGTAGACAGCATATATATACGAGCCTTGTTTTTGTATCCATTCAGCCAGTCTGTGTCTTTTCGTTGGAGCATTTAGTCCATTTACATTTAAGATAATTATCAATATGTATGTTCCTATTACCATTTTCTCAATTGTTTTGGGTTTGTTGTTGTAGGTCTTTTCCTTCTCTTGTGTTTCCTGCCTAGAGAAGTTCCTTTAGCATTTATTGTAAACCTGGTTTGATGGTGCAGTATTCTCTTTGCTTTTGCATGTCTGTAAAGGTTTTAATTTCTCTGTAGAATCTGAATGAGATCCTTGCTGGGTAGAGTAATCTTGGTTGTAGGTTTTGCCCTTTCATCACTTTAAATTTGTCCTGCCACTCCCTTCTGGCTTGCACAGTTTCCGCTGAAAGATCAGCTTTTACCCTTATGGGGATTCTGTAGCATGTTATTTGTTTTTTTTTTTTTTTCCTTGCTGCTTTTAATATTTTGTCTTTGTATTCGATTTTTGATAGTTTGATTAATATGTGTCTTGGCGTGTTTCTCCTTGATTTTATCCTGGATGGGACTCTCTGTACTTCCTGGACTTGATTGACTGTTTCCTTTCCCATATTAGGGGAGGTTTCAACTATAATCTCTTCAAATATTTTCTCAATCCCTTTCTTTTCTCTTCTTCTTCTGGGACCTCTATAATTCGAATGTTGTGGCATTTCATGTTGTCCCAGAGGTCTCTGAGACTGTCCTCAATTCTTTTCATTCTTTTTTCTTTATTCTGCTCTGCAGTAGTTATTTCCACTATTTTAACTTCCAGGTCACTTATCTGTTCTTCTGCTTCAGTTATTCTACTATTGATTCCTTCTAGAGAATTTTTAATTTCATTTATTGTGTTGTTCATCATTGTTTGTTTGCTCTTTAGTTCTTCTAGGTCCTTGTTGAACATTTCTTGTATTTTCTCCATTCTATTGCCAATATTTTGATCATCTTTACTATCATTACTCTGAATTCTTTTTCTGGTAGTCTGCCTATTTTGTCTTCATTTGTTAGTTCTGGTGGGTTTTTACCTTGATCCTTCATCTGCTGTGCATTTCTCTGTGTTCTCCTTTCGTCTCACTTACTGTGTTTGGTGTCCCTTTTTCACAGGCTGCAGGTTCATAGTTCCTGATGTTTTTAGTGTCTTACTCCAGTAGCTAAGGTTGGTTCAGTAAGTTGTGTAGGCTTCCTGGTGGAGGGGACTAATGCCTGAGTTCTGGTGGATGAGGCTGAATCTTGTCTTTCTGGTGGGCAGGACCGCATCCGGTGGTGTGTTTTGGCGTGTCTATGACCTTATTATGATCTTTGGCAGCCTCTCTGCTAATGGGTGGGATTGTGTTCCTGTTTTGCTAGTTGTTTGGCATAGGGTGTCCAGCACTGTAGCTTGCTGGTCATTGAGTGGAGCTGGGTCTTAGCATTGAGTTGGGGATCTCCAGGAGAGCTTTCGCCATTTGATATTATGTGGAGCCAGGAGGTCTCTGGTGGACCAATGTCCTGAACGTGCTTCTCCCACCTCAGAGGCACAGGCCTGACACCCGGCTGGTATACATGGACCCTGTCAGCCACATGGCTCAGAAGAAAAGGGAGAAAAAAAGAAAGAATGAAAAAAAAAATAAAGCTATTAAAATAAAAACTAAATAAATAATTATTAAAAATAAAAAATATAAAAAGTAATAAAAAAAGGAAAAACAGAAAGAAAGAAGGGAGCAACCAAACCAAAAAAGAAATCCACCAATGATAACAAGTGCTAAAAACTATATTAAAAAAAAAACAAACAAAATAAAATGGACAGACAGAACACTAGGTAAATGGTACAAGTAAATCTATACAGACAAAATCACACAAAGAAGCATACACATACACACTCACAAAAAGAGAAAAAGGAAAAAATATATATCTATATAAAAAAAAAGGAGGAAGAGAGTAACCAAATCAATCAACAAATCTACCAATGATAATAAACTAAGTACTAAACTAAGATAAACATAAAACCAGAAACAAATTAGATGCAGAAAGCAAACCCCAAGTCTACGGTTGCTCTCCAAACCCACCACCTCAATTTTCGGATGATTCTTTGTCTATTCAGGCATTCCAGAGATGCATGGTACATGAAGTTGATTGTGGAGATTTAATCCGCTGCTCCTGAGGCTACTGGGAGAAATTTCCCTTTCTCTTCTTTGTTCGCAGAGCTCCTGGGGTTCAGCTTTGGATTTGGCCCTGCCTCTTTGTGTAGATCGCCTGAGGGCGTCTGTTTTTCACTCAGACAGGACGGGTTAAAGTAGCAGCTGATTAGGGTGCTCTGTCTCACTCAGGCTGAGGGGACGGGGGTACTGAGTGCGGGGCGAGCCTGCGGCGGCAGAGGCCAATGTGATGTTGCAACAGTTTAAGGTGTGCCGTGTGTTCTCCAGGGGATGTTGGCCCTGAATCACGAGACCCTGGCAGTGGCTGGCTGCACAGGCTCCTGGGAGGGGTGGTGTGGATAGTGACCTGTGTTGCACATAGGATTCTTGTGGCTGCAGCAGGAGCCTTAGTGTTTCATGCCCATCTCTGCTGTCCGCACTGATAGCCGTGGGTCACGCCCATCTCTAGAGTCATTTAGGCACTGCTCTGAATCCCCTTTCCTGGCACACCCTGAAACAGTGGTCTCTTGCCTCTTAGGCAGTTCCAGAGTTTTTCCCGGATTCCCTCCCTGCCAGCTGTGGTGCACTAGCCCCCTTCAGGCTGTGTTTACGCAGTCAACCCCACTCCTCTCCCTGGGATCTGACCTCCAAAGCCCAGCTTCAGCTCCCTGCCCCCACCCATCCAGGCGGGTGAGCAGACAAGCCTCTCGGGCTGGTGAGTGCTGGTCAGCACTGATCCTCTATGTGGGGAATCTCTCTGTTTTGTGGGAAATCTCTCTGTTTTGCCCTCTGCACCCCTGTTGCTGCTTTCTCCTCCGTGGCTCTGAAGCTTCCCCCCTTACCCACCCCCCATCCCTGCCAGTGAAGGGGCTTCCTAGTGTGTAGAAACATTTCCTTCATCACAGCTCCTTCCCAGAGGTGCAGGTCCCATCCCTATTCTTTTGTCTCTGTTTTTTCTTTTTTTTTTGTCCTACCCAGGTACGTGGGGAGTTTCTTGCCTTTTGTGAAGTCTGAGGTCTTCTGCCAGTGTTCAGTAGGTGTTATGTAGGAGTTGTTCCACATGTAGATGTATTTCTGATGTATTTATAGGGAGCAGGTGATCTCTGCGTGTTACTCCTCCACCGTCTTGAAGGTCTCCCCCTAGAACTTATCCTCTGGTGCGACTATCTCGATTCCAATCTGATTGCATGTCTCCTACCTACATTTTTTTTTAATGTTTTTAACCTTACATCTTAAATATAAAATCTTTGTCTTTGAGATTTCTTCCTAATCTATCATACTTGGAAGTGATTTGTATTTTTTTATTATCCCTTAGTGATTTATTTGTATCTTTTAATGAAGAAATACACACACACACACATATTGTCTCCTACTAGAGACTTTAATCTCCCTGAGGACAGAATTTTAGTCTGAATTTCCTCTGTATCCTAAAACAGTTCCCCTGATGCTGACTGATTGTACAGGGAGTAGAAAGCAGTGTCTTTTTGTTGATAAAATAGAGAATATAGATCAATGGCAGCAGTTATTTATTTAAAAAAAAAGAAAAACACACACACACAAAGTTTCCTAAAATTTTGATTAATAGATATATAGCTAATTAGAGAACAGATTCTGTTACCAAGGTACAGACACTCTGTGGCTTGAAATAATATATCCAGAATTTGCCTATCAAATCTATTTAGAGAATTTTTGCAAGAAGAACTTTAAGGTGAGAAGGTGAATTCAATGGTTTCTATATTACTTCCACCTTTTAAGATGATATGATTCCTTTATTCTTAAAGATTAAATTTTTATCCATCATTAATAAAACCTATGAAAATTCAAATTGATATAGCAGATTTGTAATATCCATAAAAACTCTGTAAAATAAGTTGAAGTCCAAAGAAACCTAAATCACACACCATGGACGGGTTGAAGTATGAAAGATTATTTCTGAAATTTATGTGGATTGATGTGCTTCATAATCCGCTGGTAATCTTGATGAAAATTCAAATGTTCAGAATTTACCATTTGACATTTTAAATCCTTGGAATGTGGGATAAGAGACGAGTCAATATTTTTATCAAGTCTCCAAGCTGATTTTGACACAAAAGTGGATTTTTATAGTGAGTGATATAAATTGATCATTTTAAAACTAAGTCACATTGCCATAGGTGAAATGGAAGAGGATGAGAGCTAAATATTATTATTTGGCTATTGTTTATGCCAGAGGCACAAAACCAAGTTTTAATGCAGTAGAGTCTTAGAGCTTGAAGTTGACAAACACCTTTTCAACAGATGGGGGAAAAACTTTAATATTTATAGTTAAGGAATAGATCTTTAAATCAAGAGGGAGAAACCCAATAATTAAATGCACTTTATGTTGCAGGGAGGATGATGAGGCCATGTTTTAACAGCCTTCAAGATTTCAAACTTACCATGCAGAAGAAAATTTTTTATTTCCTTGAATTCATCAGAAAAAAATTATTGGAAAATATCCTACACAATATGAATACAAAGTCAGTGTCCATTAATAATAAAAGAGACATCTGAATGAGAACATTTAGATGGTTCGGTGGAGTGTTTCAGAGGTAGGCTGTTGAAATTATACTTAGCTGGCAGCTATAATATTAGAGAATTAAAATTATCTAAGACTGGATTCTTAGATGAAAATACCATGTTTTTAGTGTCTTAGAGTTTCTCTCACTCCCCGTAGGCAGTGGACTAGGATTATTCAATTCTCTTTTATTTTGGATGGAATAGGTTGATAAATATGTAAACTTCAGTGTTGGGAGGACCAGTGTTTAGGAAAAAGAAAGGTGTTCTATACCAGTGCTGGGATACCAGATGCTCAGTCATTTTGCCTTGCATCTCCCAATGCTCTAACTACATAAACTCATTAGCAACAGCCAATGAGGATATGTAAATTTATCATTCAGTCATTTCAGGAGTGGGATGCTCTCTGGTAAAGAGAATCATATGAGGAGCTGCAGTTGTGCTCAGTGGTCAATGCAGTTGGCAAGGAGTCATTTGCTTATATGACAGGTGACTGTATTACTCCATTGGACTAGCCCACGTGATGGTAGGTTCTTCTGTTAGTGAATTTTGCTTTCTTACCAGGTTGCCAGGTTTATGGATATCACCTTTATCAACCTTAGTTAGTGACAACAGGCTTTATTAATACTTTATTAATAAACCAGTTGTTTTAGTAATGCAGTTTTCTTGGGCTTGTCCCAATCTATAGGACTTTGTTTCAAGGGAGGTCTTTGCAGAATGGAAATGCCATTCCTAAGAATTTTGACTCTTCTATTGATAAGATAAGGTTTTTCCTTTAGAATCTATGAAAAGGTTGAAAGTTGCTTTCAAAATGTTAAGTGTATTTCAGTAGCATTTTGAAGTCTTCAAGTCAAAAAACCCAGTGAGAGTTGATACCCCAAAATTGTCATTACTATTGGATTGGCCAAAAGGTTTGTTCGTTTTTTTCCATAACATGGCTCTAGTAGCACTTAGTTGTCTTTAACTTCATTCAAAACAATTTTGCTAGATTGTATGTGACAGCTGTCATATCAGTGTGCATTTAAAAAAAGACTTATCAAAATTGGTGAATTTTTGTGTAGCCATTTTAAACAACTGAAATGCCAGAAAAGATTTGTGCATTTGTATATGGATAAGGTGCTGTGACTGATCGAACGTGCCAAGAGTGGTTTGTGAAGTTTTGAGCTGGAGATTTCTTGCTGGATGATGCTCCACAGTTGGGTAGACCATTTGAAGTCGATAGCGATCAAATCGAGACATTGAGAACAATCAATATTATACCAGGCAGGAGATAGCCAACATACTCGAAATATCCAAATCAAGCATTGAAAATCATTTGCACCAGCTTGGTTATGTTCATCACTTTGATGTTTGGGTCCAACATAAGTTAAGCGAAGTCAACCTTCTTGACCATATTTCCACATGCGATTCTCTACTTAAAAGTAATGAAAACGTTCTGTTTTTAAAACAAATTGTGACGGGTGATGAAAAGTAGAAACTGTACAATAATGTGGGATGGATGAGATCATGGGGCAAGCAAAATGGACCACCACCAACCACACCAAAGGCTGCTCTTCATCCAAGGAAGGTGATGTTGTGTATATGGTGGGATTGGAAGGGAGTCCTCTATTATGAGCTCCTTCTGGAAAACCAAATGATTAATTCCAACAAGTACTGCTCCCAATTAAACCAACTGAAAGCAGCACTCAAAGAAAAGCATACAAAATTAGTCAACAGAAAATGTATAATCTTCCATCAGGATAATGCAAGACTGCATGTTCCTTTGATGACCAGGCAAAAACTGTTACAGCTTGTCTGGGAAGTTCTGATTCATCCACCATATTCACCAGACTTGCACCTTCCGATTTCCATTTATTAAGGTCTTTACAAAATTCTCTAATGAAATAAATTTCAATTCCCTGGAAGACTGTAAAAGGTACCTGGGACAGTTCCTTGCTCAAAAAGATAAAAAGTTTTGGGAAGATGGAATTATGAAGTTGCCTGAAAAATGGCAGAAGGTAGTGGAACAAAAGGGCAAATACATTGTTCAATAAAGTTCTCGGTGAAAATGAAAAATGTATCTTTTATTTTTACTTAAAAACCAAAGGCACTTTTTGGCCAACCCAATAAATGTATTAATTAACTATGATGTTGGTCACTGATAGTTTTAATGCTATAACATATGAAAGAAATGTGTGGCCAAAATAAAGAACTTATTTTACCACTTATTGGATTAACTCCAAGCCTTCTTGTTGCAGAGTATTCTACTAAAATTTGCCTGGATGCATCATGGAGAATTAGCCAAATCCAGATGTTGATTTTGTTGTCTCTATTAGCCATTTTTTGTTTGTTTGTTTGTTTTGTTTTTTAGGCAATGGGATTTTCTTTAGACAAGATAATCACCTGTGGCCTGAGATTTTATACTAGTTCATGGCCTACCAAATTTTTTCTCACCTGTAACTGGATAACACTTCATATAAGACAAGCAGTTTCTTTGATGCAAGCCACTATCAGAATATCATTAATACAAAGAAATATTTAGATGTACTTGAAGTCCTTATTATATTAGGATTTGACTCACTGCTATCATATTGTTATGGAGCAAGAAATACTTCCATATCAGGATGGCTCAGGTATATTGCATTCCCTGCTGGGTGAAAACAGCCTGGTATTTGACTTTCTTATGGAGAAATGTGGAGCAGGAGGAAATAACACTGTCAAAAGACACACACCAAGTACTAATAGCATAGTCACTATTAAAATATCAGGCATTATGGATGAAATAAAGTTTCATATTTATTTAGGCCACCATAATGCACAGTGAATCATTAAACACTACTGGCTTTTTTTCATCAACTGTGTAGGACTGTTAAAGTGGACAATAAAATAGCATAATACTCTCCCCACATTGTCTCATATGACAAAAATAATTTTGTTGTATGTTGTATGTATTTTCAGTTGCATAATCCTAGAAGGCTTTGGGATACAGTGACTTTAAAAGTGCACACATTGTAAAGCAATTATACCCCAATAAAGATGTTAAAAAAAATAAAAGTACACAGAATCCACCATTATATTGGACACTAGTAGGGGTTATAATAAAAAATATCCATCCAGTATATTAGCACACTAACACTGGACTTGAGTAATGCTGAATATCTATTATAATTATGCAATCCAAAAAATAACTATCAAATTCATTTTAAAGATCCCTTAGTCTTGCAGTAGATGATACTGGTTCTGAATCTCAATGGGGTAATTTGTTTATTATGGTCCCTCTTAGTTCCAGGTATAATTAGGTTATCCAACATACCAATTTTGGGGGACTGAGGAGTTTTCCAGGACATAGAGGTTCAGTGCTAAGCTAGGGAAGTCCCAGAAAACTCAGACTATCACACTAGGTATATTAGTAGTTTGGGTTCTGGTGTCCGTAAATCCAGGAATGGTAGTCTCCTCCCCACTCATTTTCCAGCACATTTGGACTTAAGAGTGGTAATGGGCTCTGCTTTTGATTTTTGGTGAGCTTTTGATTTCAAGGCAATCAACCTGAATTAAGAGAACCTCAAGGGCGAGATTGGTATAATTCTTTTGGAATATTGCTGAATGCTGTGGGGATTTTCTGAGCAGCCTGTTTCATAAGTTCTAAAATGTTATGAACAAGCACTTGAGTCTCATGTTCTGGGAGACTTGGGGCCTGTGGGGCAAATAGTGACAAGGGAAATGAGCATCTTTTATGTCAAGGAGCACCCTTTCTCTCTCTTTCACACACACACACACACACACACACACACACACACACACACACAGAGGACTACTTTATATTCTTAATAGATTTCCTTCAAGCTGATATTCTGGTAGATTTCCTCCTCACATCAGCTTTTGTATTCTTTAGACTTCCACAATCATCAGTCTCAACCCATAGTTCAAAGTAAATAGTAAATACTGGCTAAATAAGATTCTGTTACAAAATGGAACCCAGAATGATGGTCCTGTGAGAAGACATTAATCAGAAAGTAAGTTCCTTTCTGATTATATCATCTTCATGGATGTTGGAAGAACAATTTATAAAATACAGAGAAGAGATTGGGTATTGTACTTAATTATATATTCTTAGCTTGATAGAACAGGTTAAGTCAAAATTAATCATCTCTACTTAATAATTACACTTTGTAAATTACTGTAGTATCCTGTAACTTTGGTGACTAACAGTGGCATAATTCGTAATACATATGAAGGTGAATTAAGTGAAAGGTGTTATTACTAAATGTTGCCAAATCAAGTAGAATAACATTTTCAAAACTAAAAAAAATATGAAATATATAACATTCACATAATATAGGTATGGGAAAAAGTTACATAATTTCTCCAACCTAATCTACCCATTGCTAGAGTTTTGTTTTCTATCAAGAATTTATTTATATGCAATCATATTTAACATGCTGTTTTATAATTTTCTTTTTATAAACATTAAGTTTTGAATATCTGCATATGCCATTAATTATTCTTATACACAAATGTTTTAAATAACTATTTAGGTTTGCATGTTATAGATATATCCTAATTTTAAAAACATTTTCCATTGCTCAGTTCATAGGTTGTTATCAATTTTGTCACTATGATAAAGCATCTTGCAAATAAAGTATCTAAACTTTTATACTAATTGTTCTCATATTTCTAGACATAAGTGGGGAAACCAAATTATACAAAGATGTTTATGTTTTTCTAAATTGTCAAATACCAACTGACTCTCCCAAAAACATTGTTCAGACGGGCCACAATATAAAGGATTGTTAATTATCCATAATTTGTGTAAACTTTATTTTTCTTCTTACATTGGAATAGAAAGTTAAGAATATTTTGCATTGATCTAATTAGTAAAGCCAGACTATATTAATAGAACCATAAACTATGCCCATATTTTCTTTTTGGCTACTTTAACAGTTGTGTTTAATTTCATTCTTATAAAAGTTCTGGGCTTAATGAATAAATGAACCATGAAATAATGTTCTTAAAAGGATGGACAGTTTATGTAACGATTCATCACTTACAATTTAAGTGTTATAGAAAAAGATAGTACTATCCTAAAAATGCATAGATGACAGGTTGATTTATCTTTGTGTTTTGATGCACAGACTTTTTAATGGCAATTAATTTATTAAATTTGACAAGGTATACCTTCTATGTGTATGACACCATGGTCATGCTGGGGGTATACATAAATGAATAAAATACAGAGTCTTCCCTCAAGGAGTTTAAAAGCTCGTATGATAGAGACATGAAAATAAATAACCATGATACAGGAAGAAATGCTAAGTCCCCCAGAGAAGTGTGAAGACAGATTCTAGGAATGTGCTGATGAACTAGGTAGGTTAACATTGGTAGGGACTTCAAATATTGAGTAGAGTTTTACTCTGTTTCAAAAAGGTCATTCTTTTTTAGCTCTAAAGATAATAAAAGGAATATCATAATTCCATAGACAAGTAACATTGACTAAAATATTAACAGATTTCCTAAAATGTCAATGCTGTAAGGAATCTCAAAAATTATCTAATTCTATATATTATCAAGACATGATAGAAGTATTCGGGACATTGAGGTAAGTTTATAACAAAACCTCAGCTATCCAGAACCATGTAATAGTTATATGAGAGCTCTAACCTTGAGGACTACTTTTCTCTGATTCCTAGATTATTTATCCTGGCTATGTAAGGCTTGTGGGGGAGGAGAAACCTTTAGTGAAAGTACTTAGATCTGTTTATTTAGGTCAATCTGGGGGAAATTGTGGCTGGATTATAAGAATCAACATCCTCATCAAATTGTTCTACAAGCTAATTCCATCCCCCATGAACATAGCAATTTCTATTTACAATTAGTGTTTAAATCAAAGTGCATTTCTTAAGAGAGTAGATCTTAAAAGTCCTCACCACAAGAAAAAAAATTGTAACTATGTACGGTGATAGAAGTTAACTAGACTTATTGTGGTGATCAATTCACAATATATACAAATATCAAATCATTATGTTGTACACCTGAAACTAATATAATGTTGTATGTCAATTATACCTAAATTAAAAATGCATTTAAGATTGATTTTTATTGGAGAATATTTTAAATTGAGAATCAGGAGATTTGGGTTTATCCTTTATTCTGTAAACAACATAAACGATTAGTAGTATGAACTTGGTAAAGTCCTTTGACTTTTCTCGATATAGTTTTCCTCATTAGTTAAAAGAGGAGAAATCACTCTGTGAACTCCAAGTCCCTCTTAACTGTGTCTAAAATTTTCTTTGCTTTTTTTTATCAAATCCTAAATGAAATATAAATTTTATAATTGATTTTACTAGAGCGAAAAGCCATGGAGTTGGCTGATGGAAATTCTCATGCTTCGTTGTCATAGCATCAACCATTAAATGCCTCAATGAGAGTGCATTGTTTTATAAGAACCTTTCTTCCCTCTCTCCGATAACTGAATTCTACAAGTTAATTTTTTTCGTCTTCCATTTCTATTTGATGCATTGTTAAAATTCAAGCCCCAATTCAACTGTTACTGTAAATTATTTTTTAAAGGCATAATTACATGCTTTGTCTTTTAAGTACAGCTACATAATTACTATGAAGACTTATTCTATGTTGAATGCAGGTGGGATGCGATATAAAATGTACCTTTTCTGAACAAAGAGGGTAAAAGCTGTGCAAATCACAGCCATAATTACTAGGTGCAGTGTACAGAAAAAAACCATGATTTTCTTGTCACTGTACTCATTCATCTTATTTTGAGTAGGAGACTATAGTTTTCAGAATTAAAAAAAGTTGTCACTTTGATTTGCTAAGCACTTGAGTGGTTGAATAATATCACACACTTTTAATTTTGTATGGGATGGCCTGATTTGGGGATGTTTTCTGAAAATGTTGAGAGTTTTTTTGTTTGTTTTGAAATCCATGGTATATTATTTTTTTCCAAACTGTTAGCTCAATGCTGATTCTTGTCTGGAACATGAGAAATGGCTGACCATGTCTACAAGTCTAGCACTCACCTCAGCATCTTTCTCAAGAACCCAGTGACAGAATCAGATTATCAGAATTCATGAAGAGGCTGCTCATGGCAGTGTGTTTCCCACTGGCAGCTCATCGTTTGTGAAGTCATAGTTTTTGTCAACTATACACACACAGCCAGTAGTGCCAAGAGAATTCAGGTTTGACCAGCACCCCCACATCCCAGCTTCTCACCCTTAAGTGCCCCCCAGTTAACGAGACTCTGGCTTCTTACTGAAAATTGACCTTTTTATTTTTTTTTAAGTTTATTCTAGTAGATTTCTTTAACTTGGAAAGAATTTTTGGCCAAACATTTTCATTTTTACTATCTTTGATGTTTGAAAATTATTTTGCCCTGATAAAATTGCATTTATACATTTATATGAAATATTTTAAAATTTATATATATATATTTTCTTCAATTTAATTCAAAATATTTATTTCTTGAACATCGTGATACATGGTATTTAAGTATCCTATTCATATTTTATTCTTCAGCAAGGTTTTATTATAATTAGAATTTTATTATAAACAATCCCTATGGAGTTTTAATTTTTTTTTCTCCCTGAGTATCCTTTATAAGCTCAGATGTGAATATAATTTGCATATATTAAGTACTTGAAACATAGCCAATTTTTGGTTTTTAAAAATATAGATTGACATAGATTTTACTTATTCCTAAATGTAGTACTCAAATATATAATTTAATTTATAACTGCATTTGAAAATTTTTACTAAGAGTCAGTGTCCAGAGACAGAAAGTACTTGTTCAATTAACCATATTTGTTTTCAATGAGATAGTTACTTTTTGCTATATGCTGTAACAGATCACAGGTGAAACATTTTCTGTGATTTGCTGGATGACAGAGATAAAGACACATTTAAGAAAACCTCCTCCAATAATATATTTGAATAATTTTTGCTTTGATAGAAGGTATTTACATCCTATGACTGAGACTCTAAATTCAGAGATGTCATTCTTAAGTGTTTGACTCATTGTTTTTTTGTATTATATGTATATATATTATATATATGTTTGTGTGCATATATACACATACACACACACATATATATATAGTACACCATGGTAGAAGACCGAATTTGACAAGGCATTTTTGTAAGTTATGCTTATCTATTAAGCTTTTGAAACTACTGTGCTTGTATAATTTGTGTGTAAAGCCAATAAATGAAAATTTGGCTATATGTGGCCTGCCTTTTCATATTTGTCCATTACCAGTACCACAGATTTCCTCCAACATACTTAGAGCTAATTATGAAGATACTGCTTTGCGTATGTATACAAAATATAATTCAGATTTGTATGATTTATTCCTATGTTGGAAGATATCAGAGAGGAGAGAGTAAATATTAATGTAAAACTCTAAAATATAAACACTAAAGTGCAGACTGTATTATAGTAAGCAGACAGTTTTTGCTATGCTACTTATATAACTTCTTTACCAACATAATTAATAATCAGCTTCTGATCTAGAGTTTAGTTCCACTGTTCCTAAACCAAAAGGCATGTCAGAAAAAAACAAACAAAAAACCCTTCCTCAACTCTTAGAAAAATTGGCTAGGTAATACTCACTAATTATCCACAATAGGCTTTGTGAATTCAGTAAAATTTATGTTCAGAAATAAATGAGCAAATTCTTCAAACACTCAGATTAGTGCCTGTATAGTCAGGAACCTCTTATTAACTAGTAATTCTGGGAGCTTAAGGGACTCTTGAGCAATTCTTAATATATAGATATTATTAATAGTTGTTTCTTTGACATGTTGAAGATTATAAAGCCCACCATCATGACTAATTCAGTAAGATAATTACAGATACAATGTGTTCAATTGAGATGCATGGAAGATGTTGGCTAAGGATAGCAATCTCAAAATGAAGGGTCTATTCAGTTGTTGAAAATGTGGTTTTTCTAATAAAAGCACAAACTTTTCTGTCATTTTAATCTAGAATTAATTTGTGCAACTATTACCATTAGCTGTAATTTCCCATGTAATCAATTCTTTAGCAAATTAACAATGTTTCTTTCTTATGTAATTATTAGTGGTTATGGTTGACATTCATTATATTTAAAGTGGTTATTAATATAAACATATTAGAGATGTCAAATTTAACATCTTGAATTAATTTATTAATCATGCATGCATACTCTTCTACATATTATAATCAAGACATAGGTTTTAGAAGAGATACGACTGAAGTACTATGCTATTTTGTATATTTAGTTTAAAATAGTACTTGAGCAAATTTTGATATAATTAAACCAAACTGGACTAAATATAAAATATGGCATTTTTTGAGGCATTGTACAATAGGTAGCACAGGTCTAAGATTCTTGAGAGAAGGGAAACACATGAACCTGGGCTTTCATTCCATAACATTTTCTGACTAGAGAGCAGGAGTGTGGAGGCTCAGTGGACAATAGCTGTCTTGCTGAGCTGAGAAGGTAGAACTAGAAATGTAGCAGTGCTGAATTTGATGGAATTTGCAGATGATTATACTGGAAATGAGAGAACTGCTCAGAGAGAGATGCCTAAAGTCTGTATAATACTCCTCATAAACTTTTGGCTGAAAGCTAGGCTGTGTATAGATGGAATGATATTCTATGAGGCTTAAAATATAATAGCTGTTATAGAGCTGAATGCTCAATGAATATATTAGAGATTGCACAGTGCTGGAAATTCTAGACTTCCAACCCATTCGGAATAGACAGACCTCTTTCAGATATTCGGCATTCATTTGAGAAAACAGAAAGTCTGTGCTTTAAGAGTGAAGACTGTGCCCTAAAGCAGGGTTGACAAAGTTTTGTATAATAGGCTAGGTAGTAAATATTGTAGGATTTCATGACCATATGTTCTTTAAGGCAGCTACTCAACTTTGCCATCTTAGTGTAAAAAAAAAAAGAAAAAGAAAAAACAAACAAAAAGCTACAGGCTAACCATAAGCTAAATTTAACTTGTGGTCTCCAGTTTGCCTATCTCTGCCTTAGAGTATGTGCTATCTCCTAGGACTGAGGACAAATCCAAAGCAGACTTCCTTAATAAAGCATGAAACCAAGCCTGACATGATCAATTTTTAAATCACTGTCTGGGAGGTCACACATTTGTCAGAGGTGAAAAAGTAGAGCAGCACCCAGGCTTGCCCATTTTCTTTCTCCTTCCCACACACTCTCCAGTAGTTTCCCTTATCTATGTTATAAATTGCCTAGCTGGATACACACACACTTGTGTGCATATATATGCATATTCACAGATCATGTATATATACATGTCTGTATATCTACATGTATGTTTATATGTAGATATGTGTGAATATTTACGAATCATATATATGTGTATTCACAGATCAGTATATCCAGTTGTACGTATTTGATGGTGCTTTATAAAGTTCTGGACCTGGATGAGCAGACTGGTTATTTTTACAGGTTACCTAGAATAGTCTCCTTTAATCCTTCCTCTCCAGTAGTGTTGAGCATAGAATTGCTTGTTAACACAGTATGACTATGCTGTTTTACCTTTCTATAATCTTGATTAAACTTTTCGTTAACTTAACATGATATATCCAAATGACATAGGATTTGTTTTTGGCTTTCATATAGGCAAATATTCAGAGTTTTTGATTCTTTACTTTTTCTAAATATATAGTTGTGTTTTTTTTGCAGACATAGCTAAAAGGTTACTTCATAATATTTTGCTGGAATTATATAGCCATCAAAGTACAGTGTGTCTTGTTAAATATCTTTATATTTTTTAAGATAGGATGAAATTTTTCAGGAACTCATGGAAGAGATGTCAGGAAGTTGTTCAACTGTTGGAGTATGTCAGAAGACACTCAAGTAATTAATTATTTATCAAATTTCCACTCTGGAACTGGTACCATTTTTGGTACCAACAATGTAAAAGCAAGTTTCTTATTCCTCAGCAGATACATTATATTTGAACAATCAAGACGTTTCCACATGAAATAGAGATCAATATAAGTTAATGTATGCTATAAAGAAAAATGTTAATACAAATTTTTTAAAAGGATGAGTACTTTATCAAGAGATAAGAATTTACATGAAATGAAATCTATTTGACTCTGTTTCAAGCTGTAAATGAGGATTGTCTTCTAATTATGTTAGCTATAGTTTTCTTAATATCGCCTTATAAATAAACTACACAAAAAATCTCTATGGTCTTATTTTTATAACTTACTATTGTTTGGTATAATTTTGATTAGCAAAAGTTATTTCATTTCACAATTGGAAATAAGACTTAACATGACAGTATTCTTGGGAGATGAAACAGTGGCGTGTTCAAACAGGAATAAAAATGCCTGACAACTGATCATTTCTTGAGGCCAGATTTTGATAGCTGGGAAAGCTGTAGGTACTAGCAGAGGGGCTAGAGGATGAGTTAGGGAGCCAAAAGCTGAATTACTTTTCTTTCATTATATTGCTTAGGGCCAAGGTAAGAGTCATAATTTGGCTTGCAGTTTTTGTCTTTTAGTTTTTGGAGTTAGATGGAGGACACTAGTAAATATCAAACCATAAAAACACGTCTATCTTTTCATTTACACAAAAGAAACACTAATTATGTATGGGAAAAAAATGATAACCCTGGGCTTGGTGTCCTTTCCAAGTGTGCCAGCATTTGCCAGTTTCCCAAGGATTAATTACCACTTGGAGAATTTACACCTGGTAGCTAAATGATACCTAGATGGCTGTTGCATATTTAGACCAAGTTTCAGCAAAATTAATTGTTAGCACACAGAAAGGAGAGTGGCTGCAGAGTATTCCTTTGTGGGCTGAGTAACTCTGCATGGAAACTACATTTTGGAAGATAATATTAAAACATGCAGTAAAATGACAATGAATCCTAAAGGGGGAAGGACAAAAAACTGTTACAGTAAACCTTTGAACAATGTGAATCCCCTATCATTTTTATCAATCCTCTTTATGTTTTCAGCCTAACATGATATTTCTCTTATGGCTGATTAAATTGGGGGAGTACAATAAAAAAGTAAAATGAAGGTAAAGCCATTTTATACTGAACCATCAATGCATACAGAATATTACAGCAATTAGAATACTCAGACCAACAAGGTCCAAGTCTTAGATGTTCATGTGTTCTAGTGACAAGAGACAGAATAACGGATTTGCAGTGAAAATAAGTGGAACTATAGGCAGCCACTTCTACTGACCCTACTCACATATTTAGGATTTTTTTCTTTTGTGTAATGGAACTCGTCTAATGTCTTATTGTCTCACTGAAATTTTTTTTAACATCTTTTTTGCAGTATAATTGCTTTACAATGGTGTGTTAGTTTCTGCTTTATAACAAACTGAATCAATTATACATATACATATGTCCCCATATCTCTTCCCTCTTGCATCTCCCTCCCTCCCACCCTCCCTATCCCACCCCTCTAGGTGGTCACAAAGCACCGAACTGATCTCCCTGTGCTATGTGGCTGCTTCCCAATAGTTACCTATTTTAATTTTGATAGTGTATATATGTCCATGCCACTCTCTCACTTTGTCCCAGCTTACCCTTCCCGCTCCCTGTATCCTCAAGTCCATTCTCTAGTAGGTCTGCGTCTTTATTCCCGTCTTGCCCCTAGGTTCTTCATGACCATTTTTTGTTTTTAGATTCCATATATATGTGTTAGCATATGGTATTTGTTTCTCTCTTTCTGACTTACTTCACTTTCTATGACAGACTCTAGGTCCATCCACCTCACTACAAATAACTCAATTTCGTTTCTTTTTATGGCTGAGTAACATTCCATTGTATATATGTGCCACATCTTCTTTATCCATTCGTCTGTTGATGGACACTTAGGTTGCTTCCATGTCCTGGCTATTGTAAATAGAGCTGCAATGAACATTTTGGTACATGACTCTTTTTGAATTATGGTTTTCTCAGGGTATATGGCCAGTAGTGGGATTGCTGGGTCGTATGGTAGTTCTATTTTTAGTTTTTTAAGGACCCTCATACTGTTCTCCATAATGGCTGTATCAATTTACATTCCCACCAACAGTGTCTCACTGCAATTTGAGCTGTCTTTTGTTTGTTCCTCAGAAAGGAAAAAGTCACTGAGAGCCCCCCGTACTACCATCAATAACTTAACTTCAACGACTCTTTTCTGGTCCAAAAAAATGTAATATCTGTAAAATTTCCTCATCAATTTTCCCATATTCAAAATGTTTCCTTCTTTATTCCCTCTCTTCTCTGAATGCTCTGTATTCTGCTGCTTGATCTTTCTTGAAAAAGATATCAAATTAAAATTAAAATGATATTCATGAAACAACCATAGCCATAAGTTTTGCAAAGATGTGTAAATTAGCTGTGCTCTCTTCTGGTTAGCAGCTTGTGAAATTGTAACTGTGTAAACACTGTATCTGGTGGTGTCAGGCATTGAGCGTATCTGTCACAAAATAGGTATATATCATGAGAGGGAGTGTCCAATAATCCATTGTAAAGCAATTATACTCCAATAAAGATGTTAAAAAAAATAAAAGAGTGGGGCTTCCCTGGTGGCGCAGTGGTTGAGAGTCCGCCTGCCGATGCAGGGGACACTGGTTTGTGCCCCGGTCTGGGAAGATCCCACATGCCATGGAGCGACTACGCCCGTGAGCCATGGCCGCTGAGCCTGCGCGTCCGGAGCCTGTGCTCCGCAACAGGAGAGGCCACAACAATGAGAGGCCCGCGTACCGCAAAAAAAAAAAAGAAAAAAAAAAAAAAAGAAAAGAAAATGAAATGCTGTGGTTAAAGACCTGGGGACTATGGTATCCTAGAAAGCAAGAAAGGAAAGTATATGATGGATGGTGGAAATTTCAGATATATTGTGTTGCTGATTATCTATCATCATCATTATCATCTATCCTATCATTTATTTGATAGCAGAGCACTGATCATTGAGTTGTATATTTCCTATTGCTGCTGTAACAAATCACCACAAATTTACTGGTTTCAAACCACATGAATCTGTTCCCTTTAGAGTTCTGGAGGTCAGCACTCTGAAATAAGTTTAACTGGAGTAAAATTAAGGTGTCCACAGACCGATGCTCCTTCTGGAGACTGAAGGGGGAAATCTGCTTGCCTTTTTTAGCTTCTAGAGCCACCTGTATTCCTTGACTTATTGCCCCTTCTTCTATCTTCTCATCATGCCATATAGTATTTTTTTCCTCTCTGGCCACTGCTTACACCATTACATTTACCTTCTCTTATTCATACTCCTGCTTGGGCCCACAAAGCTGTTCCAGGACAGTCTCCCTGTTTCAAGACCCTTGACATAATCACCTGCAAAGCCCCTTTTACCATGTAAGGTGAAATATTTCCAGGTTCAAGGGATTAGTGAATGAACATCTTTGGGGGCCCTTAGTCAGCCTATCACATGTTATAGAATCTAGAGATCATTGGTGATCTAATGAAAAATTAGGATAGAGAGTGACAGAGAAAAGTACCTGGTTGGAGGGCAGATTAAGCAAGAAAGAGAAGAGAAGAATTATAGCCAGTGAATATAGAAAACTTTTTTGAGGAATTTTGCTGAAAATGGGGATCAAAGAAATTGAGTTCTCATTGGCAGAAGTGGCATTAATAACATTTTCTTTTTAAATTTAAGATGTGAAAAATAATAGCATTTTTGTTGATAGGTATGAGGAATAATGAAAATACTGATGCAGAAGAGAAAAGAAAGGGTTTCTGGAACAATTCCCTTGAGTATGGATAAGATCATGAATGTTTCATTTATGGAAATAGAGAGGAAGGTAGACTATGAGGGGTAGGTGAGTAGATGTGAGATGGACATTTGTGAATCCTCTTTGATTGCTCAGTTTTCTCCGTGAGGTAGGATCTGAGTATTGTTGAGGTTAAGGTGGCAGGGATAGTGTTCAAGGAGAAGGTATGAAATATTTTTCTGGTATACTAAGGTAGTTAATAAAAGAGAAAATTATAATTGATCAGCTATACTAAAGTTCCTCTTAAGGTTCATGATTGTAAATGTAAACTGTGTCCATTTAAGAGTGTGCTATATTATTCTCTAGCCATATTTAACTGTACTGGAGTAGGAGGGGGAAACAGAGAGGTTTTGTTTGTTTTCTCTTTTTCACTGCAATTGTGACTTGGCTAAATGAGAATTGTGATGCTAGAAGGGGTGAGTTAAAGTTGCATTTAGATGGGTACGTGTTACAAAGTAAACTATGGTCAGCTCTTCTGACACACAGCAAAATCAGTCTATTGATACAGGGTTGTGGTGAAGGAAAGTGTAGTATTTATTGCAAGGCGCTCAACATGGGGCCAAGCAAGGAGAATGGGCATCTCATGCTCAAAAGACCCAAACTCCCCTATGAGTTTTGGGAAGAGGTTTTTAAAGGCAAGGTGGGGGAGAGGGTTTCAGGGTGCCTGATCAGCTTGTGGATATTCTTTTCATTGGTTGGTAGTGAGGTAATTGGGTGGTATTTTGAGAGTCAACGTCATCGACCTTCTGGTTCCAGATGGTCTGGGTCTACATACTGGTGGTCAGCAGTTAACTTCCTCCATCTGTTGGAGGTTTTAGTAGCAGCAAAACAATTCAAGGGTATGACTCAGAATATTATCTATAGCTTTTTAGGGGAATTAAAGGTCCTTGACTTTGTTTTATGACTAAACTATTATTGTTTTGTTTGTTTCTGTATTTTCTCACTTTTCTAATTACATTTGTTCTTTGGAACTCAGGGAAGGCCTAAAAGGGTAAAGCTTTTCTACAGACAAGAGGTGGGGGGCACAGAGAGTCTGGTCCCTGAGATGGCCCCACAGGGTCCTGCTCGGTTTCATAAAGACTGACCATGAAATTATAGCTGGGAAGGAGTGGATTATTGCTACCACTGGGTTGAGTGATTATTGGGGAGGAGGTAATAGAAAAGGAGTTCTATGGAAAGATGGTGTTAGAGAGAGTAGAATGTATAAGATTGATGTTATGGAGGAATTATAATTATTAGTAATATTAATCAAGTGTATAAGAAAATGTTTACTTTGTAAATAAGATCGTCTTTACAAAGCAGGAATGCAGACACAGACATAGAGAACAAACATATGGATACCAAGGGGGAAATGTAGGGAGTGAGATGAATTGGGAGATTGGGATTGACATATATACACTATTGATACTATGTATAAAATAGATAACTAATGAGAACCTACTGTATAGCACAGGGAACTCTACTCAATTTCCTTTCCCTAAATGGGAAGGAAATCCAAAAAAGAAGGGGTATATGTATACGTATAGCTGATTCACTTTGTTGTACAGTAGAGACTAATACAACATTGTAAAGCAACTATACTCCAGTACAATTTTTTTTTAAAAAAGGATATTTTAAATTATTTTCAGTCAGATAGTAGTGGAAAGGGAGATAATCATGTGGGATAGGGAGTGATAAGTTTGTGGGATTCTCTCTTAAGCCCTGATGATAGAGGCAGGAGGATCTGGGGAATATAAACCCTATTCTCTTTGCCCCTGAAGATAGATTTAGAAGATCTGGGAAAGTGGTAGACTTAGACCCAGTATTTGTGTTTACTCCTGACCCATATTGAGGGATAGTGGTAAGAACTAAGTTTACAGACTTTGATTTGAAATTTATTGATGGAATTTTGACTTCTGGGGAGCATGTATATTACTTACTTGTGCAGACTCCCCCTAAACACTTATGATGGGGTGTGCTAATTAATATTGTGATATTAAGTAATCTGAGACTCTACTCTTTTATGCTATGGGTCTGCATTTCTAATGTGTGTGATTTAAAAAAAGAAATGTGTGGAAGACTGCAGTTAAAATAATAGAAGCAAAAGCATCCTCATAAGGTTGAAAGAATGTGGGTTTTCTTACTCCTGTTTTTGGGAAATCACCTAGTATGAAGAACATCTATTTCCTCACTTCTAAAGTAATAATAATAATTAGTAGTAGTAGTAGTAGTATAATTATAATATTACTATATCAAACTTACAGAGTTTCTGTGAGGATTTATTGTAATAATATGGTAACACAACTATCATACACCTGTACATATAAATCCTAATGTAAGTAAAGAACCAAAATCATTTAATATTTGGTCCTTGTTACTATTTCTGAAATTAAGTTTATTTCTTTGTATTCTTTGTATTTACTTCTCTGATGCCGGAAAGTGTTGCTTAAGATTGCTTACCACAGTAATTCTATATGAATAAGTTCTCTTTTCTAGATTAAGCATAGCAGTTATATAACTAACTTTATGTAGATGCTTATCATGGTTGTAATATAAGTTTTTCTACCCATATGCCTTTGTTTGTTCATCTTAAAATCTTCATTGATGATTTAATCATCTGATCTGTTCCACCTCTGGTAGTATTTTGGTTTTATTTTCACCCCAATTTCAGATCACTAATTGAAAGAATTAATATATGAATTTTAAAATCTTAAATTTAAATTGTAAAAAGTAAAATATTATTTTGCATAAAATAAAGCAATTTTTATGATAAAGAAATATTTGTATAATAAAACATATATTGTTATAAATATAAAATAATATAAAAATATATCACCAATAGAAGAAAATATATTTCTTTTCAATAAGTGGAAGATATCAATAGAATATTACCATTTGTGAAGAAAGTAATAAAGTATGATAAATCATACAACTCCTGCCTCCTTACCCATGAACAAGAGATAGAAAAACATAAAACTTTCATTTGTTAAAAGTGCATGAAAGGAGATATATGTATCTGGGTATATATATATATATATATATATATACACACACATATGTATGTATCTGGGTATATATATGTGTATATATATATATATATATATGTATATATATATATACATGTTTCAACTCCTATACATGGGTAAGTAGAATGTATTACAGCAGCATTAGAGTAAGAAACATCCATGGCTATAAACATTCTTGAAGTAGGCTATGTATTAGACTCTCGAGGGAAACTTATGAAGCACCATCTTTGATAGTCTAATACATAGGCCACTTCATAAACTTTTACAGTCATGTACTAAGATATATTCTTGTTGTAATTTCCATCATATTTGCTTTATAAAAAATAATTATTGGTAGGAATCAGTTGAACAATTGTTGGCTCATTTCACATGAAACCTAAACCTGTTTATCTTCAAAATAGCAAAGAATTCCTTCTGTTAAAAAGCACATATTTGATGTAGCCTCCATAGTACAACATGAGCCAAATGTATTTACTTGTACAGTTTTATCCAAGATTATTTCAAATGAAAATCGACCTTACAGAGAGCATGAATATCATGTGCATCTTCTATCAGGACTACTTGCTATTCCATATAGTAAAAGTTAAAAATAAAAGCTAGTGAACAATATCATTAAAAGTTCTGAAATAATTCATTTTTAACAGTGTAGATAAATGCACTTTCTGCAATTATTTTAATCAAGAAATTATTTAGTTTAGAATTTTTCATCATTATATAATTATTTGGACCACAGACATTTAGACAGGTTCCACTGACAAATAATTATTTATATTGCTTTCCCCCCTTAACAGATAGAGAACTATGTGAGTAAACAAACTGTTTATTACATGCTTTAAAATAAATGACACATTTTCTACTTGTTGCTGCTATTGTTTGGGGGAAGATATAGGAATTTTTTTTTCTCAAAAGTCTGGGTTTCCGATGATGGACACTTAGGTTGTTTCCATCTCTGGGCTATTGTAAATAGAGCTGCAATGAACATTTTGGTACATGACTCTTTTTGAATTATGGTTTTCTCAGGGTATATGCCCAGTAGTGGGATTGCTGGGTCATATGGTAGTTCTATTTGTAGCTTTTTAAGGAACCTCCATACTGTTCTCCACAGTGGCTGTATCAATTTACATTCCCACCAACAGTGTAAGAGGGTTCCCTTTTCTCCACACCCTCTCCAGCATTTATTGTTTCTAGATTTTTTGATGATGGCCATTCTGACTGGTGTGAGATGATATCTCATTGTAGTTTTGATTTGCATTTCTCTAATGATTAGTGATGTTGAGCATTCTTTCATGTGTTTGTTGGCACTCTGTATATCTTCTTTGGAGAAATGTCTATTTAGGTCTTCTGCCCATTTTTGGATTGGGTTGTTTGTTTTTTTGTTATTAAGCTGCATGGATGGATAAAGAAGATGTGGCACATATATACAATGGAATATTACTCAGCCATAAAAAGAGATGAAATTGAGCTATTTGTAATGAGGTGGATAGACCTAGAGTCTGTCATACAGAGTGAAGTAAGTCAGAAAGAGAGAGACAAATACCGTATGCTAACACATATATATGGAATTTAAAAAAAAAAATGTCATGAAAAACCTAGGGGTGAAACAGGAATAAAGACACAGACTTACTAGAGAATGGACTTGAGGCTATGGGGAGGGGGAAGGGTAAACGGTGACAAAGCGATAAAGAGGCATGGACATATATACACTACCAAACGTAAGGTAGATAGCTAGTGGGAAGCAGCCGCATAGCACAGGGAGATCAGCTCGGTGCTTTGTGACCGCCTGGAGGGGTGGGATAGGGAGGGTGGGAGGGAGGGAGACGCAAGCGGGAAGAGATATGGGAATATATGTATATATATAACTGATTCATTTTGTTGTGAAGCTGAAACTAACATACCATTGTAAAGCAATTATACTCCAATAAAGATGTTAAAAAAAAAAAAAAGTCTGGGTTTATCCTAAGGGCAATATAAAGGCACACATTTAAAAATATAATAGTGTAGCATAGACTAAGGTTTTAAAAATGTAGTTTAAAGTTTACAGGCTAGATGGGAAGTGGGAAGCATAAATCATCATCACAAGGCTAAACTCATAGAACTCTTATGAGGTGGTGAAATATAGGATGACGAGGGCAATTTTTGTTTTTGTTTGTTTTTTTGCCAAAAAAAATCTAAGGATACTATTGGTAAAAACTTGTTGTTTCAAAGCAAATTTTTGACTACTTGTTGCAGAATATTTTGAAGTATGACCTAATTGTCAGAGTGCTTATTTGAATTCTTTAGGACTGTTTATACCACAGACAGTGGTAGGACCAAAGTTCTATCTGCAAGAGTATTGTGAATTAAAAACGGCTTCAACAATTTCCACACACCCATTCCCTCCCTGATACCCTCCCTGATGGGAGGGTACTCTCACAAACTTGAAACACTTCCCCTAGTAAAGCATGGGAGCTAAGGTGAAAGGCTTCTGCAACATTGGTCAATTGTTTATGTCCTTATAATTTATTTTTTTCCTTGTAAGTAAATGTTTACGAAGTGTAATATACATAAAGAAAATTACATTTTTCCTTGCATATAGCTCAGTGGATTTTCAGTAATGGAAGGCATTCATGTAATCAGTAATTGGATCAAGGAATAGAAATTTAAGAACACATAAAACCTCTTTTGTTACCTTCCAGTCACAACCATCCCCAAAGTGAACACTCTCCTAATTTCCAACTTTATCAATTATTTTTGCCTCTTTCTATACTTGATACAACTAGTCACATCATGTACTGTTGGTGTTTAACTTCTTTCATTTGACACTGAATCATAAGATTCATCCATATCAGTGTATATAATTGCATATGTAATTCATTTTCTTTGCTGTATAGTTTTCCTTTCTATGACTATAGGACAATATATTTATCATTCTTCAGTTGATGGACATTTGGATGATTTCCATTTTTAGGTCATTAAAAAAATCATGTTGTTTTAAATGACATAGTAGGTATCTTTAAAAGTGGACCTTATTTTTTAGCATAATGTGTATCTGTAGTTGACTGTGCACACAATTCTGTTGGGTAAACCCTATGAGTGGAATTTCTGGGCCAATGCATTTGCTTGATTTTGGTAGATACTGCCAAAGTGTTTTCCAAAGTATTTGCAATGATTTATACCCCCCAATACAGTGCATGAGAGCTCCAGTTTTTCCACAAACTCAAAATTTGATAGCTTTTCTCTTTTTCATTTCAACCATTCTGGTGGGTGGAAATTTGTATTGCATTGTGACTTTGCATTTCTTTTAAAATTAATTAATTAACTTGATATTTTCACATATATATGATTATTTGTCACACAATGACAGCTTTCTTTATTCCTTAGTGTTTGCTTTATTTAGTTATTTGTTTTTAAAATTTATTTATAGCTATATTTCAAGTTAAGTAAAGGTTTCATGTATAATTTTGAGGGCCACTTTGTTGAGTTGGTTACGTTGTGAATACGTTAGACTTCCATCTTGTCTCAGAGTGGCAGAGGAAGAAATTATTATTTTCAGAGATTCTCAGTGACTAATTTTTTCATTTACAGTCCTGATTTATTTAGCTGAGCTTCAGCTCATAATCTCTTCCCTGGGATTTGAAGGTTCATTCAAAAGTTAAGTGACTAGAGAAACTAATAAATTAAGAAGAGAGTCAACGTGGGAAAAGTAAAATTGCCTTATTATTTAATAAAGAGTTTAAATTATGGAAAAAGCAGGTTTTGTTTTGTTTTCTTTTGTTTTCTACAAGCCAGCATTGCTACAGACATAGGGATTTAATTTGTTTTTCACCAAGATTTTCCTATGACAAGTTGGTAACTGGTCAATGGTCTTCATTCTCTTTATTAGGCAACAAGACATCTTGGAAGCTTTATTCATCTTCTGAAAAGAGAAGAGGGTGACAAAATGCTGCTCATATTGTATGACCACTCAAATTTTAAGAGCAGTGTATTTAGAAGAAAAAAAAAGATATTGAGTAACCATAGAATGAAGAATACACTTTTTGATAAAAAAAATAAAATTCCAAACTATAACATGCATAAAAAAACCTGAATAATGCAAAACCTTCCCGCAATAAGACACAAAACCTAAATAATGTGATGGCATTTGTCTGCCTCATTTATAGGCCAGCTACCCTTTTCTCTTTCATGTTACATGTTGGGTGATTCTCTCAGATTAAAACTGAAAGTAACTTTTCCCCATGAATTAATTACCCTAATTGGAATCTGATGTCATAATTGAAATTAATACATAGGTATATAATAGATAGGTGTTAATACAACTTAGGTATCACAATTTCACCAAACCATTTCCCCACTGTTATGCATATATCATTGCAGAGTATTCATACTTTTAATGTTAAGGTGATTATTTAACTTTTGCCCACATATACAGATATAGGGCCCCAAAATACAAAATATAAATTTATGACAATCTAGAATGGCACTGGTTGCATATATATGTAGTGTTTAAAGTAGAGCCTTTAGAAATAATTTGGATTTATCGTCAGAGCTTATAACTTAAGTTCTATCCTCTACTCCTAAAGTTGTTATCATGTATATATATTTATTATTGAGGAATTTTACCATTGAGTTTTCTCATTTTCTCAGCTTAAACTTGGAAGCAAAGAATTAGAGGCTTAGGATAGGGAGGAGGCAATTCCTTTGTATTGTAAGTGTCGTACAAATGGAAGTTTATTGTTGTTGCTGCTTTATAATTATCTTTACTTTTAGAGCATCTTCAGGTGTACGTAAGAACTGAGAAGATATTACCATATATTTAGAAAGTTTCCATCTACACTAGCATATAGTTTTTCTGATTATAAAAATCGTACATTAGTATGATACATTTCTTACAATTAATTAACAACATCAATGTTATTATTAACTAAAGTCCACAGTTTACTTAGATTTTCTTAGTTATTACTTATCCTTTTTCTACTTCAGGATGTGGAGTTATATTTATTTATTTTAGCAGGTAAGCAAGATGTCACAGCAAGATGTTCTAATCTCATCCTCTATATTTCTTATCCAAGTACTAGAATCAGCCTTTTTCCAAGTTACCCGGTTCCTTTTATTGGAGAATCAATCATATTAAGAACTAAGATCTGGCACTAGTTGTGCTTGTCATCACTTAGGCCCTCCTAGCTAGCAGAGAATAGCTATATATGAGCGTACAAACCTATATATTTATATATTTATAAATATTTCTGTTTATAATCATCCATACTATATTAAGCTAAATATGAGCTCTTACTGATGTCTCCAACTATAACCTATTAATACATGACTCCTTCTAGCCTCCTTCCCTTGCTTATCTGTAAATTTTCACTCCAGCAGTGAGAAAACTGGCTCCTATCATCCATTTACTTAATTGTTCCTAATGGAGTTTTAAGGAAGTCTAACATTCTTTGGTAATTTTAATTCTTCCTAACACCATATAACTTTTTTTTCTGGACTATATGTATTATTACATAATGTTTTTAGCCCTGTCTTCCAGTCCTTATCTTCTGCTACTTTAAATTCCAGGATTCAGCCTAACATATTGCTCAAGGTTTTCCTTCTCAACAAGATGTTCTAAAATGCTGTGTGTACACAATGAACATCACATGTTATCTTACAGTCATTGAGTATTCTAATATATCATAGAATTTGAAGCTAAATGCTACAATTTAAAATAACTTTAATAGCTCATGTTTGTTGAAGGGGTATATGTGAATGTGTAATAGGAACTTAGAGAAGCTGAAGTAATATGAGTAGATACACCTAGATTTTTATGATTTTTCTCCAACGGATAAAGTTGCAGTGTCAGTACTTTTTTTTTCTTAAGTGAAATATAGTTGATGTACAATGTCAGTACTAATTTAACAGCAAATTTAGGCAATTCACATAGATTATGTTTTTACAAAATATTCAACTCAGTTTGCAGAACAATAACTCTCTTCAAGCTCAAAAGCTATGTAATAATTAGACTATGCACATTAAAAATATACATATATAACTAGGATAAAGTTTTGGTAAAAACACAACTGAAGTTTCACAGACTTTAAGGTGGAGAAGAAAGACACACCTTTCTAGTTATGATTATTCTCATGCTGTAGGACTCAGTAGTATGTTTTAACAGGGTATAATAAATAACATTATTTAGTCTAAATAGGTAAGCAAAATATGGTTAAGAGGATTTCCACTGAGTGTGTGTATTACCTATGTAACACATGACCCCCAATATTATTTTTCATTTATATATTTTAAATTATATTTTTAACATCTTCATTGGAGTATAACTGCTTTACAATGGTGTGTTAGTTTCTGCTTTATAACAAAGTGAATCAGCTACACATATACATATATCCCCATATCACCTCCCTCCTATGTCTCCCTCCCACCCTCCCTATCCCACCCCTCTAGGTGGTCACACCAAGCTGATCTCCCTGTGCTATGTGGCTGCTTCCCACTAGCTATCTATTTTATGTTTGGTAGTGTATATATGTCCATGCCACTCTCTCACTTCATCCCAGCTTACCCTTCCCCCTCTCTATGTCTGCATCTTTATTCCTGTCCTGCCCTTAGGTTCTTCAGAACCTTTCTTTTTAGATTCCATATATATGTGTTTGCATACAGTATTTGTTTTTCTCTTTCTGACTTACTTCACTCTGTATGACAGACTCTAGGTCCACCCACCTCACTACAAATAACTCAATTTCATTTCTTTTTATGACGGAGTAACATTCCATTGTATATATGTGCCACAACTTCTTTATCCATTCATCTGTTTATTTCTTTTTCTTGTGTGATTGCTGTGGCTAGAACTTCCAATACTGTGTTAAATAGAAGTGGTGAGAGTAGGCATCTTTGTCTTGTTCCTGTTTATAAAGAAAAAGCTTTCAGCTCTTCACCATTTGGTATAATTTTAGCTGTGGATTTGTCATAAATGACCTTTATTATGTTGAGATATGTCCTCTGTACCAACTTTGATGATAGTTTTTATCATAAATCGATGATGAATTTTGTCAGATGCTTTTTCTGCATCTATTGAGATCATGTGATTTTTAACTTTCATTTTGTTAATGTGGTGTATCACATTCATTGATTTGTGGCTATTGCTTTATATTGGTTTTAAATAAACTTTTTAAAAATTAGAATATATTGAGATTTACAGAAAAGTTTGCAAAAATAGTACAGAGAGTTCCTGTGTACCTCTGATCTAGTTTCCACTATTACTACAAAATTACATTTCTATGGCATATTTATCAAACCTAAGAAACTGATATTACTACACTATTATTAACTGCTGCTTGGTTTATTTGGATTTTAACAACTTTCCATTAATGTCCTTTTACTTTGTGAGAATCCAACCCAGGGTAATATGTGTTTAGTTGCCATATGTCCCCAGTCTCCTCTGGGCTGTTAGAATTCCTCATTCTTTTTCTTTTTTCTATTATTATGACTACCTTAAAATACCCTGGCCAGAAATTCTGTAGAATGCCCATAATCTGGGTTTGTCTATTTTTTTTTATGATTAGAGTGTTGTTATAAGTTTTTGGATAGAACCCTGATAGCTTATATCACCATTTCATATCACAGCATCCACATGACACATCATAGTCATGATATACATGTAACACCAGTGGTGATGTTAAGTTTCACATTAAGTCAGTGAAATATGGTAATTATGGAACACATATTCTACCTGAGACATACCCTTATGTATTCATTGCATTATAATGAAAATGTGCATTTATACATGAGTTCTGCAGTGCTAATGCTTACAGAAACCCTAATTCTCATGGTAGGAAATAGCTGCTTTATATTACTTTCTGAGACTACAAAATAGAGTGTAAGTAAATTAAAGGCTGTTAGAAAATTCTATGCCTATAAAACTGACTATGAGGTTTTCTTCCATACAAAACATAAGCAAAATGCCCTTATTCTCTGTATTTAGTTAATATTGCCCTTGATTTTTGGCTAGGCACTGTATACAAGACTCTTTCCTTTAAAGATGTTTAAGCTCTATGATATTTTAAAGAGGCAGTTAACAAGGTAAAATGATAAAAATGAAACAATTGTCTCCAAGTCACTAATGCAAGTTTGTTAGTATATTTCAGATTGCCTTTGAAAGGAGATTTTAAGAAAAGATTATAACTAGGTGTAATTAAGACTGTTCAAGTGGTTCAGATTTCACCCTGGTTTGATTTGGAATTTTTAAAAAATATATCTATATATTTTTTTCTATATAGTTGGAACCTATATGAATTTTCAATATGTAGTTTCTTAGAATTTTTATTGGGAGTGAGAATAAATGTTCTTTTTACAAATAATCAGTTTTAACACAATCTTCTAGTGGATGGATAGCTAAAGGATAAAATCTTCCCCTAAAGTTTCAGAAAGTAATTGTGCAGTAAGATGTTTGCCCATTGACCCTTGTAATGACAAAATGTTTATCTGAGTTAATCCCCTTATCTGGTTTCTTCTCATAGTAATGTGATCTATGGTGATGCTACTCAATTATGTTGTCTTCTGAAATATTCACAGATTAAAATATTTGTAAATATAAAATGAAATAGATAATAAAGAAGAGAGTAGAAAAATCTAGTTTGAGAAAATTAACTAATAACTTTGAATTTATTTTTGAATGGGCACAGTCCTCTAATTAAAACATTTAATAAAATGATTTCTGACTCAACAGACTTAAACTAACATTTGATTTAAACCGCTCATTTTTCAGGTAAGAAGTGCACCAGGAAATATTAAATTAATTATTTTAGCTTAGCTTATTTCTTAAATAAGCTAAGCTTATTTCTTAAAATACAGTTTTGTTTAGAAGAGTTTTAACTTACACTTAGATTCCTAAATATATTTCTGTGATAGTGTTCATTTTTTAGCCCTAATATATGAAACACCTAGAAAGGGTAAAAATTGACTGTACCACCAATCTTACAGAGTAATTTATGTGATGAGTCATGGAGTTACTGAACCGGCTAGGAATCATAAGATTCCTGCTAGGTTGAGAGAATTGATAAAAATTTAAAAAAAGAAAAAAGGCAGCCAAGCAATGTGAGGTAAACAGAGTAGAAGTGTATGATATTCTTAAAAATGTCTCTTTCAGGATGTCCTACTGGTAGAGGAAAAATTAAATTAGATTTAAATATATAAGTGTGACATATTTTAGTATATGAACTGTCACTCCACCTGTCAGGGAGGCTTATATTACTTGTGTTCACAGTAATTCATTTTTTTTTTTAATTCAAAGGTAATCTGACAAAAAGTCCCCTTTCTACCACCAATGCTGAACTTTTAAATACTGTCAAGAAAAGCTTAATCCGTAGAAGGTTTTCATTTTTTTTTGGAAAGGAAAGTTTGTCCAATGGAAAAGTGTTGATTGTTTCTCTCTCCTAACTTTGGAGGAATGTCAGGTTTAAAATCACTTTTATTATCATTTTTATTTTAACTTTGTCCCTTGCTAAGGAAAGAATAATAAAAACAAACTGGAGTTTGGAAATAAGTAAAGGAAAAAGCAGTCAATAAAAGAGTGACTGACTAACAATGTTTATCTGAAATGCTACTTCACATTTATTGAAACAAAGGATCTTGTCTGTCAGATTATCTGGAAGCTGCAGGCAGTATATCTGAGGTAAACTTAACCTTGATGTTGTGGCTAAATGAGTACGGTCCTCTCATTCCAACATCTGAGTTACAAAAATAGAAATCTAACATCACATTCTATCATTTAACATCATTTAAGTTCTGACTTGAAAGGACCTTAAAATACATTTCACCTGATCCTCCCATTTTGCAGGTGAACACACATGAAAATGTTAGATGACTTACCATCTAAGTATTTTGGGATAGCTAAGTGGAAGAATAAATGATACTACAACATCCTACCTTCATGTACTTAGATAAATAGAGTTGTAGATGTATGAATATATGAACTTTATAATACAAATATTTGATTTATATAATATAAATGCTATTTAAGTTAAAAATACTTCAGAGTTGGTAATTTAGATTTCTAAAATTCTCTACACTTTCAATATTTCAGGAGAGAATTTCATTGACTTGGCACTTTATAGTTGTTCAAGCTCTGTAAAGAAAGAAAGAAAACAAACAAAAACATAGCATGGCAGCCTGGGTAGGAGGGGAGTTTGCGGGAGAATGGATACATGAATATGAATGGCTGAGTCACTTTGCCGTGGACCTGAAACTACCATAACATTGTTAATCAGCTATACTCCAATATAAAATAAAAAGTTAAAAAAATAATAATAATTTTATGTTTAGAAATACAGTAATTAGAACAGAAAGTATTATTATAAAATAATTAGATAATATCATTGCAAGAACTGCTTCTGAGCCAGCCTGACTGACTTTATTTCCTTCTTTTTTATCCCAAACATATTTTTAAGACTACAGAAAATAATAGCATCTGACATCTAATCATCTAATCATTATGATGTTCTTTAATATTTAGGGATTTCTCAGTTATACTATAACAGAGCACTAAAATTTAAGTGTTTAGAGTGAACCTGCTTATGTCGGTATCATGGCGGCCGTTATTTAACACCAATACTGACACTGGCAGTTTGCCATCTGATTGTCAGTTTTTCTTTCTGAGCAATGCAGCTGTGGTACTGTTGTAATTAGAACCTTTCATTAGCATTTTTCTAATTTAATCTTGTCTTTCCTCTCTACTAATGCATTTAATATAATTTTTTAAATGTTTACTTTCATTTTGTAAAAGAGACTGAAGTGTGTGTGTGTGTATTCTTTGAAATCATCTCAGGAATTATGAGAGTCAGTTATCCCTGATGTAGATGTTAACATTAACAAGTGGGTAGATTATTTGCTTTTGTAGACTTATTTTTTAAAGGCAAAATACTATATTATATGAAGGGGACATGATTATATTTTAAAAAGCTATAAAGTTATAAAACATATGAAGCTTACTTCTTACTAAGACACCATAATACTTTTGTTTTTAAGTTGGTAAAATACTCAGTGACAGATTTGCTCATTTCCTTCCTTGGCATTAGGGAGGAATGAAACCCTGGACTCTGACACCACATGTCAAATTAATTAATGTAAATTTTCTTGCCTTTTAAAAAAACATATATTCTATTTTCCATCCTTTGAACATTTGAATACACACATTCAGAACACAGACACAGATGAATACTGTTCTCTAGTAATGATCATCAGCAATTGAAAGATAATCCCTTAATAGGTGAACTCATGTTTAAACAAATTTTACTCACAATCTCAGAACTGCCTGGGTAAACAGATGGAGCTGGCATAGTGCCTTAAAGGTCAAGACATTAAGACTGGGTAGAGCCAATGAAGTGGAAGGGGAAGAGTATAGCAGAGCTGAGGATTGTCTGGAGAAAACACTTTGGTTACACCCTCACTTCAATAATGATCTGAGAGTGTCAACAGAAAGTTTCCAACTAAATCCACCTTTTATGATGATGTATGATGAGAAAAAGAGCCAAAGCACAGATTAAAAAGGGGACTGTGCTGTTGATTCAACACCTGCAGCATTTATCTTCCTTAATTTTATAGCATTCTCCTTATAAAGCCAGAATAATGGATTAAAAACAGATTAATTAGTTGATATTGTTATTTAGCAATTTTAACTCTCAAATATTATAAATAATTAGTTACTTTAATTTTATCTTTGTTCTGAGGAAAGTATACACACACACACAACACATACATACACACGCATATATTATATATATTATATATATTATAGTGGGTAATCCATTTGGGGTTGACTGTTTTTGCCAGATTGACTGATTTATGTTCTTTGATGCAGAGTTAAGGGCAAGTAAAGGAAGAAGGTTTTTTTCTGAGAGTGTAAATAAAGATAAACTTCTTTCTATTTGCTTTGATGTCTCCTTATGATATTTTCTCTTAACACCAATGATTAAGAGTAAAGTTTTTGGTAAGTAAAGCAGAATTGTTTTCACAGAAAGTAAAGATATTTTCCCCCATTAATCACATACCTAAGGAGATTTTTGAGATCACTCTTGAGTATTTGGTTTAAAATAAGCTGTTGTCAAATCTCCTATTTTATTCAAGTATCAGAATAGGACTTGTATTAACACTAAGATAATTATTTTTCTTAGTTTTCGTATCCACAACTAGTAATTGCCTTTTTAGTAGGAGACAATTGGATAGGTGAGAAAACATATTAAAGAGCCTAAAATTTCAGTATGGTTAATCTTCTCTGAATTTATGATTTACATCTGGTTCTAATATTATAAACCCATAAAAAAGTGAAAGTATATAAGTTTGGGTTTAAGAGAATAAGAACAATCCTCTATTAAGTTTCAGTCATTAATTTGAATTTGCTGCCTATTTCAGAGTCTACTTTAGCATGCAGTTAAGGGTCAGAAGTATGATGCCAATACATGTAACTGTATTTCAGAGGAACTTAACAACAGCACCTTAGTATGCCTTGTCTTGTGGGTTCTTAATAAATATTTTCTTCTATTTCTGTAAGTCTTAGAAATATGTCATGCAAAGTACTGAGATAGTCTTAGGTCTCCAAATGTGAATAAGAGGATATTATGTGGGAGAATTAAACAACTTTTTCTGAAGAATGTTTCACAATAAAAGTCACTTAAAAATCTTTGAATGGTTCTAATTTCCCCTAGCACTGTCTGCTAATACCCATTCCTTATCTCCACAGTCTTAAAAATAACAGTATGTAATTCCTTTATCTACTTGTTTAGAAAATTGGTGTGTCTTTCTTCACCACTGAAGAACTTTGTAAAACATTTCAAGTAACCTCATTCACAGTAATTGGGCCGGAAAAAATAAAATGTTCAAGAATTAGTATCTCAGCAAAGAGACAACTATAATTTGCATGGATACCATCACTACTTTTTTTATTTCCAGATGCCATCCACAAGATTGAATAAGTTGGGTGCTGAGCGCAACAGAACACAATTTGATCGTTTTACTTTCTCTGAAAATTTGTTACCTCTGCTTGGGTTGAATCCCAGGAAAGCCATGACTTCACTGGTCAGAAGGTGAAAAGTCCTCTGGTCACATTGACCCCTAAAATGATCTCATTTTGTAATTAATATGACTGCTTTAGCATACATTTACAAATTAACGTTCATTGTTCTAAAGCACTTTAAGCTGTTTCTTGCAGTAAGAAAGGAGAACTTTTCTATTTGTTTTGCTTTAATTTTATAACTGGAAGTTCTACCTTATTCCAAAATTTGCCAATTTGGGACTTTGCAGGATGCTATGGGAGGAGTTAGGGAGAATGAGAAAATGGGAGTGTAACTCAAAAGGCCCTTCTTGAATAGTACCATCCTGAGGAGGTACTGGCATTCGCTAGGCTCAGCAGGTTTTCTGACTTACTGACACATTCTTTCATAAAGTGCTTTGGTCAAGTAAAGTCCCAAAGTTTCCTAGGAAACAACCTCTGAGATGATGATCTGCATGCAGGGAGTTTACTGAGGAGTGTTCTTGGGACATTACCTGTAAGGGAATGAGGGAAGCAGGGTGATGTAGGAATCAGTAAAATGGTCATTGGTGACAACAGGGGCCTCTGGAGATACCACAGGGGGGAGCCATAGAGCTGCCATGAGTGCTAAGAATTGTCTAGAATAGAGGTAAGGGGTCTTGTGCCCTCACATTTCCAGTATTGCCCCGTCATTGGCAAATCCACACACAGAGATGTGATGTAAACTTAGGTTAGGCAGCTCCAATTGGCAGAGGGTAATTCCTAAGAGAGACTCCATGAATTGTCAGTAATCACATTTATGGCAGCTGGGAAATGAATATTTGGGTCCCGAAGAGATACTTTTGGCATAATGCAGCATCTGCTATAATGCATCAGTCACACTCTTTAGATGCATTTATTTCATAGAGCAAGTCATGTAGGAAAACTATAAATTTGGGGGGGAATCTTTAGCTTAGTGGGACTACCTGAAGCCCCATCACTGTAGCCAGTCTCAAATTCTCAACAAACATTTATTTTCTCTTTCTTCCACTATGCATTCAAGATTTCCCTTGCCCAGCTATCATTCTTTTAATTTATAAGCTTACTTAATGGAGTGATTCATACCCTCATGAATTAGGGGTCCGAGTCCCTGATCTCTCCTCAGGCTATGGCTGTGGCACTTGTCCATTTTTGGTCAAAATTGAATTGAAATATCAACTACTTTTAAATGTATATTTATCTTATGTACTTTGTATTTAGTTTGCTCTTCCAGCTTCAAAACAAACCTATCAGCACTGAAAAGACAGCATAATCTAAAAATAATATATAGAAGGGTCAACATACAGTTTCTGAATTTGTGATAGCAATCAAATGTTGACATGTTATAATCAATATAGTGTGTGTTTTAGTGTCAGACACTGTGCTGTGAGGGACTTCATCATAGGTTTGGGTAATTTGATGGAATGGTAAAGCTGAGAGCAAAGAGACTAGGAATGCCCGATGGAGCAGCAGGTACTTAAACCTAAAAGGCACTGGGAAAATCATGGTGGAGGAGGTAACTTTTGTGTTAACTAGAGAAGTGGCAAGTGATTCTAGGGAAAGAGCCGAACACAGTGAAACACAGAAGCAGAAAAGAGAAGCACTTCCTTGGGGTATGGCAAGCAATTTATCTTATTAATATCAGATGACAAAGAATATAAGAAGTTTTTAAAAAAATGAAACAATACAGATTTTTATGAAAATTAAAAGGATTAAAAAGAACTGAGAACTTTTGATTATAAAGCTCTGTTCATAATTAAATGATAAGAAAACTTCCAGGGATTAAAAATTACAAGAAGAAATAGGCAAGAAAATTCATTATAGAAAACAGACAGGAACAAGAGGTCCAAAGACTGGCCATTCAAGCTAATATGGTTATAAGAAAGTAATCATCAGAACTGTAACATATAACTATCCAAATATTGAATATCTATGGATCTGTTGTGTTTTTAGAGTGTGAGTGGAGGGCCTGAAGCTTCTCTTGTCTAGTGTCCCTACCACCTCTCTTGCTATAAATACAAAAAGACTTCTGCTAAATGTGGTTTAGAAATCTCTTCTCAATTAAAAAAATTAAGTGTAAATATAATGTAAAATATTAGATCCTTTGCTAGGTTTGATTAAACATGCATCTAATTTATAATATCCAACTTACATATAGTACCCAAACTCCTTCCAATAGTGTTCAATATGCTTTTTTTATTAAAATAGATGAAATATGGAGAATTTACCGTAAGGAAAGTATATTATAAAGTTGATTGATAGCCTCACTATGTATTATGTTTCATTTCCTGGTACTATAAAATGAGGGGGTTTGACTAAATTATTAGTATAGACTTTTCTAGATTTAAATAATATGAATCAATGCATTTTCAATATTATAAAAGTAAAAATCTAGTAGATTTGTAGAAATACAAAAGTGATTTTTGAATGCTGTGATTAAATCACATCTATTCACATCAAGCATTTTAATTTATTCTTTTTTTTTTCTTATTTAGCCAAATGTTATATGGCTCTAACTTAGTAAATGGTGGGCTAATGGAATAACAGAATGAACTGCATTGTATATTTAAATACCCAGCCTTAATGATTTAATGGACAAGTATACATTTTCTCAAGTGCTAAAATAGAAAAAAAAAAAGTAACATTAGAAGACTTGAACTTAGTCTGAAACACTCTACCTGACTACCTCTGGTACCCAAGGCTATTGCATGATTTACTGTCCAGTGAAAGTCAGAAAATTTAGGATTTTCTAAAGAAAATCTAAGCATAAATGTATAGATTAAACTACTATCCGTCATAGCCAGGCAATAAGGTATACGGGTTAAAAATAGTTTGGTAATAATAAGACTCATCTATACATCTCTCAAGTAACTGTTGACCTTTCTGCCACCTACTCCTCCTACACACTTTGATGAGTCTAATATCCTTATTTGTATCCTCTGCTGTGACCCATGGTCCAGTTGACTGCTGGTTGCCACTTGGCCAGAAACATCTATCTCACTTTCCTCAGAGGACAAAGGGAAAGGTAATTTAAAGAAATCACACTTCACTTTACTGACTTCTCCTTTTTTCTCCACATATTACTACACAATGCTATGTGAGTGAATCAGAAGGCTATTACAAATCAAAGGAATTGAAACTTAATCATGCAATAAGTATATATTCAATAAATATACCATCGTGAAAAAAAAAGACCATATCTGTTTTATTTCTTGAAACCCCGTTCAAGCTTCTCCATGTACCCACCCTCTAGGCTGCAATGAAATTCATTTTCAGTCATAATACTGGATGAAGTGAAGAAAACTTTCTCTTCCTTAGAATACTACTTAAGAACTCAAAGGTTAATTATAAATGGTGCTGCAGTGAACATTGGGGTGCATGTGTCTTTTTGAATTATGGTTGTCTCTGGGTATATGCCCAGGAGTGGGATTGCTGGGTCGTATGGTAGTTCTATTTTTAGTTTTTTAAGGAACCTCCATACCATTCTCCATAGTGGCTGTATCAATTTATATTCCCACCAACAGTGCAAGAGAGTTCCCTTTTCTCCACACCCTCTCCAGCATTTGTTGTTTGTATATTTTTTGATGATGGCCATTCTGACCGGTGTGAGGTGATACCTTGTTGTATAGTGAACTCTTCTCAGTGTTATGTGGTGACCTAAATGGGAAGAAAATCCGAAAGAAAGGAGATATATGTATAGCTAATTCACTTTGCTATACAGCAGAAACTAATACAACATTGTAAAGCAACTATGCTCCAATAAAAATTAATAAAAACAAACCAAAAAAGAACCCAAAAGGGAGACTTTCCTTCAGTCTATCACACAAGTCCCCGATGATGTGCTGGTTGATCCAAGCCACCTTGAATATGGCTTCTCTGCCACCTTTTCCCTGGATTAAATCTAGTAATCTTTTCAAGGCTGATGGCCAAAGCACCCTGAGCACAGCCACCCAAGAGGCAGCACAAGGCAGTCATTCCCAGGGACTCATGAGGAAGTATGACCCACAAAATCTTAATCCTCTTGCAGGTTTTTACTGGGCACTATCTAGACACCCTTCCTCCTGCTACTACAAATTCCAGCCTAAGTTTCCCTTTTATTGAGACACTAATGTTCTACGTTAGAAAGTTTCTTCTTGGGATTAAGGACATTATCAGGCCCCTTAGGAAAGGAGATTGAAGATCATCTCTTATTCCTTCCATACACCTAGAGCAGTGGGAACAAATCATAGATTAATTTCTCAGTCATCCCACCATATGTGATTTAGCCTCATTGTCAGGGTGGAGGAAAAGGAAGGCATTGTAGGTTGAGTGGGGGATCTTGTATATTACACCATTCTCATATGTTAACCCAAATTTCAGAAATGGAGACCTGATTGAAACAGGCATTCATTTGGGCTTTGTTAGGACTGCAGCCCAGGAGACACAGATTCAAGAAGCACTTGAATTGTCTCCTTCTGCCAGACTACAAAATGGAGGAAGTTTATACAGGCAAAAACTTTAAGGCCACAGTTAGTTACATGAGTTGTTTATTAAGGATTATAATTGGAGGCAAAGAGTAAGGGTGCTTGTTAAGCAAGGAAAGGTTGGGATCCAAAATGGCTGCATAGTCACAAGGGGAATGACCTTGAGGCCACAAGGTTGCAGCTAACAGATGTTGTTTTAAAAATGGCTGGTGTCCTTGGTTTGGTATAGTCCACAGAAAGTTCAGGTTCTCAAATGGTACAGGGACATGTGTGAGACAGAATCCTCAGAGGCTACCTGACTCAAATTTTTATGTCTGAACTATGATTACTTCATTATGATTTTAATCTGTCATCACATTTAACAAAAAAATTCACAATGAAGTATAAAATTTAAAAGCGATATTTATTATGAAAGAAGGAGCTGAAGAAAGGTAGCAGACAGTACACTAAAATAAATACTGTCTTTGAAATCTCAGATGTGAATTGGAAGGCCAAATTAGATGTTTTCTGAAGACATGCACTTGGTAAGATGCTTTATATTTATTTTTTAAATTGAAGTATAATTGACAAAAAATCATATTAGTTTTGGGTATACAGCATGGTGATCAAATCTTTAAATACATTTTGAAATGGTCACAATAAGGCTAGTTACCTCTGTAACCATACAAAGTTATTAAAATATTATTTACTATATTCCCTATGCTATATATTACATCTCCATGACTTATTTATTTTATAACTGCAAGTTTATACCTGTTAATCCCATCACCTATTTTGCCTGTCCCCCAAACCCCCTCCCCTCTGGCAACCACCAGTTTGTTTTCTGTGCCTATGAGTCTGTTTCGGTTTTATTTTGTTTGTTTATTTGTTTTGTTTTTAGATTCCACATATAAGTAAAGTCATATGGTATTTGGCATTTGTCTTTCTCTCTCTGACTTATTTCCCTTATAAATCCTCTAAGTCCATCCATGTTGTCACAAATGGCAAATTTTTATTTTTTATGGCTGAATAATATTCTAGTGTGTGTGTGTGTGTGTGTGTGTGTGTGTGTGTATATATATATATATATATCTCACATATTTATCCATTCATCTATTGATAGACACAAGTTGTTTCCATATCTTTGCTATTGTTATTACTGCAATGTACACGGGGGTACATATATCTTTTTGAGTTAGGATTTTTATTTTCATTGGATGAATACCCACAAATGGAAGTACTGGATCATATGGTAGTTCTATCTTTAGTTTTGTGAGGAACCTCCATACTATTTTCCATAGTGTTTCACCAGTTTACATTCCCACCACTAGTACATGAGGATTTCCTTTTCTCCACACCCTTGCAATCACTTTTTAATTTTTGTCTTTTTGGTAATAGCCATTCAGACAGGTATGAGATAATCTCTCATTGTGGTTTTGATTTGCATTGTTCTGATCTTTAGCGATGTTAAGCACTTTTTCATGTGCTTGTTGGCCATCCATACATCTTCTTTGGATAAATGTCTGTTCAGGTCCTCTGCCCATTTTTTAAACAGGTTGTTTTTTGATATTGAGTTGTATGAGTTCTTTATATATTTTGGATTTCAACCCCCTTATCTGATATATGATATGCAAATATCTTTTCCCATTCAGTAGTTTGCCTTTTCATTTTGTTTATGGTTTCCTTTGCTGTGAGAAAGTTTTTTAGTTTGATGTAGTCCCATTAGCTTAATTTTGCTTTTGTTGCCCTTTCCTGTGGAGATATGTCCAAACAAATATTGCTAAGACTGATGTCAAAGAGCTCACTGCCTGTGTTTTCTTCTAGGAGTTTTTTAGTTTTAGATCATACATTCAAGTCTTTACTCCATCTTGAATTTATTTTTTATATGGTGTAACAAAGTGGTCCACTTTCATTCTTTTGCATGTATTGTCCAGTTTTATGAACACCAGTTATTGAAGAGATTGTCTTTTCTTCATTGTTTATTCTTGCCTCCTTTGTCATAGACTAGTTTACCATATATGCATGGGTTTATTTCTGGGATCTGTGTTCTCTTCCATGGATCTATGTGTCTGTTTTCATGCCAGTACCATACAGTTCTGATTACTATAGCTTTATAGTATAGTTTGAAATCAGGGAGTGTGATACCATCAGCTTTGTTTTTTTTCCAAGATTATTTTGGCTGTTTGGGGTCTTTTGTGGTTCCATGCAAATATTAAGATTCTTTGTTCAAGTTCTGTGAAAAATGCCATTGGTATTTGTATAGGGATGTCAATTAATTTGTAGATTGCTTTGGATGATATGGGCATTTTAACAATGTTACTTTTTCCAATCCATAAGTACCATATATCTTTCCATTTAGTTTCATCGTTTTCAATTTCTTTAATCAGTGTCTATTAGTTTTCAGAGCACAGATTTTCCACCTCCTTTGTTAAATTTATTAGTAAGAATTTTATCTTTTGATGCAATTGGAAATTGGATTTTTTTAAAAAAATTCTCCTTCTGAAAACTCATTATTAATGTATAGAGGCACAACTGATTTCTATATACAGTTGTTTCTGTGTATCCATTGGTTCTGCAACCACAGATACAGAGGGCCCACTGTACTATGCCATTTCATATAAGGGACTTGAGCACCTACAGATTTTGGTATCCAAAATGAAACCTCATGGGTATAGATGGATGACTATATTAATTTTGTATCCCACTACTTTCCTGAATTCATTCATTAGTTCTAATAGTATTTGTGGTGGAATATTTAGGGGTTTTTTTTTATATATAGTATCATGTCATCTTCAAATAGCAAAAGTTTTACTTCTTTCTTTGCAATTTGGATGCATGTTATTCTTTTTCTTGCCAAATTGCTGTGGTTAGAACTTCCAATACTATGTTGAATAAAAGTGGAGATAGTGTGCATCTTTGTCTTGTTCCTGATCTTAGAAGAAAAGCTTTTCTCCATTGACTATGATGTCAGCTGTGTTTGTCATATATGGCTTTTATTATGTTGGGTACCTTTTTTTCTGTAACCACTTTTTTGAGAGTTTTTATCATATCAATAAATGGATCCTGAATTTTGTCAAATGCTTTTTCTGTATCTATTGAGATGATTGTAATATTTCTTTTTGTTAACGTGGTATATCATAGTGATCAATTAGTGGATGTTGAACCTTGCTTACATCCTTGAAATAATCCCACTTGATCATGTTATATGATCTTTTTAATGTGTTGTTGAATTTGGTGTGCTAATATTTTACTAAGGAGTTTTTCATCCATATTCACCAGGGATGTTGGCCTGTCATTTTTTTGTGTGTGTGGTATCTTTGCCTGGTTTTGATATCAGGGTAATGGTGGCCTTATAGAAGTAGTTTGGAAGTGTTTCTTCCTCTGCAAATTTTTTGAATAATTTGAGAAGAATAGATATTAACCCTTCTTTAAATGTTTGGTAGAATTCACCTGTGAAGCCATCTGATACTGGACTTTGTTTTGGGGGGTGGGGGATTAATTATAATGTGTGTTGGTGTGAATCTCTTTGGGTTCATCTTGCTTGGGCCTCTCTGTGCTCTCTGGGCCTGTATGTTTGTTTCCTGTTCCAAGTTAGGTACATTTTCAGCCAATATTTCTTTAAATAAGTTTTCTGCACCCCTTCCTTATGGAATTCTTCTAATGTCAATGTTAGTATGCTTGATGTTTTCTCAGTCTGTTAAGCTATCCACATTTTTTAAATTCCTTTTTTTTTTTGTTCTGATTGAGTAATATCCACTACCCTGTTTTCCAGATTGCTGACCCACTCTTCTGTATCATCTAATGTACTGTTGACTCCCTCTAGTGTATTTTTCACTTCAGTTATTGTGATCTTCATCTCTGATTGGTTCTTTTTTATATTTTATAACTCTTTGTTGAAGTTCTCACTGTTGAAGTTCTCACTTTGTTGAAGTTCTCACTGTTCATTCATTGTTCTCTTGAGCTTAGTAAGCATCTTTATGATCATCACTTTTGATTCTTTATCAGGTAGATTACTTATCTCTGCATCATTAAGGTCTTTTTCTGAGGTTTTGTCTTGTCTTTCATCTGGAACATATTTCTTTATTTCCTCATTATTCTTGGCTCTCTGTGTTTGTTTCTATGTATTAGACAAAACTGCTACCTCTCTCAGTCTTTAAGGAGTGACCTTGTTTAGGTGATGATCCTTCTCGTTCCACCTTTCCTTAGCTCTTGGTTGTCTCTCAAATCTTTGTGGTCATCAATTCCACCTGATTTACTCTTGATATGTTCCTTTTGTTAGGGGTTTGCCAAGACCCATCCATGTTCCAAGGGGAGGAATCTCATTTAATGCCTAGTGTCAGGCTGATTGGATGCCAGACCTTCAGGTAGCAGCTAGTAACACATGCAGATACATACAGTCCTGTGGGACTTCAATCCTAATCCCTGCCGGCCTCCAGGATATCTGGAGGTGTCACCTGGGCAATAGCTGCCAAAAAAGGGGGGGCTTCTGGCCAGGGTATAAGCTCCTTTCTGGGGAGTCTCATTGAGCTCTAGCAAGGGCTAGGGGGTACACAAGGATGGTGCCTCCCTGCATTTGTTTTCTGGGAGCACCTCCTTTGCCTCTAGATGTGAGGGAAACCTGAAGCCTCCCCTTTAGGGTGAAGTTCAAGGGTAAATAAACAAGCATTTTTCACAGGAACACTGGGTTGTGTTTCACTGTGCTCCCTTTGCAGTAACCTGTTCATGGTGACCTGTCAAGAATTGTTTATTTTTAGATTGTTACAGTGTCAAGGAGGTCAGGAATTCCAGCCCCCTTGGCCACCAAGGCCTGGTGACCAAGGAGTATCCTCTGTGTGGATTGCATGCTTCCTCTCTTTAGGCAGGTAGCTGGGGAGTGTAAGGGGTGGGACTTGCTCTTTTGCTTCAGGAAGGCAGCAGGGAAAATGACTTCAGCAATGTAGTATGAGGGTGCCTTTTCTATGCCCACATCAGCTTTAGGCTTGGAGCAGGAGAATGACGACACCCCCAGCCAGAGGGTAAGGGAGCATGTTAGCTGCCCATACTTGCAGACTTTAGCTAAGGAACAAGAGAATGCCTCAGCCGTTTGTGCTTGCCCACCTCAGCCAGGGAGCAGGAGAGTACTGTAACCACTAGAGCTTGTTAGCTTCAGCACTGCAGTGGGATAGTGTCATGATTGCTTTCCCCTGGGTCCAAGCTTGCCCACCTGTGCTAGCAGAAATGGTTTGGGATCCTTGGACATCATCTTCATTTATTTTCTAAGCCAGATGTTTTGGGGGCTGTTTCTCCAGTATACATCCCAGGGGCCGAGGTGCCTGATGTTAGGTGCCAATACATCATTCCTCTGAGAGAAGTCCTGTGAGCTGAGATCATTCCCTATTTTGTGCCACCTTGCTTTGGGTAAGGTTTTTGGTAGGAGTATTTCTCTGCCTCTCCTATCTGTCTCCATGTGGTCCTTTTTTTCCTGCATTGTGGAGCTAGTTCTCAGGTTCTTTTCAAAGAGAATCGATCCATATGTAGCTATATATTTGTTGTGTCCATGGGAGGAGGTAAGTTCAGGCTCTTCTTACACTGCCATCTTGAATTGCCCCTTGTTTTATATTTCTTATACTTGTTCTATTAATGAGAATGTACTAGTTTGCTGGGGCTGTGGCCATAATGAAATGCCACAGACTAAATGGCTTAAAGACAGGCATTTATTTTCTGACAATTATGGAGACTATAAGTCCAAGATCAAGATTAGGGACCCACCCTAATGAACCTATTTTCTTTTATTTTTGACCCTATTTTAAATTAATTACCTCTTTTAAGAAAACAATTTCTGAGTGTAGTCACATTCTGAGGTACTGGAGTTTAGAGCTTCAACATCTGAATTTTAGAGGCACACAATTCAGGCTATAATTGGATAAGGACATTTATCTCATACAATTTTTGTGATGATTAGACATAGTTAATATAAAAGTGTAACACAGCCTGACATATGTGCTTTAAAAATGTCAGGCTTATTATGATATTTTGAATTATTATAATAAATGAAGTGAAATATGATTCTACTGCCCTGGTACATTTTTGCTCAGCATAGTCTGGCAGATGAAAGGGAACACATCAACTGGTAAATGATATATTTTCTCTGAACAAGAACCTCTGATTCTACAATAATTATTTAAAGAAATGGCTTCCCACATAAGACCCATAAAAGTATCCATGAAGGCACCGGGTGACAAACCTGGTATACCTCTTGCTGTGAAATATAAGTGAGCCCTATTGGGTAGGAGAGGAGAAAGAGGAGGTAGAAGGTTTTAAACTTGATCAGGACCATTTTATCATTATTTTTTCCTTTATAGATTGGGTTTATGTTCCCTGATTTAAAATTATTTTAAATTGCCTCATCGAATGTGACAAACACTTACTTGCCTTTTCTTCCTGAAGTGTAATAGTTTTAGCTCTTATGTTTAGGTCAGTGACAATTTTTTAAATTCATTTTATTGAAGTATAGTTGATGTACAATGTTGTGTTAATTTCTGCTGCACAGCAAATTGATTCTGTTATACATATATATACATTCTTTTTCCTATTCTTCCCATTACAGTTTATCACAGGATACTGAATATAGTTCCTTGTGCTATACAGTAGGAACTTGTTGTTTATCCACTCTATATATAATAGTTTGAATCTGTTAATCCCAAACTCGCAATCTATCCCTCCCCCACCTCCCTCCCACTTGGCAACCACAAGTCTGTTCTCTATGTCTGTGTGTCTGTTTCATAGATAAGGTCGTTTGTGTTATATTTTAGATTCCACATATAAGTGATATCATATGTGATATCATATGTGATATGTGATATGTGATATCACATAAGTGATATCATATGTGATAAGTGATATCATAAGTGATATCGTATTTGTCTTTTTCTGACTTACTTCACTTAGTATGATGATCTCTAATTGTATCCATGTTGCTGCAAATGGCATTACTTCATTCTTTTTTATGGCTGAGTAGTATTCCATTGTATATATGTACCACATCTTCTTTATCCATTCATCTGTCGCTGGACATTTAGGTTGTTTCCATGTCTTGGCTCTTGTAAATAGTGCTGCTATGAACATAGGGTTGTGTGTATATTTTTAAATTACAGTTTTGTCTGGATATATGCCCAGAAGTGGGATAGCTGGGTCATATGGAAACTCTATTTTTAGCTTTATGAGGAAACTCCATACTGTTTTCCATAGTGGCTGCACCAATTTATATTCCCATGAACAATGTAGGAGGGTTTCCTTTTCTCCACACACTCTCCAGCATTTGTTATTTTTAGATTTTTTAATGATGGCCATGCTGACCAGTGTGAGGTGGTACCTCATTGTAATTTTGATTTCCATTTCTCTAATAATTAGTAACGTTGAGCATCTTTTCATGTGCCTGTTTGTCATCTGTATGTCTTCTTTGGAGAAATGTGTCAGTGACAGATTTTGAGTTAAGTTTTTGTATGGTGTGAGGAGAGTCAAGGTTCATTATTTTCCATCTAGTTATCCCACACAATATCTCTTGTCTGAATGAATTACTTTGATACCTTAACATATTTTTACATGCATTACCCCTACATAAATTATAAACATAACAAGATAATAATATGATAGTATAATTTTTAGCAGCTGTATGATCACAAAAGAAATAATTATTAGGGAAAAAACCAAAAGAAAGAAGTATTTTTCTGGATTTACTCAGATATTTATCATTACAAAAAATTCTTTATTTTTTGAAGATTAAAGTTTGTATCTGGCATCATTTTTCCTTTGTCCATAGAAGGCCTCCTGCATTGTTTCTTATAGTTCAAGTCTGCTGAAACTTAATTATCTTAGTTTTCTTTATCTGAAAATATGAATAATAAATCTTCTTTCTTGAAATACATTTTTACTGGATATAGAATTCTGCACTGACTTATCTTTTTAACACATTAACTTGTTCTGTGCTTCATGGACTTTGATGAAAAGTTAGCAGTTAATCGTATCGCTGTCCCTCGTATGTATGTGTCATTTTTCATTTGCCTCTTTTAATATTTGCTCTTCCACTCTGGCTTTCAACAGTGTGACTGTGATGTTGACAACTTTTAGCTTCTTTTTGTTTATTATGTTTGATATTTGTTTAGTACCTTGGATATGGAAATTTCTTGTCAAATTTGGAAAAGTTTGCAGAATATTATCTTAAATTGTTTTGCCCCATTCTCTCTTACTCTCTCTTTTCTTTGTGGTATTCCAGTTACACATATGTGTAATGCCCATGTGTGTATAAAATGTCCAATGATCTTTTGCCATCATCTAACAGGCCCCCAAGGCTCTGTTCTTTATTTTTTCTGTCTAGTGTTTACTTCTATACTTTCTATTAATCTATCTTCAAATTCTATTTCTCTTTACTGTGTTATTTCAATTTGGCTGTAAAATCACCTACCTTTTTAAAATTTCTTACTTATAGAATTCTTTTTTCTAATTGTTTGTAATTATCAGCTGAAATCCACTATCTCTCTGTTGAGCTTACCATTTATTAAACATGCTTTATTTTCCTACATTAGGGATAGTTAAAATAGATGCTTTTAAATCCTTGGGAGTTTATTGAAACATCTGGTTCATCACACAGTCACACTTTATAGATTGTCTTTTTTCTTGAGAATGTATTTTTGCATAGTATCCCATACATTATGAATATTAGACTGGGGAAATGCTGTATTGTGTAGTTCTTCAAGAATGCTCTTTTCTTTGTTTCAGAAGATAATTTTCTTGGCTGAGCTTGATATTTTCTTCTCTGGTCCTTTCTTTTCCAGGATTCCTTCACTCCCTTCAGTGTTCATGGTATTCAAACTTTTCTCTCCTCATTCAAGGAATATTGTACATTTTTCCCATATGTGCTTCCACAAACTTTGTGTCTTCCTCATGAGCTGCTAGCTATAGACTAAAACTGTGCAGGGAGAATTTACTTGTATAGCTCCTTCTATTGTCTCTTTCATGTACTCATTCTTCAATAGGCAGTTTGCTTTTGTTCACATCCCAGTACTTTCAGATAGTTGCTTTTGTATTGTGTTCCAGTTTTATAGGTGCTTTTCTGCAGGGGGTATTCCAATATGGTCATAGTCAAATGTAGAAGTCGCATAAATTCCTTGTTGCACATCTGAATTTGTGGGCTAATATATGCAGAACATTATATCAACTGCATAAATAAACAGGTAGGAACAACGAAATAGTGACTATGCTGAACAAGACTGAAAAGAATTGTCTTCCAGTTGTACTAAGTTATAGAAACATTTATGTGAGCTAAATTCGATTAATAGCACAAATATCGAGACAAAAATGAAGGGACATTTTCAGATTAAACTTCAAAGCTTCTCGTATACTAGAAACAAAAGCTATGGTGGCCTCTAAGACTTCTGTGTTATTCTAAGCATAGAGGCCCAGGATAGTCTCTAATCAGGTTGTTAGACTGTGGGGTGGTGGTGATGGTGGTAACAGTGGTGATGGTAGGAGTGATAACAGTGCTGGCAGTGCTTGTAATGGTGTTAGTGGTGGTGAGAACATTAGTATTGGTGGTGCTGCTTGAGATGGGGGTGGAAATAGAGGAAATTGTAATGGTATAGTATTGACATCTGAGAGAAATGATTTGGAGAAATGATTAGATAACAGGTTCCACAAAGGGCTGAATTTCACCTATTTCTAACACTGGGAAAGACATTCTCTTAGATAAGTAAAAGATATGTTGACCTCAACTTAAATTACTAAACTATAATATATATTGAGCCTCATTTAACCTATTTGTAATGTTTCCAAAGATGAGAGTGGCTTGGGTTGTTTCTCAAGACAAAGAACATGTTATTCTCTAGAACTATATCTGTTTTCCTTCTCTCACTGTGTCCCTATAACGTTTTGTTCATATTTTTTTTATACTTTTACCATGCCATAACAAACATTCACTTTTTTATGTTATTTATTTGAGAATGAGGAATATGCTTTTTCATTCCCTGTATTACCTTACATAATACTTTGATGTGCAAAGGTATGGAATTTAACCATGGTTTGGAGTGTGTAAAATGTTACATTTGTTCCATGAAGTAAAATTAATTTTACTCTGAGCCTGCATAATACTGATTGACTAGAAATATATTATAAAATATTTAATAGAGATTCCTCTCTACCTACACTCACTCAATGTTCTTCAAAGATCTGCACAGCAAAACAAAGACTGATGCCCCCAGATTTTTTCCAATCTCTTGCCTCTGAGAATCCTATGATATTAGCACACATAAACCTTTTAAGTGCTAAGGCATGAGGCTCCTATGTTGTGCTTGGTGGCTAATGTAGGAAACATGATGCTCAAGGTCCAGCCTAATAGGACAACCACTGAGCCATCCATTTCTCTTTGTCATTTCTCCTTGCCTAAGGCATGCAAATAAAGAGGTGTGTAGGGTTGGTAATCATAAGACCCATCAAACTTTTTTTCCTTCCCAGTATGAAGATATCTCCTCTCTCTCCTGCTTGCTTTTTTCCCATCACCCACCCCCATCTACTTTAGAATAACCCTACACCTAGGGTCTCAGAACTGAGCATAATAGCTATCATAGAAGGAGACTGTCCTTCAAGAACTTTTATTTTTATTTATTTATTTAACATCTTTATTGGAGTATAATTGCTTTACAATGGTGTGTTGGTTTCTGCTTTATAACAAAGTGAATCAGCTATACATATACATATATCCCCATTTCTCCTCCCTCTTGCGTTTCCCTCCCACCCTCCCTATTCCACACCTCTAGGTGGTCACAAAGCTTTATTTCCATCTCTGTTTCTAATCTCCCTTTCATTGAGACAACACAAAATCTGGCTACCTGATTGAAGTGGAGTATGCTGGGGGAATGTAAGGGAAATATGTACAGCAACAAATTACTATTAACACCTTGAGATATCATCCTGCTGCATACTCAGTGAATATTTGTGAAATCAATGTGAATAAATTTAGTTTAGGTATGAAGAGAAATCCTAATTCCATTTTAATTTGGGTGACATCTAAGGAGAACAAATCTGTTTTACTTTTGCTCATGGTTCTCTAAATTATCAATCATTTGTTACTTTTGTTAAAAATTTCTAGGTCCTTTATAGTTACTAGTCTTTAAAACTAAGAGATTCTGAATTTCTTCAGACTCAGCAGGAAGGGGCAGGGTTGGAAGTACAGTGGATCTTTCCACATCATACTGTGCTACAGAGGAATCCGGTGGGAAATTGGGTAGCAATGCCCATTTAGGGCATTAAATCATCCTTGGGCTGGTGGGGAAAAAAAGTAACTAAAGAGAGGCCCTGGGCTGGACTGAGAGTCCTGGGGCTTTTAACTGAAGTTTCCGAAGTTGGAAAGAGATTATCTTAGCCCATATTTCATATCTTGTTGCACCCTCCTTGCCTCAGTAAAAGTTCTTATTCATATTGCTTAATTAAATGCAAAGGCCAATGTATTGTTTTTATGGATATTCTTAGTTTATTATAGTAAGTTTGTAAGCAGAACAAAACAATTCCTCTAACCTCTATCTTATTCCAAAGAAAAAAGAACATTACTTCAACTCAGCTCATTTGAAGAAAATACCCAAAGTTTTCCTATTAGTTCTTTTCTTTCTTCTCCTGATAGTATCCAAAGTAAATTAAACCCATGTGCTGATCTGCAGCACACATCAAACTCCTTACTTTTGCTAAAATGCAGATTTTAGGCCAAATGTCCCAGAGGATCTGATTCAGTAGGCTTGGACTGAGACCCAGAACTCTGCATTTTTAACAGGCCCTCAGGTGATTCTGAGACACATGCTTTGCAAACCTCACTACCTATCTGCCTTATTTGATGCCTTATGAGATCTTTCTTCTCTCCATCTCTAATCACAATAAGAGGACAGAAGACATTATTTTTCTTGTTTTCTTTCCTTCACTAATACTTCTCCTTTCCCTATAAAAACAGGCAAATTTAGGAACTGCTTTTCATTTTCTATCTCAATCCTTTCTCATGTACATTGTTTTTCAATAATAAAATGTCAGGCTTTTTCTGATGTATTTTTTTCCTCCTTCCAAACCAGTTAGGCTATATTTTCCCTGTATTTTCTTAAATTTTTTTGTGTTACTATCAGAAATTTATTATTTCCCTAACTATTAAGCAATTTATACAGTTGGGGTTGATTCTGAGTTCACCACAGTAGGTCACTGACAGTTAATTGGAGTGTATTTACAAACACTGTTTTTGTAAATATCAATGGAAAATGTGACTTCTTCTAAACAACAAAATCAAGATAAAATGTAGAGTTTGACAGTCTGCTAGACTCTCACTAGCTAAATAATTTCTGTACCGTGATCTTACATTATAATTCAAATTCTTGCCTCAGAACAATCACAGATTTCTAATATATATAAACGTAAAGGTCATCGTGGATTACTATTAAGTTTCTGAAATCCAAGTGCCTCTTATATGTTCATATTCCTAACAATGTTCCTTTTTAATAGTTCCTGAATGATAGTAAATAACTTGAAAATTTCCAAATATTGGGAAATTAAAAAAAAACAACTTTAAATAACACTTGTATCAAAGAGGAAGTCTCAAGGGAAATTTAGAAAAAAATGTATGTAATAAAAAATAAAATAAATTATATCAAAACTTATTAAAACAATACTTGGAAATTTGTAGAACTACGTGCTTTTATTTAAAAAAAAAAAAAGAAACAAATCTAAAACCAGTAACCTAAGCTTCCTTCTTATAAACTAGAGAAAGAAGAACGATTAACCCAAAGAAACAGGAGGAAAACAATAAAGAATAAATACAAGCCAATACAATTAATTAAAAAAATAGAAAATGAAGGAAACCAAAAACTGATTCTTGGAAAAGATAAATAAAATTTCACAACCTCTAGACAGTCTAATAGGGGAAAAAAGCAAAAAGAGATGACCCATATTACCAATATCAGGAATGAAAAAGGTGGCCTCACTATCAATCCCATGTATCTTAAAAAAGTAATAAGGAAAAAGGAATTCTGTGGACAACTTAGTGTCTATAAAATTGACAACTTAGATGAAAAGGATGAATTTCTTGAAACACACAACTACAAAATCACTCAAGGAGAAATAGATAACTGAAATAATCTTATAACCATTAAGGTGATTGAATCTGTAGTTTAAAACTTCCTAACTCCCACATCCTCCCTCTCTAAACAAAGGAAATGCATGCAGGCCCAGATGATTTTACTGATGCACTCTATTGCACTGAATCTATAGATTGTTTGGGGAAAATGGATATTTTAATAATATTAATCTTCCAGTACACAAACATGGGATGTCTTTCCATTTATATATCTTCTATTTCTTTCATCAATGTTCTATAGTATTTAGATCACAGAGCTTTTACATCCTTGGTTATATTAAATTCTAAGTATTTTATTCTTTTTTTCCTATTGTTAAATAAGATTGTTTTCTTAATTTTTTTTGATAATTCATTTAGTGTACAGAAATGCAACTGATTTTTCAGTGCTGATTTTGTATCCTGCAACTTTACTGAGTTCATTTAGTAGTTTTAACAGTATTTTTGGTAGTGTCTTTAGAGTTTTCTATGTATAAGATCATGTCATCTGCAAAGTTCATAAAATCTTGAGTATATTAAATGATAATTAAATGAAATCCCTATTGGCACTGTAGCCGATATATAGTTAGGGAAATTTTAAAGAGTTCCTTCATAGAGCAATGCTATTTCATAGTATATTTCAATTCCCTGAGTTAACTGTTTAATTTCAACATTTTTGTATGATATTTATTACTGCTGTTAATAATAATTGGGGAAATATATGGAATATGTATGTAGGTATGTATTTCATATATTTTTTATTGGAGTATAGTTCTTTATAATGTTGTGTTAGTTTCTGTTGTACAATGAAATGAATCAGCTATATGCGTACATATATCCCCTCCCTCTTGGGCATCCCTCCAACCCCACCTCCATCTCATCCATCTAGGTCATCAGAGAGCACTAAGCTGAGCTTCCTGTGCTATACAGCCGGTTCCCACAAGCTATCTATTTTATACATGGTAGTGTAAACATGTCAATCCTAATCTCCCAGTTTGTCCCCCCTCCCCCTCCCCCTGTGTCCACATGTCCGTTTTCTACATCTGCATCCCTATTCCTGCCCTATTCCTATTCCTGAGAATAGGTTCATCTGTACCATTTTTCTAGATTCCACATATATGCGTTAATATACGATAACTGGGTCATTTGTAGATATGTGGAGAGACCTAGAGTCTGTCATACAGAGTGGAGTAAGTCAGAAAAAGAAAAACAAATATTCTACATATTTTTGTAACTTCATTAAGAGTACCAAAAATTATATTTTTTATTCACATATAGTCATGACAATATTATTTTAAATAGAGGGAAGTAATTCTCACACAATAATATCAATATTGGTTTTGGAAGTGAAAATTTGAGTAGGTCTAATTTTGACTTGCACTCAGTGATTCCCCATCTCTTCCTCTTCTGCTTAAGTATGTTGGGTCATTTTCTGTACTTCCTCAAGTTAATATCTTTAAACTATTATATATTTTATACTTGCTGTTGGCCTGATGGCAGGAATGTCTTAGTTGGCATTGCTTGTCATGTGTTTGATTTAACATATGCACAAGAACGCATTGATAAAAATGTCTGTCTAAATCAATTAGACAAAACAGCTTTTTGATAAGAATAAAATAAAATCAGGAGTAAGAAGTAATACATCACGGTTAAATTGGGAATTATTTTTCTTTTTAGTCATATTGTAATAGTGCATTCTATAACTGATGGTATCTCAGATTTAATGAAATACAATGTATGTATCTGTTATACTGGAACTTTAGACATGCCTAAGAAAAGACCAGACACTTGACTGCTTATTGTACTGATCATAATACTATACACCTTAAATATAAGTATTTAAATATTTGTTAAAGAAATACTTGAATTTATGAAGGATAATAGAAATAAGGAAGTGTAAGGAAGAAACCCATGGAAGTCCCATATGATAAAAATATGACATAATGGTCACATCACTTTTGATAAAGCTTTTTGATATTTCAAGATACAGTTTGCCAATTCATAAAATATGTTTCTGTTTAAACTCATTTTGATCACAGAAAATTAAACAAAACAAATTAAAACCAAAAATATAATGTCTTTTTCTAATTATAATTAAATCAGTGCTGTTTAATTATATGTTTGATGCAAATAAAATTCAATAACATATTTCGAGTCATGTTTTTGCCATAAATAAATGTTTTTAAAATGATTCTACTGTTAGAAAAAATTTATGAGTTTTTCATCCCCTACACTATCATATTAGCTTATCATTAAAATAACAAATAAAATGTGTATAAGCAGCAAAATGGTGCAGCTCATATAATTTAAATATCAATTAATCAAACTTTTTAATTCAATATATTTGGGAATATATATTTTAACTTATACCAAAATAAGTTTTTCCCTAAATGTCCCTAAATGTAAAACATTCCTGTTTAAAAAAGTACTGAAGAGGAGTAACTGGATTCTAAATTCCTAGTCACCAAAGCTTTTATTTAATAAACACATCTAAAAGGGGAAAATCAATAAATTTGGAGCATCTGTTATATGTTTTATTCATTAAGAAAACACATCTAACTCTAACAGAATTTAAGGAGGCCTGTATTTTTTCATAAAACATATAAGAAATCTTATATATTCAATAGATGATCAAATTTTTTCTATTCACTAAAAAATGTAAATAGAAAATAAAAATCCTACAGCCTTTATTTTAGTGCCTTTCTGCTTGCAGAATGTTTAAAAGTGATTCTTGACATTTTTAAGACAGAGCTTGAGAATCTGTTTGTATAATCTTTCTGTTGGTAACTTAACTTAGGTTCTGATCTTAGAAAAAATTAATTATGTGTAGCTCATGCTTAATTACAGAGTAGAAAGAATAGTAAAATTGGGATACTAGGGCACTTCACTCACTTTAAAGTGTCATATTTAAACATCATGAAAAGACTACGTTCAAGATATTTTAGTAAAATAGTAAACTGTATATGCTTAGTACATTAATCAGTTTTTTATATATTTTATTTTTTATAGAAATATATTGAAATATTAGTATTTGTACATTTTCTGTTATATGGTCATTTATAGTTAACATTATTGCTTTACTTATATTTACATGTAAATGTATAATATAAAAAATATATATTTTAAGAACACAACTTTGTATTTTTCTTTCAAGGGAATAATAGAGCCATAAGCATTGTCAAAGAATGAATTGTCTTTGAAGTTTCATGAACTGTTCAATGAATTGTCTTTGAACCAGATGTAGCTCATACTGATGATGGTCCCTTGTGATAAGCTTGTTCCTTCTGCATAATCTTCAGTTCAAGCTAAAATTACTAATTACTGAAAAATCAAATTAATATACTGAATCATTTTCATACTAATACAGCAAGGAAAATATTTGTGGAATATATGAAGTGTCACCTGTGCACAATATATATGTATAGTAACATGTTACTGCAACCATATGTATCAAGTAGCAGTTTATTTCTCTGTTGTTTTATCTCCTTAATGGAAGTTTTATAAATAGTAACATTTAGTTTTCTCCCATCTGTTCTGTATATTCAAAACATGCTAAAACCAAGTTGTTCACTTCCTAAAAATATCACCACTGATCTTTGACAGTACAAGTGTTTATTAGTGTACAAAGTAATGATCTACTAGGGAATGTCAAATGAATCTTACTAGTCAGACTTATGGGGGCAGAGTCAACAAGAAAATAAGTCAAGAAGTAGAAATAGTGTTTTAGGTGGAGAAGAAAATTTATAAATCATCCCTTGTCTTTGGAGGTCAATAGTGAAACTGTTGGTAAACTCTGCACGCAATTTTGACTGAACTAAACCTATCATTCACAGTATCTCTAACTGGTGATCTCAGTGGACATAATCTTAGAAATGCTATGTTTCCATGATAAAATAATAAAGGGAAATGAAATAATACCAAATAATTTCTTTGAAAGTGATCTCACTCATGTGATTACACATGTGTACTTCTTTGGTGCATTTCTTTTGTGGCTGTTGTTTTAAAGTCTCATTATTTTTTAAAAGATTCTGCAACTGGTCATATCTACAGGCACAGCCAGATAAGTAATCAACTAAACCAAACGATGAATGATTCAATTCAGTAGAATCTGTTTAAATGCTTAAACATAGAGCACTAAACTCATTGTTAACCTGAACCTTTCCTCAAAATTATTACCCTGTTCTTCACATCTCTATATCAGAAGGTTTCCAACCAGATTTATGTGACTCTCTATATAAGGGTGTTTCTAAGTTTACTTTTCTTCAACTTTTCAGCATAACTACAACATTAAATAAAATATTTTAAATAGAAATCATCATTCAGAAAATACTATTGTACTGTAAAAACTAATTTTCACTTTAGTAATTTCCTTAAATTATATCTTATTGTCAGAAACATAGTTTGTTTCGTCATTCTGTCTTTTCAATTAAGAGATCAAAAAATTTAAGGAAAATTAAGACTCATTATAATTGACATATATACACACATATTATAATATAAAATACTTGATATTTAAAATAATTTTCCTAATTATGAATTTGTGTGATTTACTTTAAAATTTAGAGGATGAGTAATGCAATATATGTGTATATACAAAAACTTAATCTAAATTAGTAATTTGTGTGGATAATTAACATAAATATTGTTTTCTGTTATAATACCAGATTGTTACCAAATTAGCTTAATGAATTTTAAAACAAATTTTGATTGGGAAATGCATGGTGTTTTCATATATACTTCTTTAACCGTGGAGCGACAAAACCAATTGTCCTTCCATGTTGATATCTAAGAATTCACCATCTGATTCAAAGGAAGACTTATCTGCAGTGATCTCATGAGTGTATTGGACGGCAGAAATAGAAATTTCTCTATCACTGTACTGGACGGTAGAAAAGGAATTTTTCCTATAAGTACAGACAGATTCAGTGAGTTGAATGATGTTGTCTGTTTGCTTGTAAATGTCTGATTTTCTTTTCTTTTTTTTCCCTTGAGGAGATTGATTCAGTCTGGAATTTGCTTTCATCATGATGTACTCACTTAAAAGCGAGGATATGGGAGGAGGAACACATGAACCCTACTCTCCCTACTTCTAACATCCAAAAGATAATCGATATGCAGCAAAATAAGGACAGCATTCAGCCAATGTTCCCTAGGTTGGGTCAGTTCGTTATACTGACTATGTAGATGATTTCTAAGTTTTATTAGGATAGTCTAAACTACCATAAATAAATTGGTATGTCTACATTCTACTGTTTTAAACTTGTGTAGGGTTACTTATTTCAGAATAGACCCATAGAAGTTTGATTAATAAGACAAAGCTTAGCATTTTTATGGCTCATGATTGCCATGTTGTTTTCCAAATGGGGTATATTAATTTATAATTATCGCTATACTTCTTTCAACCTGCATATTAATCTAAATGGTCTGCTTATATAGCAGGTAAACATTTTTTTATCAGCTTTATTGGAATATAATTGTTTTACAATGGTGTGTTAGTTTCTGCTTTATAACAAAGTGAATCAGCTATACATATACATATATCCCCATATCTCCTCCCTCTTGCATCTCCCTCCCACCCTCCCTATCTGACCCCTCTAGGTGGTCACAAAGTACTGAACTGATCTCCCTGTGTTATGCGACTGCTTTCCACTAGCTATCTATTTTACATTTTGTAGTGTATATATATACATGCCAATCTCTCACTTCGTCCCAGCTTACCCTTCCCCTTCCTCGTGTCCTCAGGTGTATTCTCTCTGTCTGTGTCTTTATTCCTGTCCTGCCCCTAGATCTTCAGAACCATTTTTCTTTTTTTGTTAGATTCCGTATATAAGTGCTAGCATACGGTACTTGTTTTTCTCTTTCTGATTACTTCACTCTGTATGACAGACTCTATGTCCATCCACCTCACTACAAATAACTCAATTTCGTTTCTTTTTATGGCTGAGTAATATTCCATTGTATATATGTGCCATATCTTCTTTATCCATTGATCTGTCGATGGACACCTAGGTTGCTTCCATGTCCTGGCTATTGTAAATAGAGCTGCAATAAACCTTGTAGTACATGACTGTCTTTGAATTATGGTTTTCCCAGAGTATATGTATGCCCAGTAGTGGGATTGCTGGGTGGTATGGTAGCTCTATTTTTAGTTTTTTAAGGAACCTCCATACTGTTCTCCATAGTGGCTGTATCAATTTACATTCCCACCAACAGTGCAAGAGGGTTCCCTTTTCTCCACACCTTCTCTAGCATTTATTGTTTCTAGATTTTTTGATGATGGTCATTCTGACTGGTGTGGAATGATACCTCACTGTAGTTTAGATTTGCATTTCTCTAATGATTAGGGATGTTGAGCATCCTTTCATGTGTTTGTTGGCAATATGTATATCTTCTTTGGAGAAATGTCTATTTACGTCTTCTGCCCATTTCTGGATTGGGTAGTTTGTTTTTTTGATATTGAGCTGCATGAGCTGCTTGTAAATTTTGAAGAGTAATCCTTTGTCAGTTGCTTCATTTGCAAATATTTTCTCCCATTCTGAGGGTTGTCTTTTGGTCTTGTTTATGGTTTCCTTTGCTGTGCAAAACCTTTTAAGTTTCATCAGGTCCCATTTGTGTTTTTTTTGTTTTGTTTTAATTTCCATTTTTCAAGGAGGTGGGTCCCAAAGGAGCTTGCTGTGACTTATGTCATAGAGTGTTCTGCCTATGTTTTCCTCTAAGAGTTTTATAGTGTCTGGCCTTACATTTAGGTCTTTCATCCATTTAGAGGTTTTTTTTGTGTATGGTGTTAGGGAGTATTCTAAGTTCATTGTTTTACATCTAGTTGTCCAGTTTTCCCAGTACCACTTATTGAAGAGGCTGTCTTTTCTCCATTGTATATTCTTGCCTCCTTTATCAAAAATAAGGTGACCATATGTGCGTGGGTTTATCTCTGGGCTTTCTATCCTGTTCCATTGATCTATATTTCTGTTTTGTTCCAGTACCATACTGTCTTGATTACTGTAGCTTTGTTATATAGTCTGAAGTCCGGGAATCTGATTCCCCCGGCTCCGTTTTTCCTTCTCAAGATTGTTTTGGCTATTCTGGGCCTTTTGTGTTTCCATACAAATTGTGAAATATTTTGTTCTAGTTATGTGAAAAATGCCATTGGTAGTTTGATAGGAATTGCACTGAATCTGTAGATTGCTTTGGGTAATATAGTCATTTTCACAATGTTGATTCTTCAAATCCAAGAAACTGGTATATCTCTCCATCTGTTTGTATAATCTTTAATTTCTTTCATCAGTGTCTTATAGTTTTCTGCATACAGGTCTTTTGTCTCTGTAGGTAGGTTTATTCCTAGGTATTTTATTCTTTATGTTGCAATAGTAAATGGGAGTGTTTTCTTAATTTCTCTTTCAGATTTTTCATCATTAGTTTATAGGAATGCAAGAGGTTTCTGTGCATTAACTTTGTATCCTGCTACTTTATCAAATTCATTGATTAGCTGTAGTAGTTTTCTGGTAGAGTCTTTAGGACTCTGTATATATAGTATCATGTCATCTGCAAACAGTGACAGCTTTACTTCTTCTTTTCAGATTTGGATTCCTTTTATTTCTTTATCTTCTCTGATTGCTGTGGCTAAAACTTCCAAAACTATGTTGAATAATGGTGGTGAGAGTGGGCAACCTTGTCTTGTTCCTGATCTTCATGGAAATGGTTTCAGTTTTTCACCATTGAGAACAGTGTTGGTGTGGGTTTGTCATACATGGCCTTTATTATGTTGAGATAAGTTCCCTCTATGCCTACTTTCTGGAGGGTTTTTAATTATAAATGGGTGTTGAATTTTGTCAAAAGCTTTTTCTGCCTCAATTGAGATGATCATATGGTTTTATTCCTTCAGTTTGTTAATATGGTTTATCGCATGGATTGATTTACATATATTGGAGAATCCTTGCATTCCTGTGATAAACCCTACTTGATCATGGTGTATGATCCTTTTAATGTGCTGTTGGATTAAGTTTGCTAGTATATTTTTGAGGATTTTTGCATCTATGTTCATCAGTTATATTGATCAGTATTTTTGTGTGTGTATGTTATATCTTTATCTGGTGTTGGTGTCAGGGTGATGGTGGCCTCGTAGAATGAGTTTGGGAGTGTTCCTCCCTCTGCTATATTTTGGAAGAGTTTGAGAAGGATAGGTGTTAGCTCTTCTCTGAAGTTTGATAGAATTCACCTGTGAAGGCACCTGGTCCTGGGCCTTTGTTTATTGGAAGATTTTTAATCACAGTCTCTATTTCAGTGCTTGTGATCAGTCTATTGATATTTTCTATTTCTTCCTGGTTCAGTCTTAGAAGTTTGTGCTTTTCTAAGAATTTGTCCATTACTTTCAGGTTGTCCTTTTTTTTTGCGGTACGCGGGCCTCTCACTGCTGTGGCCTCTCCCATTGCGGAGCACACGCTCTGGACACACAGGCTCAGCGGCCATGGCTCACGGGCCCAGCCGCTCTGCAGCACATGGGATCTTCCCAGACCGGGGCATGAACCCGTGTCCCCTGCATCGACAGGCGGACTCTCAACCACTGCGCCACCAAGGAAGCCCAGGTTGTCCATTTTATTGGCATATAGTTGCTTATAGTAATCTCTCATGATCCTTTGTATTTCTGCCGTGTCAGCTGTTACTTCTCCTTTTTCATTTCTAATTCTATTGATTTGAATCTTCTCCCTTTTTTTCTTGATGAGTCTGGGTAATTGTTTATTAATTTTTTTTATCTTCTCAAAGAACCAGGTTTTAGTTTTATTGATCTTTTCTATTGTTTGCTTCATTTCTTTTTCATTCATCTCTGATCTGATCTTTATGATTTCTTTTGTTCTCCTAACATTGGGTTTTTTTGGGGTTTTTTGTTGTTGTTGTTGTTGTTATTCTTCTTTCTCTAATTGCTTTAGGTGTAAGGTTAGGTTGTTTATTTGAGATGTTTCTTGTTTCTTGAGGTAGGCTCATATTCTATAAACTTCCCTCTTAGAACCACTTTTGCTGCATCCCATAGGGTTTGGGGCATCGTGTTTCCATTGTCATTTATTTCTAGGTATTTTTTGATTTCCTCTTTGATTTCTTCAGTGATCTTTTGGTTACTTAATAGTGTTTTGTTTAGCCTCCATGTGTTTGTATTTTTTACAAACTTTTTCCTGTAATTGATATCTAGTTTCATAGGATTGTGGTCAGGAAAGATATTGATACGATTTCAGTTTTCTTAAATTTACCAAGGCTTGATTTGTGACCCAAGATATGATCTATCCTGGGGAAGGTTCCATAAGCACTTGAGAAGAAAGTGTATTCTGTTGGTTTTGGATGGAATGTCCTATGAATATCAATTAAGTCCATCTTGTTTAATACACCATTTAAAGCTTGTGTTTCCTTATTTATTTTCATTTTGGATGATCTGTCCATTGGTGAAAGTGAAGTGTTAAAGTCCCCTACTATTACAGTGTTACTATCGATTTCGCCTTTTATGCCTGTTAGCATTTGCCTTATGTATTGAGGTGCTCCTATGCTGGGTTCATAAATATTTACAATTGTTATATATTCTTTTAGGACTGATCCTTTGATCATTATGTAGTGTCCTTCTTTGTCTCTTGTAATAGTCTTTATTTTAAAGTCTATTTTGTCTGATATGAGAATTGCTACTCCAACTTTCTTTTGATTTCCATTTGCATGGAATATCATTTTCCAACCCCTCACTTTCAGTCTGTATGTGTCCCTAGGTCTGAAGTGGTTCTCTTGTAGACAGCATATATACGGGTCTTGGTTTGTATCCATTCAACCAGTCTATGTCTTTGGTTGGAACATTTAATCCATTTACATTTAAGGCAGTTATCGATATGTATGTTCCTATTCCCATTTTCTTAATTGTTTTGGGTTCGTTATTGTAGGTCTTTCCCTTCTCTTGTGTTTCTTGCCTAGAGAATTTCCTTTAGCATTTGTTGTAAAGCTGGTTTGGTGGTGCTGGATTCTCTTAGCATTTGCTTGTCTCTAAACGTTTTAATTTTTCCATAAAATCTGAATGAGATCCTTGCTGAGTAGATTAGTCTTGGTTGTAGTTTCTTCCCTTTCATCACTTTAAATATGTCCTTCCACTCCCTTCTGGCTTGCAGAGTTTCTGCTGAAAGATCAGCTGTTAACCTTATGAGAATTCCCTTGTATGCTATTTGTTGTTTTTCCCTTGCTAATTTTAATATTTTTTTGTATTTAATTTTTGATAGTTTGATTAATATGTGTCTTGGCGTTTTTCTCCTTGGATTTATCCTCTATGGGACTCTCTGCACTTCCTGGGCTTGATTGACTATTTCCTTTCCCATATTAGGGAAGTTTTCCAGTATAATCTCTTCAAATATTTTCTTAGTCCCTTTTTTTTTCTCTTCTTCTTCTGGGACCCCTATTATTCGAATATTGGTGCATTTAATCTTGTCCCAGAGGTCTCTGAGACTGTCCTCAATTCTTTTCATTCTTTTTTCTTTTTTCTGCTCTGTAGTAGTTACTTCCACTCTTTTATCTTCCAGGTCACTTATCCATTCTTCTGCCTCAGTTATTCTGCTATTGATTCCTTCTAGAGAATTTTTAATTTCATTTAGTGTTGTTCATCATTGTTTGTTTTCTATTTAGTTCTTCTAGGTCCTTGTTAAACGTTTCTTGTATTTTCTCCATTCTATTTCCAAGATTTTGGTCATCTTTACTATCTGAATAGTATAGTATCTTTACTCTGAATTCTTTTTCAGGTAGACTACCTATTTCCACTTCATTTGTTTGGTCTAGTGGGTTTTTACCTTGCTCCTTTATCTGCTGTGTATTTCTCTGTCTACTCATTTTGCTTAACTTACTGTGTTTGGGATCTCCTTTTCACGGGCCTCAGGTTTGTAGTTCCTGCTGTTTTTGGTGTCTGCCCCCAGTAGCTAAGGTTGGTTCTGTGGGTTGTGTAGGCTTCTTGGTGGAGGGGACTTGTGCGTGTGTTCTGCTGGATGAGGCTGGATCTTGTCTTTCTGGTGGGCAGGACCACATCCGGTGGTATGTTTTGGGATGTCTGTGACCTTATTATGATTTTCAGCAGGCTGTCTGCTACTGGGTGTGGTTGTGTTCCTGTTTTGCTAGTTGTTTGGCATAGGGTGTGCAGCACTGTAGCTTGCTGGTCGTTGAGTGGAGCTGGGTCTTAACGTTGAGATGGAGATATTTGAGGGAGCTTTCTCCATTTGATATTAATGTGGAGCTGGGATGTCTCTGGTAGACCAATATCCTGAACTCATCTCTCCCATCTCAGAGGCACAGGCCTGACAAGACCCTGTCAGCCACATGGCTCAGAAGAAAAGGGAGAAAAATAAAGAAAATAAGATAAAGTTATTAAAATAAAAAAATATTAAAAATTAAAAAGTAAGTAAAGAAAGAAGAGAGCAACCAAACCAAAAAACAAATCCACCAATGATAAAAAGTGCTAAAAACTATACAAAAAAAAAAAAAAAAGAATGGACAGACAGAACCCTAGGACAAATGGTAAAAGCCAAGCTATACCGGGAAAATCACACAAAGAAGCATACACATACACACTCACAAAAGGAGGTAAAGGAAAAAAAAAAAAAAATATATATATATATATATATATATATACACACACATATATCGGCTTCCCTGGTGGTGCAGTTGTTGAGAGTCCACCTGCTGCTGCAGGGGACTCGGGTTCAGGCCCCAGTCCGGTAGGATCCCACATGCCGCGGACCAGCTGGGCCCGTGAGCATGGCCGCTGAGCCTGCGTGTCCGGAGCCTGTGCTCCGCAACGGGAGAGGCCACAACAGTGAGAGGCCCGCGTACCACAAAACAAACAAACAAATATATATATTAAAAAAGGAAGAGAGCAACCAAATCAATAAAGAAATCTACCAATTATAATTATCTCTAGATACTAAACTAAGATAAACATAAAAACAGAAATAAATTAGATGCAGAAAGCAAAACCCTAAGCCTACGGTTGCTCCCAAATTCCACTGCCTCAATTTTTGGGATAATTTGTTGTCTATTCAGGTATTCCAGAGATGCAGGGTACATCAAGTTGATTGTGGAGTTTTAATCCTCTGCTCTGAGGCTTCTGGGAGAAATTTCCCTTTCTCTTCTTTGTTAGCACAGCTCCAGGGTTCAGCTTTGGATTTGACCCTGCCTCTGCCTGTAAGTTGCCTGAGGGCATTTGTTCCCCGCCCAGACAGGACACGGTTAAAATAGCCCCTGATTAGGGAGCTCTGGCTCACTCAGACCAGGGGGAGAGAGGGGTACGGAATGTGAGGGGAGCCTGCAGAGGCAGAGGCTGGCATGATATTGCAGCAGCCTGAAGTGCACCATGTGTTCTCCCAGGGAAGTTGTCCCTGGATCATGGGACCTTGACAGTGGTGGGCTGCACAGTCTCTTGGGAGGGGAGGTGTGGGTAGTGACCTGTGCACACAGGCTTCTTGGTGGCTGCAGCAGCAGCCTTAGCATTTCATGCCCATCTCTGGTGTCCATGCGGGTAGCTGCAGCTCGCGCCAGTCTCTCAAGCTCATTTAGCCGGTGCTCTGAATCCCCTCTGCTCGTGCACCCCAAAACAATGGTCTGTTGCCTCTTAGGCAGTTCCAGACGTTTTCCCGGACTCCCTCCTGGCTAGCTGTGGCACCCTAGCCCCCTTCAGGCTCTGTTCACGCAGCCAACCCCAGTCGTCTCCCTGGGATCTGACCTCTGAACCCTGAGTCTCAGCTCCCAGCCCCCACCCGCCCCCACAGGTGAGCAGACAAGCCTCTCAGTCTGATGAGTGCTGGTCAGCCCCAATCCTCTGTGCGGGAAACTCTCTGCTTTGGCCTCTGCACCCCTGTTGCTGCGCTCTCCTCTGTAACTTCAAAGCTTTCCCCCCTGCCACCCCCCATCTACACAAGTGAAGGGGCTTCCTAGTGTGTGGAAACTTTTCCTCTTTCTCAGCTCCCTCCCAGAAGTGCAGGTCCCTTTCCTATTCTTTTGTCTCTGTTTTTCCTTTTTTCTCTTGCCCTACCCAGGTATGTGGGAAGTTTCTTGACTTTTGGGAAGTTTGAGGTCTTCTGCCAGTGTTCAGTAGGTGTCCTGTAGGAGTTGTTCCACATGTAGATGTATTTCTGATGTATTTGTGGGGAGGAAAGTGATCTCCAGGTCTTACTCCTCCGCCATCTTGAAGGTTTCTCCAACATCATTGTTTTAATTTACATTTCTTTGATTACTGTGAGAAGTGAACATTTTTCCTCATGTTCATTCATAATTTTTGTATGAAATGAACTTTCATTTAACTTTCCCCACTACCCTTTGGGGTCCTAATGTTTTCTTGTAAATTGAATATATTATTTATATACAATATACAGTAAGCAAGTATGTTTTGCACACCATTTATTTTCACTTTGTTTCACCTTACGATTACATGATCCATTAAAATTTTGTAATTCATGCAGTAGAGGTTTAAAATCTTTTTTGCAATTTTCTGGTGCTGCCAATTTTAATATTTTTTTCACACCACAGTTCTAACACATATCTATCCAATTTACAAATAGCTTTTATAATTTTGTTTTTATTTTACATTTAACTCTATGCTTTCTCTCATCTTGTAAACATATTCAGTTGTCTCCTTTCAAATGTAACTAATTTCAGATTCATTTCTAATAATATGACAGATTGTATGGATTAAGATGGGGGCTTTCAGTGAAAATCACCTACAATTAATAAGCAAAATGTACAAAATATTGTAATTATAAAGTTTAAATGGACAGAGAATTATAGAAATCCCAGAAGTTAAAAAAAAAGCATACAGTAAAATATTGATGACTTTAACAACATTAAAAATTAAAAACCTCTATTCATCAAATATCATGACAGAAATGGGAAAATTTTTTAAATTTGTAAAAGGTGTTTGAAGCGATATAACAAAGAATCCAAATATATAGGTACTTCTATAAATAATTAAGTGAAAGAAAAAGAATCAAATGGATGGCTTGTAAACATTTGAAAATATGTTAATCTTGATTAAGAATCAGAAAGATGCAATTAAAGACCACAATGGTATGTAATTCTATGTCTATCAGGTATCAAATTCACATTATCCCCAAATTCACATTATTAACATCAATCTCTACCCTGAATTCCAATCTAATATTTCCAACTTTCTACTCTAAATTTACAATTGTGTCTGTGTTCACTCAAGCTTGCTCTTTTTGAGTGTTTCCCCCTCATTTATTGATAACTTTCTTTTTTTATCATTCTTCTTTATTTTTTCTTTATTATCCTACTGCTTCAGCCAAAAATCTTGGAAGTTCCTTGATTACTCTCTGTGTCTCATACACGGTTCTGTCAGGAGCATCCACTCTGCTAGTGAATCCCATAGGCTGTCCTTATAAATTATATCTAGTACTGACCACTTCTCATAATTTTCTCTGCTACCACTCAAATAGTACCATAATTATATTTCAGTAGTTTCCCTGCTCTTCCCTTTCTTCATTATTCTCAACACAGAAGCCAGAGTGATCTTTGAAAACATATATCATGGCACTTCCATGCTCAAAACATTTCAGTCCCTCTCCATTTCTTTCAAAGTAGAAGGCAAAGTCCTTACAGTGGCTTTCAATACCCTGTATCATCTGGGTCACCTGCATCACCATCAACTACTATTCCACTAACTCACTGCAGCCCAGCCGCCCTGTCTTCTTTGTTGGTGAGTGTATGTGTATGCTCTTATTAGTATTTGTTTTTAATGCACCAAGCATCCTACTACCTTGCATCTTTTTCATTGATAGTTCTCTCTGCCTGAAATATTTTTCTAAATATCTGTATGGCTAACTTTCTCCTCCTTCAAGTCATTGTTCAAGTCATTATTTTCCTTGACCACCCTTTTCAAAATTGCAACAGGGCCCTCCAGCATCATTCTGTTCTTTAATTTAAATTTAACATTTTTACTTAATAACTATTATTTTAATTAAAGTATTATGTGTCCTATTCATGGTTGGTTTATGCTAAGTAGAATTTTAAGCTCCATGGGACATGGAATCCTCTTCTCTTTAGTCTCAGTTGTATCTTAAGCTCCTACAACAGTGTCTGGCTCAACAAGCTTCTCATTTGTTGACCTATGAATGAAATCTTGAAATGAAATTCTTACAATGCATGCAAGGTACCTGCCATCAAGAAAGTATAAAAAGATGTACTACTGTTCTTGCCAGGTGATAACTAATCAACTGGGGGCTTCTGTTTATTAGAACAGAGAAAACCAATCTACTAGAACTAAAACTCCATACCAGGATCTACTTCTGAGACTACTTCTGGAACAGTCACATCAACTGTCCATATCAAGATATTTTGATATCAAAAGATATCAGTACCTGGTTAACTTTACTGCATAACAGTGTCATCAGTCTTCACAATTTATAAATTATAATGGGGATGTTATAGCAGAATCATCAATTCTGCTTTTTTTCTACTTGATATTATTTTAACCATCTGTCTAGCATAAACCCCCAATTCGACTTCTGGGCCATAAAGATTTTCCAGGAAATAGTTTAGGTTAGAGTGACTATCCAATAGCCCACAAAAGTTTGGGTAATTGCTTTATACAGTGTATAGTTGCCCTACAAAATATTCATCTTGGGAAAGACTAAGTGGGTGCACTTATTTGTTATGGAAGGCTATTTCCTCAAGAGTACCTGGCTCTTATTTTTAGAAGGGCTTTAGATTAAGATCTAATTCATGTCTGGGGCTTTGGGAGAGGGCATACACTTTGTATTTGAGAGGCTCAAATCAGGTCTGTATTTAACAGTCTGAGATATTTTTCATCTCTAATGAAAAATAATTTGTAATTTTATGAAATGAATTCCATCTGCCATCACCCCAATATGATTCTAAAGCAATTTAGATTGTGTTCCTCCTACCAGAATTGCCATTCTAAAATGATTCTAAATAATCTGGTGCTTTACTCACCAATCTACCCATATATTCAAAACACGTTCCAGTCCTCTGGAATTAATTATTTCCTCTACATCATCCATAGCGTTTCTAGCCTTTTGGCCTTTATTATAGACTCTTTTATCTATATTTTTATTAGATGGTAGAATACAACTAACAAAGTGTTGACACTAAATACAAAATAGTATATATATTAGTTAAGTATTAAATTAAGCACAATAATTGAATGAACTATGTCACTGCATATCACTGGCTGTGTATTTCCACCCAGATGATACTTTTTCACTCCATCTTTTCAGATAGTTTCAAGTATACTGTAAGATCTGGAGAACTGTTTTCTAAAGTCTGTTTTATGGTGTTAATTCATATATTACTCATATAGTACTCAGAATAGAAACTTATACTTTCTAAATTAATTAACACTAACACTTTTTGGAAATATGATAAATATTTATATTTTAGGATTCTTTCAATTAAAAAAATTAACAGCTGGCAAATGTAATAGGGAATGTAGGGCTGCCTCACTCTATAAAAAGGAGATAAGCAGGATTTACCTGACATTTGGTCTGGTGTTGGGTCAATCTCTAGGAGATTCTCTATACATCTTTTACTTTTGTATGTTAGCTTTATCCTCAGCCTTTTTCTCTACAACTAGAAAAACTGGATACAGAATTTTCAAGTTTTGTGTTCTTATATGATGCCATCCAGAAGGAGATAAAGCATATATTCTTATTTTTCTTACATGAGTTCTTAGCTTTCATGGATTGGAATAACCTAGGGACAACTTCTGTAGCTGGAGAATTTCCATGATCTGATGATTTTAGGCTTGGATAAATCAAGTCATTGGGACAATGGGAAGAGATTTCTCTAGCTGTAACAACTAGATGCTACTCCTGGACATGGGATGGAGCTAATATACACCAACCTGCATGGTAGCCATATAATATTGGGGAGGGATATGATGAAATAAATTTTCACTGCTGATAGCTCACAAAATAAAAATCAAAAAAATCAAACTTAACAAGGATGGAAGCTTTTTCAGCTCTGATGTAAGAATTAACAGATAGTTTGATCAGGCAGTGAAGATAGGATTAAAAAAATCAGCTCAAATCTTTTTTTTCTGTATGTTACTTTATTAAAGTTTCAACCTTGAGGAGTTGAGCATCTGATTAGCCTATCTTTGGACACAGATGTGCTGCTTTTTCAAGCAAAGGCCAGTTGTTTTTTGATGACCAGTGCATTAAAGGTTTGACCCAATGGGAAATGACAGAGTCCAACCCAAATCCAGGGACTTGTTAGAAGAAGGGAAATGGATGCTTACTTGCAAAATCATCAGAGGTTTATTACTATATTTGCTCTTATTATTTCTCTATAATTTAGTATTCTTTGCTTTCTCTAAAGAATTGCCTTGCAAGAAGTGTATGAAATCAGTTCAGAGTTTAACTTATTTCACCAAGTAATTATGTGATACTATAGAAACCATACTCATCAGTTTTGCTGATAATAGTAATTGGGTAAAGGTGACTGATATCTTAAATGGATTTCAAAATAACTATGATTAACTAGAGAAGTGGTCTACGCTTTCAAGATTAATCCATCAATTGCAATCCAACAACTTAAGGAATAAAACCCAAAATACATACATGTAAGATGAATAATTTCTGACAATAGTTAATATAGAAAAAAAGGGAAGGTTATAACATCCATTAGAACTTAAAAAAATTAAAATTATAGAATAACAAATATTCTATAGTATTTGTGGTGGCATATATATTAACCAGAATTATGTGTCATAAATACTGAAATATTATAGAAGTTTTGGACCCTGGAGTAGACAACTGCTGTTTGTGCCTGACTTCTGTCTGTCTCTGCATTCTTCTGGCAAAAGCACACATCTTTCTTTCAGACACATTATTCTGTCCCATTTAATCTGGTTCTGGCATGAGTACAAGTCACACTGCCCTCTTGTTTGATCCAAAATTTGGGCAGGAAATTCAGATCAGATGATTTAAAATAACCTTTGGTCATAAGGATTGTCTCTGGAAAGAACAAGTGCCCCACTCCAATAAAATATTTCCATAAACCGACTTGGGATGACGTAAGTTTTGACACTATGATTCTATAACTTTCCTTACTGCCATATGGAGAAAATCTATGTGTGGAAGGAAAAACTCAAATAGAAAACAGGGTGGGAAGAGAGAATGAAAGAAATCAGAGACCAGACAAGTAAGAAGACAAGTCATGTCTGGATTTGTACAAAAGTGAAGATGCTGAAGGCTCTATTGGAACTTCTGTAGTCAGGTGACACTCTTGAGATTCAAAGCTTAGAGATGTAAAGGAGGGAGAAAATATAAAGGTCTGAAACTAATAAGATGATTCAAAGAGGACACTTACCTCGTCTATAAGCCACTAGTGGGGCAGGAGAGGGGCTGGGGAGAAAATGTAGCCTCCATTGAGAAGGTTCCAGAAAATGCTGATATTTCATGGGAAAAACCGATTTTAGTTATATCAAGAATGGCTATGTTCTAGCAAAATATATGAAGGATTTCAGGCATAGGGAGAGGGTGGGAAGTGACGAACAGAATATAAACTGTGAATACATGGGAAGTAACTTAGATAGAGACAAAAGACATAATGTAATTAGTCTGATATTCTCAAGGGAGGTTGTCTTGGTTGTCTCGGTATGGCTTAGAGTTTTGGAAGAGGAAAGGGTGGCTTAAAAGTATAGAGAGATATAGATAAATAAAAATGCATAATATATATAGGGAGTCATTATGGAGTTTAAAGCCAGGGTATTGGATGAAATTATCAAGGACATGAGTCATGAATGTGGGTCACTGGGTTGACCACTTACTCTAAAATGGTTTAGAAACGAAATAGACATATACATACACACACATGCACACATTTCTGTTATACTTGTAACACATTTAATGATTTTTTAGAAATCAAAAACTGTAAATATAAACAAATCTTACATAATTTAATTTCCTAGAAGTGAAGTGTTAAATCATTAATAGCCTGGTAAAGACATTTGTCATGTGTTGTGTGTGTGTGTGTGTGCATGTGTGTTTGTGTTTGGACTGAAGGAACAAAGAATAACAACAAACAGAATTGATTAGAAATTTAACAACAGCAAAATTAAAGTAATTTAAATGGACTTGCTGAACAGTTTTATAGAATTTTGCTGGGGGGACTCTTATTACAGGATAGTTTTTGGCTATAGTTAATAAGCTTATAGTTAATAAATGATTAATAAAAACTTACTGGGGATCATTGCAGTATATGTAGCTGCTTGGATGATGAAACAATCTGTGCTTAAACAGTTTGTGCTCAAAGCTTCTGGAAATATTGAAATATTCCTGAGTCCTGGCAATCTGTTACTGAAAGAGATTGAGTTTAGGGAGTTTGTCTGTATTTTTAAATCAGTATTTCTTTAGCTTTCCTTCTCTAAGTTCCCTTTGGTCATTGATAAGCCATGGCTATAGTATACATACACCACATTTTATTAGTGATTTTCAGTTCAGATCTGCACTACTAGTCAAAGTATCTGTGGTCATATGTTTTAACCAGATTTAGATCTTTGTTTGTGTTGAATCATCGCTTCTTACATTACCTGGTGAGACTGAGGCTACATAGCAGTATTAAAGACTCTATAAACTTCATATTTGAATGATACAATTCAGAAAATGCTAATAATATTTAGACCTTTTAGATTATGTACAAGCCAGCAGCTAGGCATAGAAAATTAAGTCTTGGCAGTGATTTTTTTGATATGACACTAAAAGTATAAGTAACAAAGGCAAAAATAAAAATGTGAGTATATCAAACTAAAACATTTCTTCACAGGGAAAGAAACAATTGCTAAAATGAAGAAATAACCTATGGAATGGAAGAAAATGTTTGTAAGCTACGTATCTGATAAGGGTTTAATATCCAAAATATATAAAGAACTCATAGAAATAAATAACAACAACCAAAAAAAAAAAACCCAAACAATCCAGTTGAAAATGGGCAGAGGATCTGAATAGACATATTTTCAAAGAAGACATACAAATTGCCCGCAGGAGCATGAAAGGATGCTCAATATCACTGATCATCAAAGAAATGCAAATCAAAATGACAGTAAGACTTTATTCCTGTCCTGCCCGTAGGTTCTTCAGAATCTTTTTTTTTTTTTTGGATTCCATATATATGTGTTAGCATACGGTATTTGTTTTCCTCTTTCTGACTTACTTCACTCTGTATGACAGAGTCTAGGTCCATCCACCTCTAGAGAATGGACTTGAGGACATGGGGTGGGGGAAAGTTAAGCTGGGATGAAGTGAGAGAGTGACACTGACATATATACACTACCAAATGTAAAATAGATAGCTAGTGGGAAGCAGTGCATAGTACAGGGAGATCAGCTCTGTGCTTTGTGACCACCTAGAGGGGTGGGATAGGGAGGGTGGAAGGGAGATGCAAGAGGGAGGGGATATGGGGATATATGTTTACATATAGCTGATTCACTTTGTTATACAGCAGAAACTAACACACCATTGTAAAGCAATTATACACCAATAAAGATGTTAAAAAATCATGATATCATATTTTATTAATTTTTATTGGAGTATAGTTGCTTTACAATGGTGTGTTAGTTTCTGCTGTACAGCAAAGTGAATCAGTTATACATATACATATATCCACTCTTTCTTAGATTCCTTTCCCATTTAGGTCACCACAGAGCACTAAGTAGAGTTCCCTGTGCTATACAGTAGGTTCTCATTAGTTATTTATTTTATATTTAGTAGTGGATATATGTTAATCCCAATCTCCCAATTCATCCCACCTCCCCTTTCCCCCCTTGATTACTATAAGTTTATTTTCTACATCTGTGACTCTATTTCTGCTTTGCAAATAAGTTCATCTGTACCGTTTTTCTAGATTCCACATATAAGCAATATTATACGATATTTGCCTTTCTCTTTCAGACTTACTTCACTCTGTATGATAGTCTCTAGGTCCATCCATGTCACTGCAAATGGCATTATTTTGTTCCTTTTTATGGCTGAGTAATATTCCTTTGTATATATGTACCACATCTTCTTTATCCATTCCTCTGTCGATGGACATTTAGGTTGCTTCCATGTCCTGGCTATTGTAAATGGTGCTGCAATGAACATTGGGGTACATGCATCCTTTCAAATTATGTTTTTTTCCGGATATATGCTCAGAAGTGGGATAGCTGGGTCATATGTTAGCTCTTTTTAGTTTTTTAAGGAACCTCTATACTGTTCTCCATAGTGACTCTACCAATTTACATTCCCACCAACAATGCCAGAGGGTTCCCTTTTCTCCACACCCTCTCCAGCATTTATTATTTGTAGTTTTTGATGATGCCCATTCTGATTAGTGTGAGGTGATACCTCATTGTAGTTTTGATTTGCATTTCTCTAATAAGTAGTGATGTTGAGCACCTGGAAACCATAAACAAAATGAAAAGACAACCCTCAGAATGGGAGAAAATATTTGCAAATGAAGCAACTGATAAGGGATTAATCTCTAAAATACACAAACAGCTCATGCAGCTCAATATCAAAAACAAAACAAGCCAATCAAAAAATGGGCAGAAGTCCTAAATAGACATATCTCCAAAGAAGACATACAGATGGCTAAAAAACACATGAAGATATATCATCTTACACCTGTTAGAATAGCTTTCATCAAAAAGACAAGAGACAAGTGTTGGCAAGCATATAGAGAACTTTATAAGTACAAATAACCAAATTATAAATGAACTTTCAGGATTTGCTCCATAAAGTCAAAGTACTGAAGTATGTAAATGTGTAATTATTTTATTCACATACCCTATTATCCTTCTTGGTTGTTGAAATTCAGATCAGATTTATTTTTCCATTGCACATATGAATGTCCATCAGCTTACAATAGACATTTGAATGTAAACCATTTCACATTTAGCATAGCTTGTTAAAAGACTTTAATTCAGCAGAAATTTTACCCTCTAAAAATATTTAGTCTACCACTGGTAAGTGATCTCTAAGTCTTCAATTCATTGAATTCATTATACTTAATAAATTTTTTTCTCTCAATTTTATATCAACTTAAAATATATTTTGTACAATAAAAAGTACATAACAACTTTCACAGTTTTAAAAATATTAGTATAAAAATTTACACTATGCTATAATAATATGGTATAAAAATTATACCCTCAACATCTAATCCTTTAAAGTTATCGATAAGCCCAAACATCTTATTTTCTTAAAAAAGAGCCATTGGATTTCTTAAAATAAAGTCAATGTCTTTGGGGGTATGTGGTAAGAACTTAGTTATTTAATACACTAATAAAATAATATAAATTGTTATATAGCATTTCCTTTTTCCTTTTCACTCTATTCTTTAAATGAAATAGTATAATTTTTATGATGATAGGGTCAGCTATTTGTCCGGCAGCATCAAGTACTTTCTAGAATTTTTTTAAATCAATATTTTTATAGGCTATACTCCATAAAAAGTTATTATAAAATATTGACTATATTCTCTGTGCTGTACATTACATCCTTGTAATGTATTTATTTTATACCTAGTAGTGTGTATCTCTTAATCCCCTTCACCTATTTTGCCTCTCCCCCAACCCTCTCCCCTGTGATAGTAACCACTAGTTTGTTCTCTTTATCTCTGAGTTTGTTTCTGTTTTGTTATATCCATTTATTTATTTCATTTTTTAGATTCCACATATAAGTGAAAACAGAAAATTTAATATAAGTTTGCAAACAAATTGGCTGAATTTTTCTTAGGGATAAATGCATAGAAATTAATATGTTAGCTATAGTAATTTTATAAATTAATAAAAATTATGACTAACCAAGTTATTTATATACCTTTGGGCTGATCTTAGATAGCATGGTGTATTTTAATTGAATATATAAATTAGATCTTACATAGAAATATATCTCCACTCCTACCCTTACTATTACTAATAAAAATAATTTAAGTACTGAGAATGTATAAGATACATTTTCAATAATTTCTTAGAATTAAACTTTTTAAATAAAGTACATAATAATGTATTCGGTTGGTTACTTTACAGCAAAGTAGAGATCTTTATTATTATAAATATAAATTAATAACTCAAAGATTCACATTTTGGTTTCTTTTATACAAGTAAAAGTGGTAGATCATATCTGAATCTCAAGACTTTTACAATGCAGAAAAAAGTCACAACATTTCTCGATAATTTTAATAGCACAATATAAAATTTAGAAAACAATAATCTTAAAGAGATCAAATATTTGTATTTAATATTTTAATAGTATTCTACTCCATTATATAAACTAACATCAGCATTTATCATAACAATTGGAATACATTAACAAACAAGTTATTAATCCAAATATACCAGTGATGACTTTAATTGTGAATAATAACAATGGTTTCTATAAGAAATTACTTAAAATATAAAGACTGTGATAGTTTAAAAGTAAAGGGATGGAGGAAGAGTCACCATATTAACACTATTTTTAAAAGCTGGTTTGTCTATATTAATTTCAGACAAAGCAAACTGACTTCAGAAAAAGGAAAATTATGAGGGATAGTGAGCAGCATTACAAATATTAAAGGGATAAATTCTCCAGGAACACTTTACAATCCAAATGTATGTGCACTTAATAATAGGCCATCAAAATAGATAGAAGCAAAAGGAGAAATAGATAAGTCAACTATTGTAATTGGAGACTTCAGCACCTCCCCTGTCAGTAACTGATAGATAAAGCAGGCATAAAATCAATAAGTTGATTTGAACTGCTCTTACAATCAACTTGATTTCATTGTCTTTTATAAAATATTCCATCTAACAATAGCAGAATACATATTTTTCTAAAGCTTATGTGGAATACACCACAATATCTATGTTTTGATTCATAAAGCACACTTTAGCACATTTAAAAGAATAGAAATCATACAAAGTATGTTGTCAGACCATAATAGAATTCAACAATAAATAAGTAACAGAGCTTGCTGGAAAATCTCCAAGTTTTTGGAAGTTAAACAATCTATGTCTAAATAACACATGGATTAAATGTTTCAAGAAAAACTTAAAAAATATTCCAAAGGAAATGAAAATACAACTTTCAAAATTTGTGAGATGTAGCAAAAGCAGTGCATAGAGGGAAGTGTATAGTATTAAATGCTCACATTGGGAAAAATAATAAAGATCTAAAATTAGTAATTTAAGCTTCCATCTTAGGAAACTAGAGAATAAAGAAGAATTTAAGTTTAAAGAAAGGAAATAAAAAGAAATAATAAAAATCAGAGTAGAAATGAATCAAACTGAACATAAGAAAATAATAGAAAATCTGCAAAACTAAAAGCTAGTTATTTGAAAATATCAATAAGATTGATCAACCTCCTGCCAGGCTAACCACAAACAAACAAACAAATTCACATGATGAGCAATTTCAGAAATTAAGTAGGTATTGTTACTATTAAGGACATTCAAAGAGTAATAAAAAGTATACTATGAATAACTTAATGACCATATATTTGATACTTCAGATGAAATGGATCAATTCCATCAAAGATACAAACTTGCAGAACTCTCACAGGAGAAACATATAATGTGAATAGTAGTATGTCTATTAAATAAATTGAACTGATAGTTAACAACCTGTCAAAAAAGAAATCGACAGACCCAGATAGACTCACCAATGATTCTACCAAACATTTACAAATGCTACCAATATTACAAATTTCTCCCAGAAATTAGAAACTTAGAGAAAACTTCTAACTCATTATATGAGTTCAACATTACCCTAATATCAAAACCAGATAATGATATTAAAATAAAGGAAAACTATATACCATATTGCATATGAACATAGACTCATATATCCCCAACGAAATACTATTAAACCAAATCCAGCAATACGTAAAATAATGCCTATGTGGGATTATTTCTGGTATGCAAGGCCAGCTAAACATTCAAAAATCAATAAGTGGAATCCGCCGCATCAAAAAACTTTAAAAATATAAACATATGACCATACTGATTGACAGTAAAATGCATTAGACAAAATCCAACACCAATTCATGATAAGTATATTCAACAAACTATGAATAGAAGGGAACTAAGTTTCTACCATTTGATAAAGAACATCTTCAAAAATCCTACAGCTAACACCATATGTAATAATGAGAAACCAGAGAGCAGTGGTTTAACTCCAAAGAGCAGTAACAAGGAACAAATATCCTTTCTTACCGGTTCTGTTCAATATCATACTGGAAGTCCTAACTAGTTCAATAAAACAAGTAAGGGAAAAATAAATTTATAGATTGAAATAAAGAGAAAAGAAACAGGATTTATTTGTACATGGCATGAATGTTTATATAGAAAATCCCCCAAACTGACAAATAATTCCCAGAACTAGTGAGTAAAACAAGATCAAAGGATTACTAGCTTAATATATGAAAGAACACTTTCCTATATACCAATAATCAAAGATTGGTATTTGAAATTTAAAAAAAATACATGAAATAACATGCAATAAAATGAAATACTTAGGTGTAAATCTAACAAAATAAGTGTAGGCCCTATGTGGGAAACTATAAAACAATGATACAAATTCAAAGAAATTCTAAATAAATGGAAATGCATTCCATCCTCACAGAATGGATGACACAGTATTATTTTGGTGTCAATTCTTCCAAACTTGATCAATAGATTCAATGCAATACCAATGAGAAATCCAGAAAATTATTTTGTGGATATCAATAAATTGATTATAAAATTAATATGGAGAAGAAAGGGACCTAGAATAGCCAAAAACACTACAGTGGAAAAAAGCTGAAGTACTCAAACTACCTAATTTCTATGCTTACTGTAAGCTTATGTGCACTGGAGAAAAAATAGATAGATTATTATATAGAAACAGATGGGTAAAAGGTCTGAATAGACACATAAAGCACATATACAGATACTAAATTAGCATATAAAAATATGTTCAACTTCACCTGTCATTAGGGAATTGCAAATTAAAGCAAAACCGAGACACTACTACACACTTATCACAATGACAAAGAGCCAAAAATCTAATAATGCCAACTGCTGGCAATTATGCAGAAGAACAGAGACTTATTCATAGCTGGTGGAAATGTGAAATGGTACAACATTTTTTGGAAATGTTTTGTCAGTTTTTATTAAGTTAAACATAGTTTTATCATACAATCCAGCCATCATGCTCCTAAGTAATTATTCAGCTGTTTAAAAATTATATTCATACAAAAATATGCACATAAATTTTTACAGCATCTTAATGTATAATCACCAAAAAAAATGGAAGCAACAAAGATGTCTTTCAATAGGTGAATGTATAAACAAACTGTAGTTTGTTTATATGCAGTAGCATATTTAGCAATAAAAAGCACTGTGCTGTCAAGCAATGAAGGCAGGGGTGAATCTTAAAAGCATAGTGCTAAGTGACAGCAGCATGTCTTAAACCACTATATACTATGAATGCATTCTCGAAAAGGCAGACCAGAGAGGTGTAAATTATCAGTGGTGATCAAGGGTTTTGGGATTGGGAGAGTATTGAATAGGTGAAACAAAAGGGATTGTGTAGGGTGGTGAAAATGTTCTCTGTTATACTATATTATACTGTAATGGCAAGCACAAGCTATTAAGCATTTATCAAATTCCCTAGAACTTTACAACACAAAAAGTAAACATTTCCCATATGGAAATTTTAAAAAATCATAAGTGAAGTTGGAGAATCTCAGGGTGGAATGCAATAAGTGAAAAAAGACTATAATGTATTTCAAATGTAATGAGTGTGTTGGGAGAATAAGATGCTGTCCTAAGTAACCTTGGAAATGATTGGAGATTGTAAAACCAAAGGCAAAAATAATTGTACATAGCGATGTATCTAGTTAATAAAGTTGTTTCCCATGGTGGCACAGGTTAACAATTCTGAAACCACTATAAATGGTTAATTGAATTAAACAATTATATAAATGAATGGCAGATGGTGAGAGCAAAGTTTCTCACAGAGTGGGAGGTTAGATATAAGCATACGGAAGAGGCTAGAATGATCAATGTGGTAATAGAGTTGGAGATATCAGTAAAGACTGATGTTCAAATTAATATAGATATAGATACAGATATTTACATATAGACTTATTTATACATGTGTTTATATACATAATATTATACATACATGCATATATTCCTTTGTTCTGTCAGGTTAGAGGGCCTAGAAGAAACAGCATCCTTCTCTTCCATGCTCAGTTTAAAGTTGTATTTAAAATGTTTCTTACATTTGGCAAAGTTTTTCTTCAGCCTAGCTCCTTTTTCCAGCAATGGAGCCTCATTATATATGATATAATAATAGACGTGCTAAACTGTTTCTACATGCAACTGTAGGTTTGTGGAATGATCAAACATGCTTAATAAAGACGCAAATATAACCTCTAGAAATTAAAAAAATAAGAAGAAGAAGACTGTATTCTTAAGGTGAAGTGAGAATGTGGCTGAATAGACAAGAAATTTCCCTATTTAGTTATACTATAGGGAGATTGGGATTGACATATATACACTACTATGTATGAAGTAGATAACTAATGAGAACTGACTGTGTAGCACAGGAAACTACTCAGTGCTCTGTGGTGACCTAAATGGGAAGGAAATCCAAGGAAGAGGGGATATATGTATGTGTGTGTCTGATTCACTTTGTTGTACAGCAGAAACCAACACAATGTTGTAAAGCAACTATACTCCATTTAAAAAAAAGGAGAGAGAGAATATGTATTAAATATTAAATAATTTTTCTATTGATGATAATGTAATAATTTAAAACTAGAGTAATGCACAGTTAGGTGCTGACTTATTACCCCATCCTGCCTTTTCTTAGAAAAGAAGAGATTCTCTCACAAAACAGGGGGTTCTGCTTCAAGGGAGATTTTTCAAAGAGTTGACAATATTACTGCTACTACTACTCCTATTAATACTACTGCTACTATAATTGATATTGTTAGTTTCTGTAAATATAAGGTATACCTATTAGTAAGTATTAATCTTGCATTCAGAAGTAGACTCTATAAATCTCATTGGCATAGTTTCCTCAATCTATGTTCAGTCTCCCAAATTAATCATGAGGATTCTAATTAAACTGACTAATAGAGATAAGCACAATATAAATTCTAAATGCAATCCTAAAGGAACAAGTTTCCCTGGAGCTACAGAGTACAATTTCAAATTTTTTCTTTATATTAAAACACAAAAAAGATAGTATACAATAGTGTTGCAAGTTATCCACATTATTGATCCCTCTTAGTAAGGACTTGAAAATCAAATCAGTTTAAAAAAAAAAACAGCAATAATTTCTATGCTTGTGTACCATAGGCTGTTTCTTGGAGATAATGTTTTGATTCAATTATGTCTGCAAGCACCATAATTTCTATTGATGAAAGTGGATTGACATAGTTGTTTAAGCCTATAATGAACTAAATGTTACACAGAATTCAATCTTCCTCTTCATTTACCTTAATTTATTCTAGTTATAAATGCCATTGACTTCCATGATTACAGAATAAATCTCACTATAGGATCAATTACTACAGTTTAGAATAAAACTTGAGTTATTTTGTAATTATATTCACCGGGTGTTCCATTTTAATTTAAAATAGCTTTTGCAAAATACTGGAGCTTTAATGAATGACATGCAGGATTACATTCGAACTTTTAACATGTAATTATTAAAATTATTATAAATTGTTATATTTCTTCATATTTGGTTAATTTCACAATTTTCTAAAAGTATCTAAACAGATGCTTTCTGGATTTAATATATAATTTACCTATTTGATGTAAGAAAGTGTGTTTCTCAAAATAGTATATGTATGTTTTTTGTATTTCTGAATTTTTTAAATGAGTTTTTTCTTTTTATGAGAAATACTAAGAGTATCATTTAATAACTTTTGTCATCATTAAATATGACCAAAATAGTGTATGGTTTCAAATAAAGTTGAAGTAATTTAAAAATCAAGTCAGTTTTAAAGAAAGAGCACTAAGTATATTTTCTTTAATATAAATGTGAACTTACATACTTTCTTATATCAGTGGTTCTCAAACGTTTTGGTTTCCAAATCCCTTTACCTTCTAAAAAATTATTGTGGGCCATATGAGTCATATCTATATAGGGTATTATATCTACAAATATTTACCATATTAGAAATTAAAACTAAGAATTTTTAAAATAAAATAATATGCATTTATACATTTCAATAGTTGTCAGAGCAGTGACCTAAACACACTGTTGTGTAACTTCTGGAAAACTCTACTGTTCGCTCATGAAAAAATGAAATTCAAAGACTAAAATGTTTTTAATGAACATTTAAACATTTAATGTAAAGAACATTAAATCCTTGGTAATTTCATCACTTTGTTATTTTTCCAGAAAGTTGACCTTATCTTTTAAGACTGGACAAACTAATATAGTTTTTATTCATAAAAGGCTAAAATTGCATATTTATCAAATTTGCCCTTCCCTTTGCTTCTACTTCTGACACATGCATATTCACAAACCCAATTAATACAATATTTATATATGTAATTATCCAGCTTGATCTTTTAATCTAAACAGAAATAGATAAAAATAAAATAGTAGCACATACTTTCATTGCCTTTGAATAAATGTCAGGTAGACCTCCTAAACAACTACCACGGCATACTTTCTTGTAGGATGATCATGATAGAACTGTGAAATTGTGATTCTCTTGTTCCTATCTTATATTTATTTCCATTGTAATACATTATTTGCTGGACATATTTGTCAAATCTTGAGTCTTTCCACTAAGAAAACAATAAAAAACTTTATATTTTTCTATTAAAAAATGATGAGAAGTTCTAAATAAAAAGGATGAAATGATACAATTTAAAATGTAATCCCCATGAAACGTTAGTATAAATTGTGGAGTAAGGGACTCTGAAAATTCCTTCATAAAACCAATGATAAAACTGACAAAATGAAATGTCAGAATCAACTTTTTCAGAACTCTGGAAGTTAGCCAGATATTTTCAGGAGTTCAGGGAGTATTTATTTTAAAAAATGCTGAGTCTTGATATGACAGCTTCATGATGTTTTAATTTGCCTGTACCTATATCACTTTGTCCAGCCCTACAGTGGACTTAAAAACTAACCGGTCACAATCCTAGTGAAACCAATAGTCTGGTAGCTACCGCAGGAGACAAAATGGGATTACAACTTTTTTAAGATTCATTCCTAAAGAATTATTATTATTTCAACAATCTTGTGGTTCTCTGTAAGACCCCACTTGCAAGACTGTCTACATTTGACCTGACTTGGAATTCCTCTAGAGGAGTATTTTTTTCCCCATGGGTGATTGTCAAAAACAATTACAGGGAATTGGTTGGCCCAAGGTAAAAAATATGAGTTGGGGCAAAAATAGGCAAACCAAAAAGTCTTAAAAGGAAAAGCTGAGAAAAAAAGATGTCTATAGAGTCATTGCAAACCTCCAATATATTCTTGGGAAGCTATAAGACCACACACATGGATAAGTCTGTGTTTATGGCCAGGAAAGACTTGAGGCTGCCTTAAGTTTTCACATTAGCCAGACTTTGAGGCTCTGCTAAAGCAGGAATTAAAGACAAAAGTAGAATCGTTACCTGACTGGCTGAATATTGAAGGCATGCCCCAATACACACACACAGAGCCCTTCATAAGAGATGATACATACAGATTCTAGGCATTTAAGGAAATATCTTAACTAACTAACTAAGCAGAGACTTTAGTGGCCAAACATGGCAAAGAATATACTCTTTACAAAATTAGCTTAGAAAAGTTGTCAAACAAGCAAAGAATAAAAACAACAGACCCTGGAGAGGGAATCTGATTTGCAGAATTGTTGCATTATATTATTTAAAATTTTCAGGTCACAGCAAAAAATTATAGGATATAACAAGAAGCTGAAAACCAGCAGTTTACAGGACATAGTATTTATTTTCTAGAGCAATAGAATACTAAAGAAACAAATTATACTCTGCTTCTGACCATGAGGAACTAATTAGTAATGGATTCCCACTTTCTCTCTAAACAAGTAAAACACTGAAAATAATATATCAAAACTGTTTATATATATTGAATTAAAGGCAGTACAGGCCTATTATCCCTGAAAGAAGGTAAATAAATGAGGCATAATCCATGATCACACTAGATTTCTGCCTGGTAGTATTTTATGGACAGAAGTTTAAGGAATGATATTCTTAGCAGAACACAATGATCTCACTGGGTTGAGGAGACAGTAATCAGGTGTCTGGAGTCCAAGGAGCAGAGAACTAAAGAGGGGGGAAAGAGCTACAAAAATATACATAAGGGTCTTGTTGATTCTTTGGCTGAATAATAACTATCGCATTGAAAGAGTAAATCTCTCTAAGTCTAGTCAAAGAATGAGTCCTTAAGTGTTCACAAAACTACTACTAGACTAATAAGTGGATTTAATGAGGTTTGGGATAAAAGATTAATAGAAAAAGTTTTATTTATGTATGCTAACAGTAAACAACTGAAAAATGATATTTTAAAACATTTATAATAATATCAAAACTGAACAAAATATATATAATACTGGAACAAGGAAAACTATAAAACATTGCTAAGAGAGATTAGGAACACCTAAAAAAGTATAAAATATACCATATTCGTGGATTGGAATATTTACTATTGATAAGTTAACTATGCCTAGATTGATCTATAGGTTTAACACACTCTCAATCAAACAAAGCCCTATTCACCTAGTACTCTGTAGAAAATGAAGGTTTTATAGAGACAGAACCAGGGCTAGAACAAAGAGTTAGAGGTAAAAGTAGAGATAGACATATATTATATGATAGATACATATAGTCCATGTATTAGATACATACATATATATATATATATATATATAAAACTGAAGGATCTAGAAATAGCCAAGAGAAAAATGTTGGAAAATATTTCTATTTGATTCTAAGACCTACTTTAAGACTACTATAATCAAGACAGTAAGATATTTATATTTTCATAAATATGTATATCAATGGTATAGAATAGACAATCAAGAAATAGACCCATTAGTTTACAATTATCCTGGAATAAAGCTAAAATAAAGAAACAGACCCACATCTATATGGTCAATTTACTATAAGTAGTGCCAATGTAATTAGAGAAGAAAAGAAAGTATTTTCAACACATAATGCTAGAATAACTGGATATTTATAGTGAAGAACAGGCCTCAATTATTATGTCACAACATACACAGACATTAAATTATTACTTTGTTTGTAGGAATGTTAAATGAGACAAAGATCATGTAACATACGTATCTTATATGGTTAAACATACACTTGCCATATGACCCAGAGATTGCCCTAGGAATTTCTGTTTGAAAAATGAACTTCATTTATTATCAGTGCTTTGTCATTTTATATTTAGGGTAGTTATTTACACAATTGTGTTTGTCTACCTTTTGCTAATTGATTGGATATATCACAGCTGTGATGTGATCCATTGTTTCTGCTTTCCTAGAGATCTTCATTTCCATCTTGTATAATTTTGTTTCACTTTAAAGAATTTCTCCTGGTATTTCTAGTAGTGTGAGGCTACTGGTACCAAATTCCTTCAGGTCTCTTTTATATTAAAATGCTTTTATTTGCTATAACTTTGAAAGTATTTTTGTTAGATATAAAATTCTAGGTTAACATATTATATTTTTAAAGCAGTTTAAAGTTTCTCTTTCATTGTCTTTTCTTTATTGTCACTGGTAAGAGAGTAGCCATCATTCATATCTTGTGTTTATGTAACAGTGTCCATTTTCTCTAACAGTTTTCAAGATTTCATTGTATTTTTAGTTTTCAGCAGTTTAAGTGTGATTTGCCTAGGTGTGTATTTCTTTTAATATTACTTTTCCATATATGGCTCAGTTTAGATCATCTTTATTTGCTTCCAAGAATGATGAATTTTGTTCTAGTAGGCAGGTAATTAAAGGTGAATTGCCTTGATTTAGAGTAGAGTTGGTTTTAGGTTTTATTGTAGTGGGTTTATCTCAGTTTTGTTCTTAGTCGCAAACTGTATCCCTTAATCCTGTTATGTAATCCTTATCTTTAAGGCATGATTTCTGGGTTTTCACTGACAGTGTGAGGTTTTCACCAAGATCCTTTAACTCAGTAAGTTTTGTACTCTTAATCCTGTCTATACAGCTCTGGGGTAGTTCCTTTTATTTCTGTTCAGTAATTTTAGCCTTCCTAATGTGGTTTCCACCTGTGTTCCTGCAGTGCATAGTCTCAGCCTCCTTTTGCACAGTTTAATGAGTCAGCCACAGTTTTGAGATGAATTTGTGTATTTGGTGGTTCACCCTTCTGTTTTGCTCTCCTTGCTAAGATTCTCCTCCTCAGTGTGCAGCCACTCTTGCAAACCCAACTTCAAGTTCTGATTTTGCAATCCAGTAAGATGGTTTATATAATAAATTGGAAAGTTTTTTCTGTTACTCTGCTTGATAAATTTCTTTCTTTTAAGCTTTGTTTCCCTCCAGTTTTCTTCCAGCTTTTAGTTTCTTATCAATGTATTCAAATAATTTTATAAATATACACATATACAATTATATGTAATATATTATATATATCCATAGTTTACAAGTCTACTACCATCATTAGGAGAAAGATTAATTGGATATAATTTATTTTGTTATCAATGAAATTGAATTCCTACAAAACAATTTTTGTTTTAGATTTATTTTTTAGATACAAAAGTACTGAATATTTGAAAATTTTTTAAATAATTAATTCTAAATGTTCGTAGTGAATTTTTTAAGTAAATAATCAAAACACTATTATAGTAAATAAAAAACAGTGGCTATGAAAATAAATTATGTTAATAATGTCCTAAATGCTTTTGTTCAGTGCTTTAAGTTTATGAATGTACTTATATTTTATTCAGTCTAACCATAACCCTACAAACCAAGCATTATAATCTCTTATATACAAATGGCAAAGAGTATCAGAGAAAGAAAGTCACTTACCTGAGTTCTATTATTAGGAGGCAGAACCTTTACCTATATTTGTTTTATAACAACAAATCCAATGTTAAGGCTGAAATACCAAGGACTTTATCTATGAAGATCTTTTTAAGTTCCTTAAAGGAAAAGGGTTGATAAAGCTATGGAATTCAAGATCAAGGGCATACAGGAATCTTTAGGTTGGGAAATAAGAAAATATCAATAGATAGGTCTGCAATTTATGATGTCAGAATCTCCTGCATTCTAGACCTGCATCATGTAGTTTTTGTAGTATTAGTGAACAAATAAAACTTTTGTTATTTACACTCCTTTTTCAATGTGAGAGAACAGCAATTTGAAAGTTGAAATCCTGTTGAAAACCTTTTTTTGTATTTTCTGTTCTTCAGCACTTGGAAACCTTGGGAAATTTACTTTTACTCCAGATGAAGTCTCTTTTAGTGATGGAATTGACACCCCATCCCCTCTCCCAGTCTTAGGTCCATCTCTTCCACTTCTCCTCCTTGTGCAGGCACCATTATCCAGGATAATCTATGTATCTAAGATAAACACCCTCTGTTACATTGCCTACACACATGGACAGACACACGCATGCACATTTACCTCTACTTTTAGTTCGAAGAGGAACATGTTTCAAACAAAACAAATTTATCAGTGTTAAAATCTCCTGTAGATAATGCTTCATCTGAATTACCTTCTTCAATAATTCAGATAATATCACTGCAGCAGTGAGAACTGCTGAGGTAGATTCTCCTGCAAGTTTTGTTATGCAGGACTTCGTTCTTTTCAAGGTTTTGAACCCACCCTCACTTTGTTTTTTATCATCCTGTCCTTAAACAAAATGTGCTTTTGTCTTTGTTTCATTTTTATATAACTTGGTAAAAAGCCAAAGTAACTAGATTTTAGGACTGTTCGTTTATTATTTTACAATACAAAAGTTTACACTTTGAGTTTCATCTCATATCCATATTCTACAAATAAATCCTAATCTATAATCCTATTATCTTATTTGTGTAGGATTGTATTTGTGCAGGATTATGTTTGTTTTCGTGATTTCTATTTATAGGAAAAAATTAGATCAAATGTTTAAAAAAAAGCAAATGTAAAATTTTATATGCAAATGTAATTCAATATCATTGTACAGCTATCATTGTACAGCTATCATGGCTAAAACATGATTTGTATGATATCTGGACTGTTTAACAAACATGTCCACAACCACATTGTTAATATGTTGAAGATATATATGTATATATATATGTATTTGAAGACAGTGGAGGAGAATCATAGAACTTTGCTTAAATTATTTAGCACAATTATTATTTAGTACAATTATTTAGCACAATTATTTCTAGTCATAAATACAAAGAATAAGAAGCATTTCCTTTCTTTCCCCTTTTACTTGGTTAAAAATGTATAATGAGTGTTTATTATGTGTAAGGCATTGTGGCAGTCATTAGGAATCCAGTGATTCAGTGGTATCCTGGTTTCTATTTTCATGGGTATGCAATCTAAACATAAGACTAATTTTTTTAAAAACACAAAAGCTCAATCTAGAAAGTATTTCTGATTAAGGAATGACAGACTTCAACTGTACTATAGATTCTTAACAGAACCGTAACTCCTAGAATTGAAACTAAAGAGGAATTTTAGTTTATATATATATATATATATATATATGTATATATATATACACAACATGTATATAACAAACATATATATGTGTGTACAATATGTGTATAGTGCCAACACCTAAGCAACTAACTCTGTGCCAAACTCTAGCTATATTCTCCAAAATTTTGTCTGGAAGGAAGAGTAATTTAGTATGATCAATTTAAGAAAATGGATGCAATGGGTGCCAAGAAAGAGGTGACAAATTTTCTTTCACTATAGTCGTATAGCTCTTCTCTATGACCACCCTGAGTAAAAGTACCGATGAAAGAAGATAAATAAACAAAGTCATAAGAATTCTAATATTCCCTAATTTGGAGACAGATAATCTGATGGTAAGAGGAAAATCAAAGAAAATCTCTGATAGTAGAGGTGTCTCCATATCTGAACTGGAACTGGAAGGGACTCCAAGACCTGCTGTTTTCTAGTGCATAGCACTTAGTTGAGAGAATGAGTTAAAATCAAGGGCTTGTTGGAGTGTACATGATATGCTTGAAGAACAGTAAAGATATTGATCAGTAAGATGCTGTGAAAGATCAAGTGGTATATGTTGGTGACTTTGACTAGAGTTATAGCAGTGGAAAAGGTGAGAAATTGTTTTATTTTTTAAAGTAGAGCCAGCTGTTTCTGCTGATGAATTAAGGTTGGTATGTGAAAAGATGAGACACCTCACATTATTTATCCTAACCTGCTGGATCTATTCTGATAAGGGTGAGATGAACAGTACCATAGACTGCTAATTGTGTACCAATACACACTCTACCATTCTCTCTTAGTGATAGACCCTCACATTTTAAAACGTTTGGAAGGGTATACAGGGAGCAATGTCTGAGAAATTTGACTCCTTAGCACCTGCCAAACTCTAACTTCATAAAAATTTTCTTTGACTTTCCCTGAAGAATCTGTTTGTAAACTTAAAATGAATGTCTCAACCTTTGCTTCATCATATTACAACACTCTGGATAGAATTACTTAACACTGTTTTGTGTGATTCTTTCTAATTTTCTTTATGACTGTTTTTCTCATGAATATAATACAATGATTAGTTCAGTCTTAAATGCCCAGTACAGTTCATGTTTATACTCCCCCATAACTTGTGTTTTTTCTTAACCAGTTATCTAGATAGATTTTTATGAAATAGAATAGAATATCTATTCTAGATAGATATATATCTGTGTATATAGATATACACAGTGTACATATTTATACACTATGTTAGTTAATCACATCATTATCATTTACAGTATGACATGTGATTTATTTAATTGTTCCTCAACCACTAAACACTAAAATGTAACTTCACTGACTATCTAGTTTATATACCCTTGTGTATTTGTATTGGAAATTTTATAAATATAGATGCATAGAAGTTTAAGTTTGGTGTCAAAGGGTGTGTATTTTAACTAGAAAGGAACTGACAACTTGCCAACCAAAATAAAAATTGACACATGTCTTTAACCTTCAAGTGTTCAACAGCTTTCTTGTCCACTCATGTAGAGCAAAAGTGATCATAAAAAGCATTAAAATACTTTTGCTTGTTTGATTAGGGGAAAAGTGATGGTTTACTTGCATTTCCCTGGCTTCTATTGAAGCTAAGCATCTTTCATTTGTTTTTTATTTTAGCCATTTGTGTTTTTTCTGTGAACTCACTGTTGATATAAATTGTCCTTTAATATTTGTTGTTGTTTAACTTGAAATAATTTAATCCTTTTCTACTATGGAGTTAGTTCTTTTTTGGACCTTCCAAGAAGCCTTTACATCAGACCTTTTATATATGCAATTTTTAAATAGCAAAGATAGAATAAAAAGAGGAAAATGGTTGTTTCCTTAGTATCTTATTATTGATATCTGATCTTACAATTTGTAAAATCAAACAGAAGATGAGTTTATTCTAGTATCGGTGAAATATCAATAAAACCACTAACAGCACTTGGATATTACTAAATACAGATTTCTTTTATATCAGATGTTATTGTATAAAGAAAAATTACATAGCAAGACCTTAGTGACCTATGTAAATTAACAAATTCTAAATGAGGTAGTAGATGAAAAAAAGTACTACTATTTTTTTTTAATTAATTTATTTTTGGCTGTGTTGGGTCTTCGTTTCTGTGCAAGGGCTTTCTCTAGTTGCGGGGAGCGGGAGCCACTCTTCATCACGGTGCGTGGGCCTCTCACTATCGCGGCCTCTCTTGTTGCGGAGCACAAGCTACAGACGCGCAGGCTCAGTAGTTGTGGCTCACGGGCCTAGTTGCTCCGCGGCATGTGGGATCTTCCCAGACCAGGGCTTGAACCCATCTCCCCTGCATTGGCAGGCAGATTCTCAACGACTGCGCCACCAGGGAAGTCCAGTACTACTACTTAATGTATTCTTAGAAACATGAAAGTGCTTGTACAGTCTTCCAAAGATACCATATTTATAACCAGAAATTGATTACTGCTCATATTACTTTTTAAGAATTGGTAATGTTTTCCTTAAAAGTAATAGACTATTTCAATCTACTTTTAATTCAATTCTTTCTGCTTGCAAGATTAACCCTTTTATTTGAAGCCCAGGATAATATAGAGAGGTAGTGTTTCCTTTAAAAAACTCCAAATAGTGACTGATACATGAAAATATATAGCTAGTTGAGGCCACAGTAACAACCACTCTAATAAGAAAACTTCAATCCATTTTCTAAATAGATATTTAATTATTTTTATGCAGATTGGTGACTTTAGTTTGTGCTTTGTGTGTGTGTGTACATATATATGATATTTTAAATACTAAATTTAATGTAATATTTAACAGTAGTGACAAAACATACTTAACAAAATTATGTTAAATACAACAAACAGTTCCTTTAATATGGCAAATATATACACACAAATTATAGGCATGTCATTATTATGTGCATGTATAAATAATGGCATATGTAACAGTTCCTTTCAGTCACAAAGAAATCTGTTTTTTTTTTTCTTTAAGTGTACATTCTAATTCAGGCTGTGGTATATGAAATGAAACTGTTCATGTGTCTCTCTGTATTATAACTTTCACTTCCCCTAGGCCTTTGGTACTAATCTGAGTAATGTTCCTTTTGACAACTTTCTTCACCATACAAAAATGTTACATTATTATCCATACTCCCCACACTGTACATTTCATCACTGTGATTAATTTATTTTAAAACTTGAATTTTATACCTCTTAAACTCTCTCACCTGTCTCACTCATCCACCCAACACCTCCCCTCTGGCAGCCACCTGTTTGTTCTCTGTATCTATGACTCTATTTCTGTTTTGTTATATTTGTTCATGTATTTTGTTTTTGTTCATTTATTTTATATTTTAGATTCCACATATGTGCGCAATCATACTGTGTTTGTCTTTCTCTGACTTATTTCACTTAGCATAATACCTTCTATGTCCACCCATGTTGTTGAAAATGGCAAGATTTCATTCTTTTTATAGCTGAATAATATTCCACTTTGTGTGTTCTATATCTGTATATGTATCAATCATCTTCTTTATCCATTTTTCTATTGGTGAGCACTTAGATTGCTTCCATATCTTAGCTATTATGAATAATGCTGCAATGAACATAGGGGTGCATATATTTCTTTGAATTAGTGCACTTGTTTTCTTTGGAAAAATACCCAGAAGTGGAATTGCTGGATAATATGGTAGTTCTATTTTTTAATTTTTTGAGGAAATTCCCTATTGTTTTCCATAGTGTCTGCACTGATTTACATTCCCACCAACAGTGCACAAGGTTCTGTATTCTCTACCTACTCGCCAATACTTGTTATTTGTTGTCTTTTTGATAATAGCCATTTTGACAGCTGTGATATCTTATTGTGGTTTTGATTTGCATTTCCCCATTGATTAGTGATGTTGAGCATCTTTTCACGTATCTATTGGCCATCTGTATGTCTTCTTTGAAAAAAATGTCTATTCAAGTCCTCTGTCCATTTTTAATTGTGCTGTTTTGTTGATGGTTCCCTTCACTGTGCAAAAGCCTTTTAATTTTATGTGGTCTCATTTGTTTATTTTTGCTTTTGTTTCCATTGCCTGAAGAGACATAGCCAAAATAATGTTGCTAAGACCAAAGTCACAGAGCATACTGCCTATATTTTATTCTAGGAGCTTTAAGGTGTCATGTCTTACATTTAAGTCTTTAATCCCTTTTGAGTTTATTTTTGCATATAGTGTGGGAAAGTAGTTCAGTTTTTTCTTTTTCATGCAGCTATTCATTCTTCTTAACATCATTTATTCAAGGAGCTGTCTTTTCCCCACTGTATATTCTTACCTCCTTTGTCATAGATCAATTGACCATATAAGTGTGGTTTCCTTTCTGAGCTCTCTATTCTGTTCCATTGATCTATGTGTCTGTTTTTGTGCCAGTATCACACTGTTTTGATTACTGTAGTTCTGTAAAATAATCTGAAGTCAGGGATTGTGATACCTCCAGCTTTGTTCTTCTTTCTGAAAATTATTTAGGCTATGCAGGGTCTTCTGTGTTTCCATACAAATTTCAGAATTCTTTGTTCAAGTTCTATCAAAAATGCCATTCTTATTTTGATAGTGATTGCACTGGATCTGTAGATTGCCTTGGGTAGGATGGTCACTTTAACAATGTTAATTCTTCAAATCCATGAGCATGATATAACTTTTCATTTGTTTGTGTTGTCAATTTCTTTCATCAGTGTCATAGTTTTCTGAGGAGAAGTTTTTTACCTCTTTAGTTAGACTTATTCCTAGGTGTTTTTTTTTTTTTGGAAGTATAGTTGTTTTACAATGTTGTGTCAGTCTCTGCTGTACAGCAAAGTGAATCAGCTATACGTATACATATATCCCTTCTTTTGTGGATTTCCTTCCCATTTAGGTCACCACAGAGCATTGAGTAGAGTTCCCTGTGCAATACAGCCGTTTTTCATTAGTTATCTATTTTATACATAGTAGTGTATATATGTCAATCCCAATCTCCCAGTCCATCCCATCCCTTCTTCCCTGTTTGGTATCCATACATTTGTTCTATATATCTGTGTCTCTATTTCTGCTGTGCAAATAAGTTCATCTATACCATTTTTCTAGATTCCACATATATGCATTAATAAATGAGATTGTTTTCTTAATTTCTCTTTCTGATAGTTTGTTGTTAGTATATAGAAACACAACAAATTTCTATATATTAATTTTGTATCCTGCAACTTTTTGAATTCATTGATGAGTTCTAATAGTTTTTGGTGGTGTATTTAGGATTTTTTTATATATAGCATCATGTCATCTGCAAACAGTGAAAGTTTTACTTCTTCCTTTCCAATTTGTATTCCTTTTACTTCTTTTTCTTGTCTGATTAATATGGCTAGGACTTCCAATATTATGTTGAATAAAAGTGGCAAGAGTGGGCATCCTTGTCTTATTCCTGATCTTAAAGGAGAGATCCTGATAATACAGGAGAGAAATGATAGTGACTTGAACAAAAGCAGTGTTAGTGCTAGAAAGTAGCCAAATTCCAGGCAGATGTTGAAGTTTGGTTTAAGAAGACTTGCAGATCTATTTGGATGAGAAAAGGAGAGAAATTGATAATTTTCTAAGGTTTCTGTTCTAATCATAGGAAGAATGGTTTTCCACATATTGCAACTGGTTAGAATGAAGGAATACTTTTGGAGGAAGAGAATAAGGAGTCTAATATAGAGTTAGATAGGAATAGAGTTCAGGGGGAGTTAGGGATAACAAATATACATTTGGGAGGGATCAGCATAAAAATTATATTTTACCTATGGGGTAAATGGAGAAGAAGAACATTTCTAGCATAATTTCCTGGGAAGACTATGTATTTGTAGGTCAGGAAGATAATGAGGAAATAGGAAAGAAGCATCAGTAGGATTCTGTATGAAAATTGAATCAGAATACTTGAAGAATTGATAGATGTGGATTGACTCTTAAACCACTATCTACTATTGATTTCTAATTGAACTACTTCTTTACTAAAGAAAGGAGAAATAAATTAACATCTTATATATTTATGTTAGCTTTATATCTCACCCCCAGTCTGAGTGCGTACAAATAACTCTGGACATATTTTACATTTTATCTCCTACCTTCACTTACTTTTCCTTTCTCTCCTTTCTTTTTCCTTCCAAAGCCAAAGTGGTATCTAGGTGAGGAAAGATGGAAAATGTTTAGGTTCTGAGAGGTTCATTGAGCAGAAAGAAATACCTCACCCCTAACACTTACACCTGCTAACTTGTATTTGCATCAAGCCCATATCTTCTCTGACCTTAGTTATGAAATACATAAGTTAAGTAAGGACTAATTATAGGCAAATATTTATCAAATTATTTCTGCTAAATTAGTATATGGCTTTCAATGTACATTGGTAGACATAATTTAAGTGGGAATTTATCTAAGTCTTTTCAAAAATTTCAGTCAAATTCCAACATTTTATAGCGATATAGATAAATAGGACAATAAATATGACAGAACTATCAAGATCATTGCCTCAATTTTTAATGTAATTTAGAATGCATCAATACAGGTGTGACATAAAATAGATTTGCTATAATATATATGAAAGGTATATGATGTGTATTTCACATCCATATGATAAAATTTATATTCATATTGATGAGTAAGAATTTTTAATATTTTGTTAATAATTTAATAATGGCCTAAGGATCTAAGGCTTAATGGACCTGTGTGAGGCTGAAAAAGAATTATTCGGAAGTGGTACTTTAAGAGCTTATTGTCAATCTTTACCATTACAGTGAAGCTTATTTTTTAATCTGAAACTTTTTAATCAATTTGAAAACCTTCTCTAAATCTTCATAACATTCCATAAATCTGAAATTATTGTCTGAAACATTGAGATACATTGCTTATCATTTTGAACACAGCTGTTTGAGAAAGTGGTTATAAGTACTTTTGTTACAGTCAAACATGGAAGTAAGTAAATGTAAATTTGTACATAATATTATTTAAGTTTTAGCCTATTGTGTGTGTGTGTGCATGTGTATGTATGTGTGATTTAAATAATAGACCTTTTCATTTTCAATTGAAAATCGTCTAATATCCTGGGATCTGTGATGACACAGAGACCTGCTACACAGCTTTAAGCCTATGTTTAACAATGCTGGATTGTACATTTAGATATTTGCTAAGAGGGTAGATCTCATATTAAGTGTTCTTACCACAATAAGAAAAGAGTATTTCAGGTACTCTTGCTGACAAATACGAGAAACTAACTGAGGAGAACTGGAGATGATTTCATTTTTATTGAGAATCTTAAGTTATAGAATTCTCTGCTCACCTTGACACAAAGTGACCTCGTCCTCTGACTAGGGGAAATACAAAAAACAATTAAATTCAGCTAAATTAAGTCACTGACTTTTAATGATTTTAAATTTAAATATAGAAGCTCCTTTGAAAAACCTTGTACTTGTTGCAGATTTTTCTTTGTAAAATTCTGCATGTTAGTTATGTTATTGGGATATATACTTTTTGAAGTTATCCTAAGTCGCACCTCTAATGATAATGTAGGCTAGAGTTTTACCTTCCTTCTCACCCTCTCATGTGTCAGACGTCTTACTTATAATTGTCTTTATCTACATTTTGACTACTGAGAATTTACTTGTATTTGTAATGCTTACTATATAATAAGACTTTAATTGCATATAACGGAATGTACTCTAAGTAAATGTATTTTTCCTAAAGTGTACTAATCACATAGAACAAATATAGCCCATTTATGTTATGAATGCAATGTATCTGTCTATATGCATAAAATGTGTATATGTAATGTGTGTGTATATATATATAGAATCCATGTCTATACATAATATATATAAATGTGTATGTATAGACATGAGTACATGTATACATATTCATCCATCCATACACACACACACACACATTTTATTACCAGTAGTAGCAACAACTCCATCTATTTATAGAACAAAAAAAGATAACACATAACATGAAAAGCTCTTAGAACAAAGACTGAATATAGAAAATGCATAATTCATATTTATAGAATTTCATCACAGCATTTACATTGAACACTTAAACGTTACATCAATAACAGTTTATAGCTAAGAAATTTTAAGCAAACACAGCTGGGGAAAAAAAACACACCATTAAAAAAAGTTTAACTTTTTAAACTTTTTATATAAAAGCTATTAAAATTAGTGTTCTGATTTAGTTTAGTGACATTTTTGTATGGTTCTTAGAGATTCCTGAACATTCTGAGTATTTCAAATCAGTTTTTTACACCAGTCAAATATTACCAAAGAGGCTTACCTCAAACTCGTCTTCACAGAGCTACCGAATAACAATTTTGATTAGAAAATCCATAATATATGTACATATAACAAATTAGAATGACTTTTTATTATTCAATTTGGTATAGAAAAGAATAAGTCAAAATTTTTTATCTAAACTAGCTGTCTGATTATTTGAACTTTTTGCATTGCTGTTATTTAGAAACAAAATGCAATTTATTGACATTTTTCTAAGGAAAATTTGGCAAATGAAGAGATAAAAAACACGAATAGGACCAAAAATTACTGAATATAGTTCTTGAATAGTTAAAATTCAAAAATTAATAAAATGAATTTACTTTTTTTTGCCTATTATTCCTTACAATTGTGGAAGAACACTAGTTGTGAAGTAGAGAATCAAAACATATTGAATACTTAGAATAAATATTAACAATTAACTATCCATTGGCAACTGTGTTAATGACTCATTCGACTTTCTGAGAGGGTCTCAGGAAAAATATTAATACTTTATAGCATCAGTTTCCAGTGGTCTTGCTAATATAAGTATTGTGTGATATGAGGGTTTAAATCTAATCTCTTCATATTAAATCATTTGCAGTAATTAAGAGTGAATATATTAAATTCAGAGAATACTGTACACATTATTCATTATTATCGTCTTTCTTAACCTTCTGGAAACATGTCAGCTGAAGTTGTCAAATAAAGAACAGGGTATTTGCTAAATAAATATTTTCTTCATCTGCGTAATATAATTGGTTTTGGACTCTAACATCATGGCCGATATAAAGTTCCTTGCTGAGGTTTTTTTTTTTTTTTTTTTTTTTTTTTTTTTGCGGTACGCGGGCCTCTCACTGTTGTGGCCTCTCCCGTTGCAGAGCACAGGCTCCGGACGCGCAGGCTCAGCGGCCATGGCTCACGGGCCCAGCTGCTCCGCGGCATGTGGGATCTTCCCGGACCGGGGCACAAACCCGTGTCCCCTGCATTGGCAGGCGGACTCTCAACCACTGCGCAGCCAGGGAAGCCCCCTTGCTGAGTTTTAACCTAAAATACTTAAAAAACAAAATATATTGGAGGATGAATTCCCCTACTGACACTGTTAGCAATATTTCTTGGATTCCATGCTCTCACCCAGAAAGAGAGAGACAGGGGCAGAGACAGAGACAGAGACAGAGACAAATAACAGCCAACAATGAGGTTAAAAGAATTGAGACACAAGAAATGAAACCAGTGTAAATACTGGGATGCTACTAATGTTCTATTTCTTGATCTATATGTTGGTATGTAATTGTGTTAAATTTGTGAAAATTTACAATTATATTTCAACTAAGAGTTTGAAAAAATGCTTGTAGGAATTAGATTCAAACCTAAAACAAAATTAGTGTAAATGATTTATGAAGACTGAGAATAAGATGTAGGCTCACATTTTCACATCTTTTATAAATAGGAACAGTAACATAGGAACACTTAAATATTTAACTTCCAGATAATGGTGGAAGAAAAGCTACTACCACTGCTGGTGGTTACATAAAACTGTAGCAATATTTTCACAGGCCTTTATTAGAATAATGGACTGGCTTGCTTACCAGATAGCAAGTTTTTGTCACATCAAGTTTTTAAGAGTGAAGTATATTTTTTAAAAAGAATGAGATAGGGCTTCCCTTGTGGTGCAGTGGTTGAGAGTCTGCCTGCCGATGCAGGGGACACGGGTTCGTGCCCCGGTCCAGGAAGATCCCACATGCCGCGGAGCAGCTGGGCCCGTGAGCCATGGCCGCTGAGCCTGTGTGTCCGGAGCCTGTGCGTCCGGAGCCTGTGCTCCGCAATGGGAGAGGCCACAACAGTGAGAGGCCCGCGTACCGCAAAAAAAACAAAAACAAAACAAAAAAAGAATGAGATAGATATTTAAAATGAACTTAAGGCTTCCACAAAACCTATAATTTATTATTTCATAACAAAACAGACAGTAACAAAATGATCACCAAGGGATTTTTGTCCATTAAAAGTTTTCCTTACACACCTTGGACAGTGTAGAATACTAGGATTTTAAAAAATGTAGTTATTGCTAATTTTTGCCTAAACTCTTCATTCCACTTGAATATATATCCATTAATATATATTAAGAATGCATATTAATTATACATTAAATATATGATATATATGAATTTGGCACATATTAATATATACCCATTAAATGCTAGTTTTATCATCATAAAATAAAGTGCTCCATAAAATGTCAACTGCTTATAAAGACAATATACACATAATATCTGCTTTCAACCTTGAGATGTGCTCATATAGTGTCTATCTGCTTAAAAGCAGTATTTCTGCCTGCCTGTGTAATTAATATATTTATAATAATGATAATAATAACCATAATCAAATGTTCATACTTTGCCAAGTATAAAAATAGCTATAAGAAATATTTCAAGGTACCATTTTCTCTTATCAAATTTTACTTTAGCACATAGAAAGATAATCTATAAAATAAATTAAATAAGATTTTTAAAAATATTTTTATCCCTGCTTACATGGCCTTTCAGTATTATTTTTCTTATGTATTTTATGACCTTTTCCCCATTAAATTTCAGCCTTTTCATGATTCCAAGACATAACACATAAGGCAATATCTCCGTTTTGTTTCTCTTCTCTACCTGTCAAATTGTTATCAAATTTTATCTATTCTAAGAAGACTTTTTTACTACCCAAGCTGAATTTCTGATTTTGAATCTTTAGCATCGTTTGTCATGGCTTAAGGAGACATGTTTACTTTTAAATTTATGTGTGTAAATCCACATACCATAAACACACTGAACATCATTCAGATTAGAGACCGTGTTGTATTCACATTTAAGTCACCTGAAACTTTTAATGAATACCCAAACATATTTATGGTACTGGGTTCATTATTCAGACTCAAATGCAAATCTAATTTGTTGGGATTTTAATTTTAAATTATGCTTGGAAATATTATTTTACTATTCAAGTTCTGCTTCAGAAAAAGCTCAGCTTATAATGGGATTGACAGAGTAATCAGAGCTACACAACATTTCAGAAATAAGTCTTCTTATTCCTGGGTCTTTACTCTTTGTGTCCATGACTAAATCAGTGTGCCAAAATCAGCCATTTGGCTTTGGGGTGATGAATAACAAAATTTTTGCAAAAGCATGGCTGCCCTTGACTGCTCAGAATGCCCTTAAGAACACTGACTGTATTATAAATGGATTGCTGAACTCTACAACCCTGAGTTGTAAAGCTGTAATGAACCTTCCACATCTGGGCCAAATTAACTTTCCTAAAGCATGTTGCTCTGCAACTGCCCTATCTAACAGTATAGCATGGCAGTCTCTGAAAATCTTCAAGCAAAATAATAATAAATGTTACTTTAGCACACGCTTATCAAGTATCCAGTAAGTAACAAGCAGTGTTCTAAATGCTTTATATTGATAATGTCATACAATAATCATAACACAACTAAAAATAGCTATTTCTTTTACTATTATCCCCATTTTATAGACAAATCTCAAAGTCATAGTGGTCAAGAAATATCCAACATCACATTGTTGTTAGGAGGTAGTGAAAAATAGGATCTGAACCAAACTATTTGATTCAGTGGTGTACAGGTAAACCAGGTCTCAGTTTGGGTGGGTGGAGAGGAAGGCACTGATTTATAATATTTGATGATTTCTGTGATGTAAATATTCCCATCGTTTTCAATTTTAAGCTATCAAGATGATGTCCCTTATCTAGGACTTGGTAAGAGATGTATGTAATGGCTCTTAAGAGCCTTAAATCACTCCAAAAATTAATTATTCTGATCTCCTAAGCAAATCCCATACTGCCCTACCATGGAAACTTGCTCCTATCATTTCCTCTATTTAAATATCACATTCTTATTCCTGAGAAGCAAGGATAATTTGATGTATATATGTTAATAAATGTGATACACTATACTAATAGAATGAAAGATAAAAATCATATGATCCACATATAAGTGATATCATACAGTATTTGTCTTTCTCTGTCTGACTTACATGTGGAATCTAAAAGAATATAACAAACGAGTGAATATAACAAAAAAGAAGCAGACTCACAGATACAGAGAACAAGCTAGTGGTTACCAGTGGGGGGAGGGAAGGGGGAGAGGGGCAAAATTGAATATTCACATGTAAAATAATACTGAAAGTTATGATTCAGATTTCATTGAACATCATGGACAACAGAGAGAAACATATTATGTGGCACAATTTCAAATCATATGGGGCTATTCATAGCTTAAGTGTCCCAATGAAGGAAAAATCCTGTATTGGGACTTTAAGTTTTGGTTTAATCTGGTCTTTTCCATTAAAAAAATCCTTAGTATGAATAAAATACATTTTACAAAGTTACTGTGTAATACTCATTTGCTGGAAACATTTCTTCTTGCTAATTATATTAAGAACTATTTTAAATTTATATTTAAATATTTGATTCTCTAATATAATGCCTCCTTTAATTTTTCACATAACTACAAAGCATTAACTTTTTTGATGCTTTATTGAACAAAAAAGGTATTTGTTTCATAGGTTGTTTTTCACATATGATGTATTTACTAGAAAATAATAGACTTCATTATGTGATATCCAAGTAATGAAGAATGGATGCATTAAACTATTCAAATATATGCTCATCCTTCTGTTAAAGGTAAGCAAGGGAGGTCATTTAGGTGAAATTCTATTTTTAATCGTTGTGAGAACATAATTAATTTTCTTGACTCTATCCCTTAAGAAGATAAATAGCCTCAATCATAAATATTGTTTTTTCTTCAAATTAAAACTGTTTTATTCATGCACATGTATAGATAATATAGGTTCTCTCAATGTCATTTACGGATGCATTAATCAAGTTCTTTATGTGTTACAGAGCACTGCAAAGTAATAAGTCTATTGCATCTCTAATCAAGGCAAAGATTTGCTTATGCACATTTGAATGAAAAGCTTGCTTACTGCTTAGGTTCCTTGTGTTTGAAATATGGCTTACTGGAGTAAATTTTAGACTACTTGGTTTAAAAAAGTTAAAACATAAATATTATTGCACATTAGGAATTGAAGTGTATTATATGTGGCTCTTTACTCCAAAGCACATAGTATTTTTACAGATTTTAAGCACTCATTAATATGATAAGCTGTCTTATTTCAATAAAATGTTAGAAAGTGAAACAAAATAATCTAGGAATGGCAAATAACCTGGAGTGTAAGCCACCACAGTCCCTCTTGTCCTACTGGTGGATATTTGTAGTCAATTAGAGTCCTACTTCTGAATGAACTAATATGCCACTTCCCATTCCTCAACATACTGAAATCAAGACAGTCCTTACCAGTTGTTTGGAACTGTCTTGTGAGATGATAAAACTTACTTGCTAGCTATGGGATGGTCTACAGGAAAACTTATCTTTAAATATTGATTATAAGGTATATCAATTATAATGATACAAATAACAGGTATATGTTATTTGTAATATATGGTGGCATAAAAATAAGAATGAATCACTTCATTAACTTGTACCAGATTAAATATTATGCCTATAACGTGTCATAATTCAAATGTACTTTCTAGTGAGGAGATAAGATATCATCACGGGTCATATGCCTACATGTAAATATAATCTGAAATATTTGTCAAGACTCAGAAACACTGAACTAAAGAAAAGGTCTGGGAAGAAGTTCTCTTGTTAAAGACAGGAAGGACCCACCTAGATATGCCTTGGTTTGACAATAAGGAAGTTTTAGAATTTATTAAGCAGATATTGTATATCACACACTTTGCTAAGGATGTCACATAAAACTATTTTATTTAATCCTTAGAAAGTCTGAGAAAATAGAAATTGTTATCCTTATTTTATATATGAAAAAATGTCATTAGGGATAACTGATTTATCAAACATTACAAAGCTAAGATAGACAGACACTGGGTTAAAAATTAGGCACTTTGATTGTCAGTCATATATATAATTCAGGATACCCACAAACACATATATAGTTCCTGCTTTAAGCCAAAGTATGTATTCATGGATAAAGTAAAACCTCTGTGAGGAATTATTCATTCAACTTATGTTTATTTGGCACTTTTCCAGTTGCATCATGGTTTATCCAAAGAAAGTTATAAGATGGGGTGGTTTGCATAGAGAGAATGGTTTATGCTAGCCCTTTCTATCTCATCTGTATCAGCCTCTCAAATTAGATTTACCCCACATCCACACCCATAAACCCCAGCCAACATCCCAGCTCCGATCTCGTGTTTACAGACTTGCACTCTTTAAATGGCAAAAAACAGATATGAAAACAGTGTCTCCCCTAAGACCACAGCTCTTCTCTAACTGAACCTTCAACTACAGTACTAATATTAGGTGGAAAGCAAGGAGCTGAAAGAGCTTGAAATGGTTATCTAAGTCAGCGGTCCCCAACCTTTTTGGCACGAGGGACCAGTTTCATGGAAGACACTCTTTCCATGGACCAGGGGCGGAGGGGAGTTCAGGCAGTAATTCAAGCGATGGGAGCAGCAGATGAAGCTTCTCTCGCTCACCGCCACTCACCTCCTGCTGTGCGGCCCGGTTCCTAACAGGCCACAGACCGGTACCGGTATGCGGCCCGGGGGTTGGGGACCCCTGATCTAAGTAGTCAAGAGTAAGCCCAGAGATAAACCCACGCACATATGGTCACCTTATCTTTGATAAAGGAGGCAAGAATATACAGTGGAGAAAAGACAGCCTCTTCAATAAGTGGTGCTGGGAAAACTGGACAGGAACATGTAAAATTATGAAATTAGAACACTCCCTAACACCATACACAAAAATAAACTCAAAATGGATTAAATACCTAAATGTAAGACCCGACACTATCAAACTCTTAGAGGAAAACATAGGCAGAACACTCTATGACATAAATCACAGCAAGATCCTTTTTGACCCACCTCCTAGAGAAATGGAAACAAAAATAAACAAATGGGACCTAATGAAACTTAAAAGCTTTTGCACAACAAAGGAAACCCTCAGAATGGGAGAAAATATTTGCAAATGAAGCAACTGACAAAGGATTAATCTCCAAGATTGATAAGCAGCTCATGCAGCTCAATAACAAAAAAAAACAAACCCAATCCAAAAATGGGCAGAAGACCTAAATAGATATTTCTCCAAAGAAGATATACAGGTTGCCAACAAACACATGAAAGAATGCTCAACATCATTAATCATTAGAGAAATGCAAATCAAAACTACAATGAGATATCATCTCACACCAGTCAGAATGGCCATCATCAAAAAATCTAGAAACAATAAATGCTGGAGAGGGCGTGGAGAAAAGGGAACACTCTTGCACTGTTGGTGGGAATGTAAATTGATACAGCCACTATGGAGAACAGTATGGATGTTCCTTAAAAAAACTAAAAATAGAATTACTACATGACCCAGCAATCCCACTACTGGGCATATACCCTGAGAAAACCATAATTCAAAAAGAGTCACGTACCAAAATGTTCATTGAAGCTCTATTTACAATAGCCAGGACATGGAAGCAACCTAAACGTCCATCATCGGATGAATGGATAAAGAAGATGTGGCACATATATACAATGGAATATTACTCAGCCATAAAAAGAAACGAAATTGAGTTATTTGTAGTGAGGTGGATGGCCCTAGAGTCTGTCATACAGTGAAGTAAGTCAGAAAGAGAAAAACAAACACTGTATCCTAACACATATATATGGATTCTAAGAAAAAAAAACAAAAAAGGTCATGAAGAACCTAGGGGTAAGATGGGAATAAAGACACAGACCTACTAGAGAATGGACTTGAGGATTTGGGGAGGGGGAAGGGTAAGCTGTGAGAAAATGAGAGAGTGGCATGGACACATATACACTACCAAACGTAAAATAGATTGCTAGTGGGAAGCAGCCGCATAGCACAGGGAGATCAGCTAGGTGGCTTGTGACCACCTAGAGGGGTGGGATAGGGAGGGTGAGAGGGAGGGAGATGCAAGAGGGAAGAGATATGGGAACATATGTATATGTATAACTGATTCACTTTGTTATAAAGCAGATACTAACACACCATTGTAAAGCAATTATACTCCAATTAAAGATGTTAAAAAAAGCAAAAGAAAGAAATCAGATGTTCAAATTTGAAAAAAAAGAAAAGAGTAAACTGCAGCAGTCTTAGGCAGAGGGTGAGAGCACACACTGACAACCTCCTTCAGTGTGTGTAAAGATGAAATATCAGAAAGAGAACTTTCTGAAATTTTTGTTCCCTATATGTGGTCTTGATTTTGCCATTAGACTTGATTTTAATTCCACCTGTAACAAATACAATCTGAATCACTTCATGTTCTCACTCTACAATTTCAGTGCGTCACAAAGTGTCAAGGAATAGTGTCATCAACCCCCTTGGAATCCTCCATTAATCTCTTTTTTCCTCTAGTCAGTCTTATAGTGTCAATTTTCTCTTTATGTGGTCACAAACCCATATTCTAAATATATATTTATGCTTTTATAGCAATGCAAACTACTTTATTGTTCCATAGTCCATGACAAGCACCATAATTATTTGAGTTCTATTTCAAGCCTCCAAGCCTAGACACCCTACACAGTCACAAAGCTCTATGAAACTCACACAATGTTGAGTTAGCTATAAGACAATTCCACTAAGAAAGTAAGGCAGAGGTTGTCTCTGCTCTTAGATCCCCTGGAAAATGTGTTTTCTAATTTTTCCCTTATTCATCATCTCACTGGGAAGTACAATGAAGAAAACCACCTTTTTAGAAACAAGTCTCAGCATTTATTCCTCTTGTGCCTCCTATTTTGTCACTTCTATAATTTTTTTTTTCATTTTTTCCACTAGGCTTATGTTTAATTGGCTCTTCTTTTTCTAGTTCTTCAAGGTATAAAATTAGGTTATTGATTTGAGGTTTTTGTGCTGCATCTTATATTTCTGGTGTGTTGGATTTTCATTTTCATTCATCTCTAAGTATTCTCTAATTTAACTTGTGACATCTTCTATTGGCCCATTGGTCATTCAATAGTATATTATTTAATCTCAACATATTAGTGGATTTTCCATTACTCCTATGATTTCTAGGTTCATTCCATTGTAGTTAGAAAAGATACTTTGTATGATTTCAAATTTTTAAATTTATTGGGGATTGTTTTATGGCCTAATATATGATCTATCTTAGAGAATGTTCTATATGCACTTAAAAATAATGTGTATCTGCTCTCTTGGGGGGGGTTGTTCTATATGCCTGTTAAGTTTATTTGGTATATAGTGTTGTTCAAGTCTTACATTTATTTTTTGATCTTCTGACCAAAAGCTTCATCCATTATTAAAAGTGGTGTATTGATATCTCCATCTGCTACTGTAGAATAGGTTATTTCTTCCTTCAATTCTGTCAGTATTTGCTCTGTGTATTTTGAGACTCTGTTTTTTGGTGCATATATACACTCATATCTTCTTGATTAGATTGCCTTTTTATCAATATAATGTATTTCTTTGTCTCTTGTAATATGGTTAATATAAAGTCTATTTTGTCTGATATTACTATAGCCATCCCAGTCCTCTTTTCCAAAAAGATGCATGGAATATATATTTTTTATTCTTTCATCTTCAATTTATTTGAGTCTTCATATCTTAAGTGCATCTCTTGTAGACCCTATGTTATTGGAACATTAAAAAATTATTCTCCCAATAGTTATTTTTTGATTAGAGAATTAAATCCTTTAAATTTAAAGCAATTACTGATAATGTAGGACTTATGTCTGCCATTTTGCTGTAACATAACTTTTTCTTTCCCTCACTTCCTCCATCACCATCTTCTTTCATATTTAGTTGATTTTTTTTAGTGAACCATTTGGATTACCTTTTCATTTCCTTCTGTGTATAGTTTTTAATATATTTTCTTTGTGGTTAACATGGAGATTGTATTGAAAAATCCTAAGTTTATAACAAACTAGTTCAGTTGATATCCACTTAACTTCAATAACATACAAAAACTCAGCTCCTATACAGCTCCTTCCCACCTTATGATGTTTTTGTTACAAATTACTAAATCACATTTTGTGCCCAGTAACATATATTTATAATTAGTTTTGTGCATTTTTATTTTAAATCCAGTAGGAAATATAAAGTGGAGTTACAAAGCAAAAATACAACGATAATGGATTGTATATTTCCTCTTACATTTATCTTCCCAGAGATGTTTATTTCTTCATATGGCTTTGTGTTATTGTGTAGTGTCTTTTTATTTCAGCCTGGAAGACTCCCTTTAACGTTTCTTGTAGAGCAGGTATAGTGGCAGTAAACTCTCTCAGGTTTGTCTATCTTGGAATATTTTAATTTTATACTCATTTTCAAGAATAATTTTACAGATATAGAATTTTTCATTGACAAGTGTGTGTTTCTTTCTTTCTTTCTTTTCTTCCAGCACTTTAAATATGTCATCTCACTGTCTTCTGGTGTCCAGAGGTTCTGATGAGAAACCAACCTTTAATCTTACTTACGATTCCTTGTATGTAAAAAGTTGCTTTTCTATTGCTGCCTTCAAGATTTTTTGTCTTTAGCTTTTGACAGTTTGATTGTGATTGTCTTGCTATGGGTCTCTTTGAGGAGATCACACTTGAAGTTTGTTGACAGTTTCTGCTTGTTTTTGATGTTTCTGTGGGGGTATGACAACTTGGAGTTGTCTATTTGTAATTTTTTCTTGTGGTAGGCATTTTTGTTGTGTTTTATGACAGCTAAATCTTTATTCTAAGTAATAAAAAATTGGCTTTGTGACATAAAATTTGAAATATTTTGACTTACTCATTGAGTGGTAGAAAGCAAGAACACAAATACTGCATGTAGGGAATCTAATGAACCTTGTTATTCTATAGCAAAACAATAGGTAAACTTTTGTCTGATATACTTTGGAAATCATTCCACAAGTTGGTGTTTGCTGGTGTTTGATTTTCCACCCCAATTAAAGCAGTCATAAGAGGTTACTTGTAAAGGAAGCCGTAGAAAGAATAACTATGGTGGCCACAGCATTTCTTAAGTCTCCTACTAAAGCATCTTTCTATGACAATGGGAGCCAACACTTCAGCAAAGATTATTTGACAGTTATTATCTTTACAGGCAAGATTATGGACTCTAGTGAATTTGCCTTTGTTTTGGTGTATTATAAGAATGGCTCATCTATTAATGAAAGGCAGACTTTTCAGAAGTAAAAATTGCTAGTCAATGTTATCTTTGGCTGACTTACATTATTGAATACCTACTGATGGAATTTTATTTAATACTTGTCATATACCTGATTGGTCACCTATTGATGGAATTGTATTGTAAAAGAAATCACAAGCCTGACATGCAGAAGTCTGTGATTGATAAAACTCAAAGGCAAACTGAAGTAACCACAAACCTGAAACATATGTGCATACCTTTTAGACATATTCTCTAATATCTATGTCATATATGTCCATGGAATATAGCCGACATAGGAGATTCTTTGAGAGTCAGAACAAGGAGCTACAAAATTGGCTAATCAAGGCATTTACTATAATGACAGGAAGAATACTATTTATAATTCCCATGGAATAGTGGTTGTTTTGTATAGGTTTTTTTTTTGGGGGGGGGGTCAAAGAATGTTATGAACCACATCAGGAAAGGGCAAAGAGTTTTAGAAGCCATGTGTGTGTGTGTGTTTATGCACAGGTCTATGTGGTTATGTTAATTAGTATCTCAAATTATTATTCTGACAATAACACAGTGATTTTTATACTATTTAAACAACTGATTTTAATAACAATGTGTATTACGATTCCATTTCCTGTCATACTACAAATGGAATATTACTCTCAACTGCTATATTTATACTTAAACATCTATTAGTTGTAGGAGTCTATTCCTTTTTGATGTAATTATCTACAAATTCTATTTCATTTCTCTTGTCAACTTTTATTCCCATTAATTAAAATATTATTTCAAACTTTTCCCAGCATTTTTGCAGCTTCAAATCATTACCATTTCTTTAACATTCACCTCATAGAGAAAAATCACAGATATTATATGCAAATTACATCAACTTTTCCACTATCCAAGCCTATAAACCCACCCATTCTCTCCTCTATAAATCATGTTTCAGTGGAGAAAGTGATTCTCTCCCTACCTGAAGCCAATCAATCCAGTTATACTTTAAATCTTCCCATATTCCTCTGGGAAGTTATTTTTCACTTATCTTTGCTTTGTGTATTTTACTAGTTACGTTTAACTGGATTTATTCCATTATTATTTAAACAAGACTTTAAAAATTCCTTTCCTTGATACTATATATTTCTCTCTCTATGGATTTACCTTTTGTCTTTTATATACATTCAAATTTCTGAAAATAATTTATTAAATTACTAGATCTATTTTCTCATTTTACACCCACTCACTATAACACTACACTTCAAAACAGTGAGATCAGCAATGACTTTCATGTTGCTAGACCCAAATAACTATTTCTTTCTTGTTTTTAAAATTCTCCCATTGGCTTATGTGATTGCACTTTCTTGTGTTATTTTTCTTCTGGACACTATTTGTCTTATTCTTTTATGGGCTTCTCTTTATCCCCCAGCCATACAATGTGGGATTTCTTCAGTAATCTGAAATCTACTCTTTTCTGACTTCACTACTTTATCATTTATATTTATAGTGTCAGTTACAGTAATTAATACAAAATTTAATTGACTGCCCCAAACCTCTCCCCTAAGCCTTGTCAAGTCTTAGTTTTAAATATTTCTCACGTCTCAAATGCTCTCTTCTTCAACCTTAATCCAAGCCATTGTTATCTCTCATCTGAACTAGAGTCAGAGACCAACAGTTGATTTTCCCCCAGACATTTTGGCAACCCTGAATTTTTTTTTTCTCCAGTGAGTACCAGAAGAATATTTTCAAAACAAATTTGTTTGTATTTCCTGTTTAATAATATTAAGGAGCTTACCTTCAGGCATAAAACAAAGATGAAAATATTAATATGTCTTATAGCCATACTTGGAGTATTTCTGCCCTTTTCTCTGGACACATCTTATATTATCTTCCCCTTTAATATCGATGACCCAAAATTTCTGGTCAAATTTCAGTTCTTCAAAGGTGCTTGCTTTATAGCACCACATGGTTTCTGTTTTCATGAGGAATCACTACTCATTCTGTACAATATATCTCAAGGTCTGCCTCAAGGGAATAAATCTTTGACCCATTCCTCTCCAACTTTAGGATTTCTTTATTGTAGATTCTCACACAATGGTAGTCCCTACATTAATGTAAATAACTCCATTTTTAGTGCTCATCTATTTTTGTGATAATTTGATTCATATCTGTATATGACATAGTAAGCATTCATTAATGTTTGATGAATGGATGTCTTTCTTAATGAACTAAGGTTTACTAATTCTAAAGCAAATGAAGGAATTAATCCCTAATTAGTGCAAAGTGTATTTTATTTGTTCAAAATTATGTATTCCAAACATAAATATTTTAAATTTCCTCATGATTCACACCTCTTTTCCCAAATTTGTATTGAGAAAATCACTACAATATTCTTTAAGAAGTCTCTTCTATATTGGCAAATTACACTACAGAAAGGTGCTTAGTTTACATGAACTTCTATTTGATTTAGTTTCCTCCTTCTGGAATTTATAGTCTTCTTAAAATAGAAGAGGTAAGACATAAATGTTAAAGAATTTACAATACAACATGGTATCCAGTGGGTGCAGTTCTATTAAACAAAACATACACTTATTTTCTACTATGTTCTAAGAACTATAATAGGCCTTGACATATGTCTTGTCCTGGAAAACCTCACAGTTACTGTAGTTTATAGGTTATTATAGAAGCTGTACAGGAGAGTCTCAGGTTTATTACAGAAAATCATAACATGATATTTCATATATTGTAATAGAGGGAAATAGTGTTTTGGAGACAAAAATAATAGAAGAAATGAGAGAGAGATTAAATACTCTGAGTTCAGTCATAGCCAAGAGTAAATTGGGGAATTTTCATGAAACAAAACAGGGATTGGGTCTCATATGGTGGATAGAATTTGAAAAAAAGTGAACATTTTTCCCCCCCAAAAAAGGAAATGTAACCTATAAAAGGATGGTGAATTTTAAACCATAGTCAGGGAATAGAGGACAAATTGTTGATTGCAAAGGAATTGTATAAATAAACTTACACGAAGTGATATGAGAATATCAGGAAAAAAAAGGAGAAGACTCAAATCAATGCAATTAGAAATGAAAAAGGAAAGGTAACAACTGACACTGCAGAAAAAAAAAGGATCATGAGAGATTACTACAAGCAACCATATGCCAATAAAACTGACAACCTGAAGAAATGGACAAATTCTTAGCAAAGCACAACCTTCCGAGACTGAACCAGGAAGAAAAAGAAAATATAAACAGACTAGTCATAAGCACTGAAATTGAAACTGTGATTAAATATCTTCCAACAAACAAAAGCCCAGGACCAGGTGGCTTCACAGGTGAATTTTATCAAACATTTAGAGAAGAGTTAACACCTATCTTTCTCAAACTCTTCCAAAATATAACAGAAGGAGGAACATTTCCAAACTCATTCTATGAGGTCACCATAACCCTGATACCAAAACCAGATAAAGATGTCATAAAAGAAGAAAACTACAGACCAATATCACTGATGAACATAGATGCAAAAATCCTCAACAAAATACTAGCAAACAGAATCCAACAACTCATTAAAAGGATCATACAACATGATCAAGTGAGGTTTATCCCAGGATGCAAGGATTCTTCACTATGTGCAAATCAATCAATGTGATAAACGATATTAATAAATTGAAGGAGAAAAAGCATATGATCATCTCAATAGATGCAGAAAAAGCTTTCAACAAAATTCAACATCAATTTATGATAAAAGCCCTCCAGAAAGTAGGCATAGAGGGAACTTACCTCAACATAAAGGCCATAATAGAGTCCACATATGACAAACCCACAGCCACCACTGTTCTCAATGGTGAAAAACTGTAACTATTTCCACTAACATCAGGAACAAGACAAGGTTGCCCACTCTCACCACTATTATTCAACATAGTTTTGGGAGTTTTAGCCACAGCAATCAGAGGAGAAGAAGAAATAAAAGGAAACAAAATCAAAAAAGGAGAAGTAAAACTATCACTGTTTGCAGATGAATGATACTATACATAGAGGATCCTAAAGATGCCACCAGAAAACTAGTGCATCTAATCAACGAATTTGGTAAAGTAGCAGGATACAAATTAATGCACAGAAATCTCTTGCAATCCTATACAATAATGATGAAAAATCTGAAAGAGAATTTAAGGAAACTCTCCCATTTATCATTGCAAGAAAAAGAATAAAATATCTAGGAATAAACCTACCTAAGGAGACAAAAGACCTGTATGCAGAAAAGTATAAAACACTGATGAAAGAAATTAAAGATGATACAAACTGATGGAGAGATATACCATGTGCTTGGATCAGAAGAATCAACATTGTGAAAAAGCCTATACTACCCAAAGCAAACTACAGATTCAGTGCAATCCCTATCAAACTACCAATGGCATTTTTCACAGAACTAGAACAAAAACTTTCACAATTTGTATGGAAACACAAAAGACCCAGAATAATGAAGGCAATCTTGAGAAAGAAAAATGGAGCTGGAGGAATCAGGCTCCCTGACTTGAGACTATACTACAAAGCTACAGTAGTCAAGACAGTATGGTACTGGCACAAAACAGAACTATGGATCAATGGAACAGGATAGAAAGCCCACAGATAAACGCACACACATACAGTCACCTTAGTTTTGAGAAAGGAGGCAAGAATATACAGTGGAGAAAAGACAGCCTCTTCAATAAGTGGTGCTGGGAAGACTGGACAATTACATGTAAAAGAATGAAATTAAACACTCCCTAACACCATACACAAAAATAAACTCAAAATGTCTTAAAGACCTAAATGTAAGGCTAGAGTAAAACATAGGCAGAATACTCTGACATAAATCACAGCTAGATCCTTTGTGACCCACCTCCTGGAGAAATGGAAATAAAACAAAAATAAACAAAGTGGACCTATGAAACTTAAAAGTTTTTGCACAGCAAAGGAAACCATAAAGAAGATGAAAAGACCACCCTCAGAATGGGAGGAAATATTTGCAAACGAAGCAACTGACAAAGGGTTCATCTTCAAAATATACTAGCAGCTCATGCAGCTCAATATCAAAAAAACAGACAACCCAATCCAAAATGGGCGGAAGACCTGAATAGACATTTCTCCAAAGAAGATATACAGATTGCCAACAAACACATGAAAGGATGTGCCACATCACTAATCATTATAGAAATGCAAATCAAAACTACAATGAGGTATCACCTCACACTGGTCAGAATGGCCATCATCCAAAATGTACAAACACTTGATGCTGGAGAGGGTGTAGAGAAAAGGGAACCCTCTTGCAATGTTGGTGGGAATGTAAATTGATACAGCCACTATGGAGAGCAGTATGGAGGTTCCCTTAAAAACTAAAAATAGAAGTACCATATGACCCAGCAAACCCACTACTACCCTAAGAAAGCCATAATTCAAAAAGTGTCATGTACCACAATGTTCATTGCAGCTCTATTTACAATAGCCAGGACATGGAAGCAACCTAAGTGTCCATCAACAGATGAATAGATAAAAAACATGTGGCACGTATATGCAATGGAATATTACTCAGCCATAAAAAGAAACTAAATTGAGTTATTTGTAGTGACGTGGATGGACCTAGAGTCTGTCATACAGAGTGAAGCAAGTCAGAAAAACAAATATCATATGCTAACATATATATATTGAATCCAAAATAAACGGTTCTGAAGAACCTCGGGGCAGGACAGGAGTAAAGACACAGTCATAGAGAATGGTCTTGAGGACACGGGAGGGGGAAGGGTAAGCTAGGATGAAGTGAGAGAGTGGCATGGACAGGTATACACTACCAAATGTAAAACAGTTAGTGGAAAGCAGCTGCACAGCACAGGGAGATCAGCTCGGTGCTTTGTGTCCACCTAGAGAGGTGGGATAGGGAGGGTGCGAGGGAGATGCAAGAGGGAGGGGATATGGGGATATATGTATATGTATAGCTGATTCACTTTGTTATACAGCAGAAGCTAACACACCATTGTAAGGCAATTATATTCCAACAAAGATGTTTAAAAATATGCACCACCTAGGCATTTTCAACAAAATTCATCTAAAACCAATAATCAATTTTTTTTTTTTGGTTTCACATTGCTTGCAGTAATCATTAAGGCTAGATTAATTTCAGCGTGGGAAATAAGGCCAGACATCTTCACTTTCACCGTAGAATCTCCACCCTTCCCAAGATCTGTACCTTTCTTTTTTTTTAGAATTATAGATGAAAAATATGGCATCACCTTTTTTGTGTGATGAAATTCATTTTTCTAGTTTATATTGGAGCTTTTTTAAATCATTCATTTATAAATCTATAGCTTCATTGCTTATTAATTTTGTTTGATTTTGAGTGTTGCCATGAGGAAGGGAAGTCTTATGCTTCCCATGGCAGACAGATTTCTTCAGTGGCACATGGTTTTCCATGAAGAAAAGATGTGAGATTCAGAGGTGTCCCATTACCAGAAGGTATGCTTTCTAGCATTTGCTGTTGATTGCAGCAGAAAAAAAAAGATCTTATAGTGTAAGTACCACAGACATCTTCTGCATGTTAGCATTCTCCTATGATAGTATCAGATAGTAACTATATAAGCAGAAAGATTCGATGAAACAGCATTTATTGTAAATTGACTTTTAGTCTCCCTAATTCTCATAACTAGAGGAATATTTGGAAATGAAATATACAATTTACTCAGCCATGAAAAGACTTTTAAAGCTGTGCTTAACAGTTTGTAGGAATACACACACACACACACACACACACATACTTACTTTCCATTGGACTTCTTTAAAGACATGGCTTGTGAGTGGAGTGCAGTTTTCCAAAACACTGCCAACACCAAATGCTGGCAAAGAGAATGTGGAGAAATAGGAACTCTCATTCACTGATGGTGGGAATGCAAAATGGTACAGCCACTTTGGAAAAAAGTTTGGCATTTTTGTAAAAATTAAACAGATTCTTATCATATGATCCAGTAATCATCCTCCTTGATATTTACCCAAATGAGTTAAAAACTTATATCCACACACACAAAAATCTGTGCACAGATGTTTATAGCAGGTTTATTCATAATGTCCAACTTGGAAGCAGCCAAGATGTCCTTCAGTAGGTGAATGGATAAATAAACTATAGTTCTTCCAGACAATGAATATTATTCACATGTAAAAAGAAATGAGCTATCAAACCATGAAAAGACACGGAGGAAACTTAAATGCATATTGCTAAATGTAAGAATCCAATCTGAAAAGACAGCATACTGTGTGATTCCAATTTATATGACATTCTGGAAAAGTCAAAACTATGGAGACAGTAAAAATATCAGTGGTTGCCAAGGGTAGAAGAGGAGACAGGGATAAATAAACAGAGCACAGGGGATTTTTAGGACAGTGTAACTACTCTGCATGATACCACATTGGTGGGCACATGTCTTTATACATTTGTCAAAACATGATACCACATTGGTGGATACATGTCTTTATATATTTGTCAAAACCTGTAAAATGTGCAACACAAAGAGTAAACCCTAATGTAAACTATGGACTTCAGATGGTAACGATGCATCAGTGTAGGTTCACTGTAACAAATGTAGTACTTGATGAGGAATGTCGCTAGTTGGGGGAGATTGTGCAGGTGTGGAGAGAGGAAGTGTATGGGAACTCTGTACATTCTGCTCATTTTTGCTCTGAACCTAAAACTTCTCTAAAAATAAAGTTTATTAATTAAAAAATATGTATCATACATGCCAGGGTGTCACACTTGTTCTATATCAATTATCTTATTGCTCTTTCAAAATGATCAAACATAGAGGACAGCTTTCAAGTTTTGTGCAAATATGTTGGATATAGCCCAAAATTGCAGTCATTACCCAGTTTTCTACTGTCTTCGATTAGATAAAACATAATCATTAATGAATTATAACTAAGCAGTATTAGTCTTGCTGGTTTGAGCCTATACTTACTTAACATTGCTGTGAGGCAGTCCACCCTAGTGTTTCTACATGTCTTGTCATAACTTTTATCCCAGACTACATTTTCAAATTAAGAGATCGTTTCATATAAAATAACTGGTTCCTAAACTTCGTACCTTTCTCCAGGTCAGAGGGAAATTTGTTTCCTGAGTGGTAATCATAATGATAATGGATCCCTCTGGGATAAAGTTTGGGTTGGTTGGTTAGTAGCATCCTTATACAGTTGGGTGTTTCCTAAGCTTTGGGGTTCCTCAGTTGTGACATAGACCACTATGTGCACAGCATTCATAAGGACTCACTCTGCATTGCCTTCTTGGGACTTAGGGGAAAAAAGGAACTGATGCAAAAATAAAGTTCAGGTGTTCTGTTGTTACACAAGTACTGATCTAATTCCATTTTGATTTGTTGTTACTCTACCTGGTCAAAACTATCAAAGTGTGGAGAGCTGATCTAGCAGTTGTCTGCTGATCAAGGACTGCTTGGCTGCTTGACAACCATAACTTCAAACACCCCTCTTATTCGCATTCCCCAACACACACACAGGCACACACACACAAACCTGTGCGCCATTCAGTTGAAAACTGCATATTTTCCTGTAAACTGCTATCATTCTTTACAGATTAAATCACTGAAATGTTTGTATAACATTCAACAAGAAAAACTATTATACTTTGTATAATAAAACCACTTTCATTTATTTGATTCTCTTTATGAGGTAATAAGGAGGAGAGGTAACTAGTATCCCAATTTTATGATTGAGAATCCTGAAAATAAGTTTTAAATCAATTTATTCAAATTCTCTGCATATTTATCAAATTATTGTTATCTGTTTAAACTGGTAATTCAAAGATGAGTAATGCAAGCCTCTAGCTCTGAACTGTCTTACAACATAGCAGAGCAGATGATTGATAATAAATTAAAAAAATAGAGTAGGGAAGGCAATTATTGTGTTGCATATTGTATAAGATCAATAAATTCTAGTGATAATGTAGTAAATGTGAAGATAATAAATACTGCATTTTCTGTGGCTGCAATATGGAGAACCAAAGTTAAGTTCCACAATAGTGTAACAACTGTAGCCTAGTGGAAATAGAATAAATTAATTTATTCGGAATAAATGGCTATTGCTTGAATGTCAAAGCCTAATGAAAATCACAAGATTGGTTATGGTTAATTTTATGTCAACTTTACTGAACTGAGCTAAGAGATGCCCAGATAGCTGGTAAAGTATTATTTCTGGGTATGTCTTTGAGAGTGTTTTTGGAAAATATTATCATTTGAAGTGGTAGAGTTAAAGATAACCTTCATAATACAATATTTTGTAGTCTATTTTCCCTTTCTTGATTTTCATGATCTGGATAATTTGGCTAAATTTCTTTTCTACTACTATTAAATAAAATAGTTTATCTCAATACTCATCCTTTTAACCTCTTTCTCAGGAAGTCATCATGTGCCATAAACATTTTCAGCACCATAGAAAGTTTTCCAAGGTTCAGTTCAGCTTTAGTGCTTACATTGGTCATGATAAGATCCATATGTTATCTTTAAGTTCATTTTTCCACATTGGAATCTCAGTGCTGACAATATTTCATTTACTAGACTCATAGTGAAATACAAGAATATGGTATCAATAATAAATCTTACATACAGATGAATCTGAAAAAACCTTAAGGCATCTGTACACTGACAAATGTTAAACACTGAAGAGGGATGCTTGATTTATATTTTTATATACTAAGTAGTTTAAAAATACGTTTTATGCACAGAAAACTTTTTAATTTTTAAATAGAGCCACATTGACATTAGTTGGCAGACACGTCAGGTATAATTGTTCAAAGTCATGCCAAAAATTTGCATCTCATTCTATTTAATTTGTGACTGTTGGACATCTTCTCAGTATGCTTTTCTCAATGAATTGGTAAGAGCTATTTTCCATTAAATTATATACATGATAGATACTGAGGTTAATGCAATCAATTATCTCAATTTCAACAATATGAAGTGTCCATTAAAAGAAGGAATTACAAACCTAGTCACAAATATAACCCTATATACTTTTAATCTATTTGCATTGAAGTTGTATTTTGAGAGACATATTAATATGTTGAAAACAATCAAAAACAATTTACCAGGGTGATTTGAGTGTATAACTGATCCAAAATCATGCAAGAAGAAATTTATTACTGTATCTACTTATGATTGATTGACTATAATAGTTATATTATTTCATTATTTAATATCATTCTTTTCTTAAATACGCTAATTCCACAATAACTGTAGGATGAAATTCACAAACTGCTTATATAGGCATATAAGACCTCCCAGAGCCAAACACTAACATGTATAACCAGTTCTGTCTTTGTCTAGATAGTAGTAAGTGACCTGTGCCCCACAATGATTTTCCTGAACAAGCCAGTGGTATTAATTCCCATACTATTTACAGTTTCCCAAACCACCACCCCTGTCAGGTGGGTGAGCAAGTCTTATAAGATAAGTTCTCTCTAATATTCCAAATCTCCCTAAGCCTTAGGATGCAACTTCTATGCCATACCCAATATGTATAAGTTATCTATTGCTGTGAAAAAATATTACCACAAAATTTGCAGATCAAAGGAACACACATCTATTATCTTATTATATTATAGTTTCTGCAGGTCAAGAATCTGAGTACGGCTTTATTTTGGTCCTCTGCGAGGTTGCAATCAAGATGTTTTCTGAGGCTCAACTGGAGAAAGTCCATTTCCTCACTCATGTGGTTCTTTATAAAGATAGTGATCGTTATTTGTATTCACCACATTCTCTTTGGTACTTTGGCCTGGCATCTTAGGGCTCTTCCCATTTATGATTGAGATCTTCCCCCTTGACATTTAGATTTGACCTGTTGGATAGAGTACTTTATTCCTCTGTTCTTCATACACAATTTTTCCCCCCTGCAACCTTCCCTTAAATACCACCCTTAGCTTATAATGTTCTGATATTATATAAACAATCACTGTAAAACTGGGCTCTTTCATGTAAAATGACAAAAACGTAGATCAAAGCGTAAGTGAAAATAGAGATTAATTGGCTAATGAAACTGGAAATATTGTGAAGGGACTGGCCTAAAGCAGGACAAAATTTGGAGATTCATAAGTATCATTTACTCTCTATATGTGTGGGGAGGGAGTGAGTGTGTTGCAAATGGAAGATAGCTACAAGTATCTAGTGAGTAGAGTCCAGGATTGCTTCTAAACCACCTACAATGTACAGGACAGCTCTCCACAACAAAGAATTATCTAGATAATAGGCTAAGATTGGGAGATTCTGTACTAGGATGAGATTACACATTCTTTGTTAGATAAATAGAATTGGGTGTGATAATTTTAATCCTATTAAGGACATGGTAAGCCCTGCAACATTATGCAACTATATATTTAGTACTATCAAATATTAACTAGTTGGCCCTTGAAGAACAGAAGGTGCAGTTTAAGGGCGCCAACCCGCACACAGTTGAAAATCCACCTAGAACTTTATAGTCGACCCTCCCTATCTGCAGTTCCACATCCACAGATTCAACCAACAGAGGATCATGTAGTGATAGAATATCACTGTAAAGTATTAATTATATATAGTATGCTCTTTACTATATACATAGTATTATATACTTGTACTATGTATAGTATATTCATCTATAGTATATAGAAATTATATTTATATATGCACACATTTAATATTTCTTTCTGATCCTGCACCAATGGAATCTGTAGCCATTGTTCCCTGGGAGAAGGAAAGAGATGGGATGTGGAGTGTGACAATGAGCTATTATCATATCATTAACTTAATCTTGAGGCTATCCCAATTTCAGCTTTTGTGGCACAATGTTATGTTTATGTATTTCTAATCTTTGGTATAAGGCAATTGAACTGGCAAAATAATTGTTCCCAACCCCTGTCAGTAAAGGTTTAAAGCAATTTACTTTCACATGAGAAATGCAATAGTTCTCATTCATTCTCTTATCTCCATGCTATGTTTTTTCTATTGATTTCTAAAAATATAGTCTGTGGGAATCCTGATCACTGGAACATATGCAGAAGATCCAGTTGATTCAACATGTTGATGTCCTTATCTTAATTGGATTTAGATAACAAGAAAGAGTTAAAGACACTTTGATGCCTTAAGAAGACATTTGTGTACCAGAATAGGAAACTTCATACCCCATGAATATTTAGGAGATTTAACAGTTTACGGATCTGAGGCAAACTCTGACATCACCTCTAAGCTACAGTATAAGTTGTAGCATCATAGATTTCCTAAAACAAAGAAGTAGGCACTGTGTTTTGTAGTATGGAGCATTATGGATGTATAATGACTACCATTGGGAACATTCCTTTGACAATTTATTAGATGACTCAGAAGATTCAGAATTCTGAGTGGGACTCAGAAAAAGGGAGGGCACTGCAAGACCAGACTGAAGTACAAGAGGACCTGTTGCTTGGGCTACACGATGCCAAACAGATTCATTGATTCTAGAGTAACTTGCGGTGAATAAGAATGCTGTGGGGAGACTTCTACAATCCCTAAGACGAGAACTGCAGCGTAAACTCCTGGGTTCTATAACAAATACATACCTTTTTCAGCTAAGAACTACTTGTCTTTAGATAAAAACATACACATCCAAATACTCAAACACATACATACACAAAGAAACATACATTTTGATCTTTGAAAAATTAGCTCCTTATACATACAAAATTATATTTTACTAGGTGAATTGCATGCCTTTCATACATATTATAGTAATGATTTTCAAATGTTTTTAACATATACTTAGCTATTATAAATGTATGGATGTCATTATTTTTATTTACCTTATTTTTACCTATTTTATTCCTTCCTGAAGATAATGTAATCTTATCAGAATGAAATAAAAAATAACACCATCCCAGACCTATAAGATGTACAGGTCCTAGGTTACCTTTCAAGACCTTTCAAGCATTTACACTGGGATTTCCATAAATATTACACACTGGATAGCATCTTATATTGAAGAAACACTTGCTACATTTAGGGGAATTTTCAAACCCACCCTTATTTTGCAACCCAATGTCTTCTTTTTTCAAATTTACTTCCATCCCTTGTATCATCAGAGCTCCACAGGCCTTCCATTAAGTCCAATCCATTTTGGACTCCCAAGCAAGGCCATGAACGTCTACAATCTCTGCAAAGACATGACATAAAAGGTTCAGTAGAACCCTAATTGTAGCTATTACAGATGGTATTAAATAAGTAACTGATATTCAACTCTTTCTCCTCCACTAGTTATTTCAGATTTTTCTCACCTTTACCTACAATTCATCTGTTACAAATTGCTTACTTGGTGGAGCAACCAGAAATCTCTGAGAGTTACTGAGCCTTAGTTATCTTCTCCATGTCACCCTAGCAGTTGTGATGATATAAGGTAAGAAAAGTTGATTTTAAATCATATCCTACCTACGTATCCTACTTTGTATATCACAAATAAAACCACTAGTGCAATGACCAAGGCTTGTACTTCTACAAGTATCAAATAAAGCCTATGATTAACAATGATACCAAACACTGTAGGTGGCACTTGGTCAATACAATCAGTGGCAATATTAAAACATGTAAGATTGGTATTTTATTTGTGACAAGTTTGAGAGAGCTTTTCTTCGCAACACAAATCAGTTGTGGTGAGACATTACAGGAAAAGATCTTTTAGTCAATTTAGGAATATAACACTTTCGCATAATGTTAGAAATAAGGAAGAAAATCAAACCTAATCCAAATGACAATCATCTATCAGAGGGAGAGAGAGAGAGATTTATTATAAGGAATTGTCTCACAAGATGATTATGGAGACTGTCAAGTCTTGAGACCTGCACTAGATAAACTGTAGATCAAGTAGAACTGCTGGTGTAGTTCCAGTCTGAAGGCTGGCAGGCTTGAGACCCAGGAAGAGGAGATGTTTTAGTTTGAGTCAGAAGACAGAAAATAAAATGATATCCCAACTCTAAACAGCCAGGCAAAAAGAGTTCTGACCTACTCATTGGAGCATTAGTCTTTTATTTCTACTCAGGCCTTCAATTGATTGAATAAGGCCCACCCATATTAGGGAGAACAGTAAGCTTTACTCAGTCTACTAATTTAAATGTTAATCTCATCCAGAACCATTTTTACAGACGTACTCAGAATAATGTTTGACCAAATATCTGGGCATCACATGGCCCAATCAAATTGACACATAAAATTAACCATCATAGGGAGTATCAGGAAAAAATAACCTATAGAAGAGTAGCTGCCAAGTTGTAAATGTGAGACAGGTACTACGTGCTAGAGGTGCACAGGTATGCTGGCACATGGGTCATATAGATTGAAGATCTCTACATATTTTACAGGAAAGTCTCCATATCTTCTCAAGATAGAGGATACATATTATTTTCTTAAAAGAAAGAACTGCATTCCTAGTTTGTTAAGTTTTAAAAGGCACTAATACATGCTGTCATTAAAAATAACTAAAGGTGAATATTTTCTTTGGTTCTCTTCATTTCTCTTGTCTTACTATTCAAATAAGAAAAAAAATTCAGAACTCAGATAATGATAATCTTCCATTTTTACTCTTTATAAACCGTGAATTATTTAATGTATTTAATTCTACTTCACTCTTATCTATACCACTATACACAAGAACAGATAATCAACATTAAATTATTCACACCAGAAAATCTTTTACTTTAGCTATAAATGTGAACATAAAAGGAAAGAGCAAAATATACAGGGAAGAACTAAGGCTATTGTGCTTGTGTACAACTACTTCATCATTACTAAATCACACTATTTCAATTTAAAGTAATTTACTAAAATGATTAATTACCAATGTCATTTGATCCTGGTTTAAATTGTCTTCATGAACTTGAATATGATTTATATCCTCAATTTTCTTTTCCTACTTTGAGATTTTTGTCTAATTAGTGTTCTCTGGAGCTGCTCTGATGTGATTTCTAAGAAATATCTAGGATATATAATATATAATAAAATCATCATTACCTTTTAATAATAAGAAAGATTTAAATAATTTTAAAAATCCTAAGTGATTAAAAATGTAGAAACTAATTCGTGCTCAATGATAAGCCTGGAAGCTAATTCTCAATTTCCTTCAATTGGGAGAGGCATTTTGTGTCATTTATAGACATGTTGGCCCCTAATGGATATTTCTCTCTTGCTCCTTGGCTCTATACCAAAGAGAGATGGCAGAAAAGATGGATGGACTGTAGTGTCAGAATTAGTTCCTATTTGTACCTAAACTCTCCAGTAATTTTATTGCTGGTGATCTAATTTACAGTTCACTCTATTTTCTGGATTTACTTCCACTCATTGCTTGACTTTAATGCAATATTCAACCTACATTCTCAGATTTAAAATTTTTGTTTTTGTGTGCCTGATTTCAGTCAACTTAATTCCCCCTGGCACTGCATCTCCAACCAGTGTTTTCAGACCTTAATTGACAACCTCTCATTCCCCGCATCCCAAAGTTTATGCCACTATTGTGGTGGTCAGCATAACTTGGAAAGGTCTAGGTTTAGAAAGCAAGTTTGGTCATACTCATTTTTAAATAAAACAATTTTTATCTCCCCTTCAGGTAACCCCATATGGTATTTTGCAGTCATCACGACTGAGCTGGGATAGTGATTACATGACACTGTGTCTGGCAGAAATAATTCACCTAGCTATAGGAAAGATACACCTGCACAGAAACTGTAATATTTACCTAAACCCAAAAAGCAACTAAGGAAAATAATAGTGATTCCCCTTTACAAGTTGTGAATAATCTCAATTATTAAGGTCATGTGTTTCTGAAAACTATGTTGAGATTTTTCTTGAGCAATATAAAGTACTGAACATGTGACACAGTGATATTCAATAAAACATTGTTATTCTTAGCAGAACTACACATACAACTAGAATGAAAGAGCTAGCATGTCAATTTATGTGATATATTTGTTTCTTACATGTCTAGAGTTAGACTTCATAGGTATATTATACAAAATACCTTATGATTGGTGATCTGTTAGAGGAAATAGCAAAAAGAAAACACTGAATGAAACCAAGCGATCATATTCTTGGCATATTGGCCCCAAGCAACTGATTTTTATGGGAGAAAATGTGTCCATCCATCCATTCATCTGTTTATTCAAGCCCTAGTACATCAATTCAATAAATACTTATTGAACACTTACCTTTATTCTAGGAATATGGAAGTAAAGAAGAAAGACATGATGTCTTCTTTTTTGTTAATTTTTATGCTTGAACAAGAAAACACGTAATTATTTTTAGTTGAATATTGAAGCAGGAGATTTTATTCTCAAAAAGAGAAACAATCATTAGTATTTCTCAATTATCAAATCTATATGAAGAAAAAGTAAGAATTAACTGGCAAGAAGGTAAGAGAGGTATGGAAGTGTTCCAGGCCCCCCCAAAAAAAAATACATGTTGAAAGGCTCTGAGCTAAAACAGAGCATTATATTGTTGAGAAATGAACAAAAATGTAGCAAGTGCTTAGAGAAGAAGGTGTAGAGCAGAGTGAGATGAAATAAAAAGGCAGGTGCCAGATCCTGCGTGTTCTGATAGGCTATTTAAGGATAGGAAGGTAAATCATTGAAAGATGAAAATAAGGAATTGATCTAACCATGTCTGTTCAAAAAAGATTCCTTCACCTGCAAGTACAAGGAATGCATTAATGAGTGGCAAGATTGGAAGTTGGGAAAACAAGTCAGGGACTATTCTCATAGTTCAGATGAGATACCAAATATCTTGGATTAATGTGGTAAAAGTGAACACATTAAAGAGATAGTTAAGGGGTCATGTCAATAAGAGTGATGATTGAGGGAGAGGGTGGTGCTAATTAGTATGGTTAAATATGGATCAGTTCCATTACTTCCTTTTTGGTCTCTATATTTGTAGTCTTACCCCATTCTAATGCCTTCTTCAATGATTGATGTTTTAATGAAACTGACTGATTGATGTTTTAATGAAAATGATGCTGAAGCATGTTAAATATATTCCTTTAAAACAGTCCTCTCTGTTTTAATAAAATAAAATTAAAAACCTAATTTGACCTCTAGTTATCTAGTTCTCCATCTTCCAGCCTCATTTCTCCCTACTCTTCCCCATTACACTGGGTTTCTATGAATGTTTTAGTGTTGTCTCTTCCAGGATTCAAGATCTCTTAATATTCTTGCCTCTCTCCCTTTGTTTGGCAAACTCCTATAAGTCTCTCAAGTTGTACTGAAAAGTTACTTTCTCAGGTGGGTCTCCTCTAAACCCTCAGGCAAAGTGATTCTTCTTATGTATTTTAATAGGATTTTATAATTTCACACACCCACCCCCAAAAAAGGTGAATATTCTTACAAAACTATATTTATTTTGCTTTAAAATTTCATAATATTCCCTATATTCTGAAAGGATATATATCCTATAACAACTATGTATTTTGTTCACTTTTATATGTCATGTATATAAAATATATTTATTCACTTAGGCGCTTCTCATATGGACTTGAATATATTCTATCAAAATAATTTACTTGGAAGCATGAATTTCATTCTTCTAATCCCATATTTCATATCATTATAGTGATCAGATTTCCTTAGTTTCCCTAGGCTTGGTCAAAAATGGCAAGTGATTTGCATTACTTTACATAATGTTTATTTTAATTATGCCACTAGTGGCCTCTAGAGGTTTTACAGTTCTGGCCATTCAAAAAGGTAAATTAAGTAATTTTTATCATTTCCTAATCTGCTAAATTCCGGTTATATTTATTATTTATTATTGATCAATAATAAATATTTATTATTGATGGTTTACAGTATAAGCGTTGTTGAGGAGGTAGGAAATATGAATGTTGTTACTAATCCTCAAGACCTGCTGGTTAATATTTCCTAGTACTTTGTTCTCCATCATCCTATTCCTGAGACTCTGCATCTAAAACACAGTGCCTGCTATTCTCTTAGCCATTTGTCTTTGGTAAGTGTATCCAGTGGTAGACCATAGATTCAGGGTGAATTATCAGACCTGGGAGAGCCCAAGGAAACTAAGAATGAAAAACAGAATGAAGGGCAGTATAGCTAGTAATAAGGTGACCTATGTCTCACAATATTATATAGGCATTTTATATGAGCTCTTATATTTCATGTTCTATCATATTTTTGATATTTTCAATTCTACCCCACCTGCCCATCCTTGACCTAGATGTTTTGTTATACATTAGGCAAAATTAAATTAAAATGCATTTTCCTTTAAAACTTGAATTTGAAAATAAGTTCTTATAGTATGAGTTATAAGAAAATCTTAAAAATTTGTCTTTTAATTCTATTTAAAATAAAAAAGCTAAATTTGACTATATTCAGATACTCATAGAGGAATTCATAGAGCAATAGTGTTGTGTTTCTCTTAAGATTCTCTTTATATTTACATTTCAAGGTTATTTGAAACACACAATTGAAGAAATAGCTTGTTAATTCTGCCAAAGTCAGTAAAACAACTTTTGTTACTGGTTAAGGTTCAGAAAAATGTTAAGAAACAATTGCTGACACCCTAACAGTGAGAACAACTTGAATAACTTATGAAGTAATTTTAAAACCCATTTCTTCAAAGGAGAGAAGAGACCCATGATTATTTTTTCCTGTGGTGGAGTGGTTAGGAAAGGAGGAATCTTCCTCAGAAGGGGTGAAAACTTTCAGTCATTCAATGAGCACACAGTGACATCAGGTGAGCTGGCAAGATCTATGCCACATGGCAAGTCAGTATCCACCCATCAACTCTTTCTCACAGGCTTTTGCTGAATGCCTAGGATTAATACACCAAAGGCTGGGCAGGACAAGAGAAATGAGATAAACCTCTCCAAAGCCTTTCTGGCCTTCCCTAATGTACAGTGCAATGGCCCTTCAAAAGCAGATGGCAGGCAAACAAGCTATGAAAAATTCCTGTAAAATATCCCAAGATTTCAGTAGTGCAGAGCAGTAATGATTACTGCTGGGGTTAGGGAAGTATAGCTGTGAGAAATATCTCTAAGGCACTTGGGCCTTCAACCAATCCAATACACCTCCTATCAAGGTGAAGACCTCTACTTAGGTGCAGGGAGCAGGATTGGAGAGCACAGAGAATTTTGGTCTGAACTCCTATGAGTCTGGCAAGTGGTCTATAAAGCAAAGTGATATCTCCCATAATTTGAAAAACTGATCCCTGAGCTGAAAGCACAAAGATTATCCTGGAGCTTTTGCAGGGCTAAGATCCCAAGTCATATTGAAGGGAAAGTTCCAATCCTGTATTCAAAATATCTGAAGCATTAATGAAGTGAATTTAAATAAACTGGCAACAAAACCAGAACCTACTTCATCTACAGATCATATTGACTTAATGACCCCTTTCTCCACCATTTGCATCCTGACATAAGAAGGTACTACGGACTGAATATTTGTGTCCTCTCAAAATTCATGTATTGAAGAACTAACCCCTCAAGGTAGCTCTATTTGGAGATGGGGCCTCTTAGGAATTAATTAAGGTTAAATGGAGTCATAAAGATTAGTGTCCTAATATGAAGAGATACTGGCTCATTTTGTCTCTCCACACAAGCAGAGAGGAAAAGCCATGTGAGGATATAGTGAGAAGGCGATTGTCTGCAAGCCAGGAAAAGAGCTACCAAACACTGATTTGGTTGGACCTTGATTTGGGTAGTCTAACATCCAGAAAATAAATTTCAGTTCTTTAAGTCACCTGGTCTATGGTATTTTGTTATGGCAGCCCAAGCTGATAAATACAGAAGTGTATGTCCTTTCTGTAGGCAAATATTGTTAACTTCATCTCTGCTCTTCTTTCACACACAATGCTCCACTAATTATATATCACCCAAAAAACTTAAGTAGGCTTTAGATGATAACATACATAAGCATGGAAGCAAAAGGAGAGAGAAAACTAGAGATGGGTCATGAAATGGAGCCATCTGGGGCTGTCATTTAGCTGCCTAAATGACTTACACACCTGCCACAAATCTGCTCTAAACATTTTAGGCAGATTTGGTAAATGCCACGATCTTTCTCTTTCCTTTCTCTCTCTTGAAGACTCATCTCCTAAAAGGGTTTGCTCTCCTTCATATCTGATTATGTTTGATATCAAACTATCTCTCCTCTTGGATGCTTTGTCTGGTCTTGGCACATCTGTTAATGCACTTGCTTTACATTGCCTAGTTTTATTTCCACATTTCACTCTTCCCTCTAGTACTTTGTTTCTTGAGTATAAGGGTCAAGTCTAACTCATCTATTTTTACAAGCCTAAAGTTTTAAAAGAATTGACACAGTTGTCTGCATTTAAATTCTTTGATGAAAAATATATCAAAATGGAAACTCTGATGTTTGTGCCTAAGAGGATCTCCCATCTGTAAATGCAAGTAGGCAAACTCTCCATAATCTGGTGCTCCAACCTCATGTTCCTAGATAGTGGTTTGCTTCTAGGGTTATGAGAAAAGTTTATGTGTTACAGAAATATGTCAATGAAAGCTTGAAAGAAGGGAAGGTCAGAACACCTGTAATAAACCAGTCTAAAAATACCATAAAGGCACAGGTGGAGATCGAGATAGATATAAAAACAGGAATAGATGAAAGACTCAAATACTAAAAGTAATGCACAGTGTTCTCATTATTTGAAGTCGGTTATATGCTACACCATCTTTTATAGTTAACGCTCTCTCTGTTCTCAGCTTCTGGAAGAGGCAGCTTTAGTTAGTACATTCCTATTATCCCTCTGGCAAAATATGATTGACTCAGCCATCATCACCAAAACTAAATCCCATGATCTGGGCAGGAAACAGTAAAATCTTTTTGACTCTTTCTTGTTAGTCTGACTCTTCCACAATCATTTCCTCCCCTTCCCTTCCCCCCTCCCCCCCTCTTCCTTTCCTTTTCCATTTTCTCTCTCTCTCTCTCTCTCTCTCTTTCTCACACACACACACACACACACACACACACACACACACACACACACACATTCAAGCTTTCCTCCTTCCACTGTTTTCCTCAAATTTTTGAATAAAGTTATGGGATTAGAGGTGGCAGTGCACAGTGGAACTGAACATTTATAATGCTGAATTGGAGCTGGGCTTTCACAGTGAACCATTCACAAGATGAGGAAATTCACAAAGCTAGTACAAACAGGAAAGAAAGAAGTGAATAGCAGATTGATTTGGAAAGAAGCAAGAGAGAGAGAAATTGAGGTTGATTATCCAGCCTTGGTGAGACAGGAAATTTAACATATCAGTTTCTACTCTTGTTTGCATAACACAGGACTTGGCTCCATTCCTATTATGACCTTTAATTTGTTTTATTCCTGAGACCTTTTTTATCTCATCTTCCTCTTTTTATATGAGCCAATTTAACTGAAGTTGTTTTCTTGCAACCAGAAGATCTCTGACTTTAAATAACTCAGATTCTCAATGGGTTTATTTTTATCACCAGAATTTTTCATTTTAAAAGTCAAATGTTATATTTCTCCATTATTTCTGCAAGATGGTTTCTGCTTTTTGCTAATATTCTTTCACCATCATGTTCAGGGCAACATAAAGGGAGTATTATAGACCAGATTTTGTATTTCATTCTTCTTTAAGAAAGGCATATTCTTCTATTTGTAGACTAAAGTAGTGAGACTGAGAAAATTGGATGTGGTTTGATATCATAGGAGAATCATATTTCTGATTTTACACTAGCCTTTAAATCATTTGTGGATGTTATTTAAGTGGATAAAAAAGAGCCAAATGTGGTAAAAAAAAAAATCCAAGTTTTCATACAGAATGAAAATAAAGTTGAATATTAAATACATTTACTTTAAGAGATACTTAGAAACCCATATGTTGGATAATTTTACATAGTACAATGCAGTCACTCTAAACCTGATGAGCACACTAAAATTGCCTACAGAGTTTTTCTATTCTCTTTGAAAAACACATATTTGAACTTCATCCTAAGAGTACTGAATCAGAATCTCGGGATTATAGGTAGTAATGACTGTGATTGCTTGTGTCCTTTTGAGAATAGAGCAACAGACAAATAATTTTAAAAATCCCCCAATTTGCAGTGAATAATTGTGTGATCTCAAGAATATTCTCAATCTCCCAGGACCACAATTACCACAAATATAAAACAAGGATATCAATATGACATATACAAAGATCTTCAACCTTCTTCCTAAACCTTCCTGGCTTCTTAAAGCTGATCTTACTGAATTGCATTATTTCCCAGCTATTCAAGGGAAAAATAAAACAAAACCTTAGGTGCCATCCTTAATTCTTGCTTCTCCCACATTTTTGTTACACATGTTTTTGTCATATAATAAATACTAGGTAATATAAGATTTGGTATCAAAATATATCAGTTTGATGAATTTTAAATTGCCTATTTAAAGAACAAAATAAAACTTGCAAGTTGATGCTCATAGATCTAACCTTGAAACTCCAACTTCCTAGGCTCTGAAAACACTTAGGATTTAGATTTCAGAGAAAACAGACTGGGGTGATCAATTATAGACTTTCAATAGACATAAAGTTATTTTATTAAGAGATGGGATTTGTCTTAGTCTCCACATTTCCTACAGTAGCCAAACATGACAAACATACAAACTCAAGTCAGGATTGCAGAAGGAAGATCAGAAAGAAGTTTAATTTCAGTCTATTTTGCAGCTGTTTGTAGAACCGGATACATTGCTTTTACTGAAAAAAATATCATTTTATGATTATAAAATTTCTCATCCTATAGTACTGTCATGTGCATAATACATCAAATGGAGGTTTTAGCATCTCTTTTCATTCTTCTACATGATATTTTAAGTGTCTGGATATAAATATATGTATATATGTGAATATGTGTGTATATATATATATATATCTGCTATAAAATATTTGGTATACAAAAGAAACAAATGACTACTTGGATAAACTTGAAAGAATATCAGTATACCATTGTAGTCTGAAAGAAACAACTATTTCATAAAAGTTGTGGATGAAAGTAATAAAGATGTCAAAATGCAAGAAACTCAGGTGATTTTTTTTTATACTTACTCCTTCCAATTTTTAAAATGAATTTTATTGTGAAATTATTTTCTTAAAACTCACACATTTTTAAGTGGACAAGTCAATGACTTTGAACAATGTACACACATATAACTAACACCTCAATCAGTATAAGAATATTTTTATTTCCTCAGAAAATTTCCTTAGGCCCTTGTTAAGTCAATACCCTTTACCTACCCACAACCAACCTCAGGCAACAAATAACCTTATTTCTATCGTTATAGAATAGTTTTGCCATTTCTAAACTTTCAAGTAAATTGAGGCATACAAACATAGATACCAGGCCTATTTTGCTATTTCAGTCTGCAAAAGTTTGTAGCATTCTTTTACGTTGTTACCTATACCAGTAGTTTGTCCTTTTTCTTTCTAAGTAGTGTTCCTTTTTATAAATATAACACAGTTAGATATGTTTTTCCTTATTGGTAATAGACATGGCTATCATTCCCAGTTTAGGGCCATTATGGATTACAAAGAAACTTTTGTTTGTTTGTTTGAGCCCATTTTTTAGCATTATAAATGTACCAGGCTCATCTTGTACCATCCCTTTCCCATACCTAGAATCAACCATATCTCCAAAGAGCCCTAATTCCTTTTGTTGGAGAATAATATTAGAAACCCAGATCTGGACACTAGATGTGCTCATTGATACCAATGATACCAGGGTGTCATTTCTCTGAGGCCCCCTCTGCTAAAGGAAAGAAGAAATATATGTGGCATACCAACTTATGTATATATACATATCTATAAGTAGATATATTTCATATGATTATTTGCTATTTTTATATCTTCTTTTGTGAGATGTCTGTTCAGATCTTTTGCCCATTTTAATTGAGTTATTTTCTTATTGTTGAGTTTTAAGAATTCTTTCTACATTTCGTATATAATTCCTTTATCAGATATATGTTTTACAAATATTTTCTCCCACTTTGTGGCTTGTCTTTTTATTCTCTTAAAAGTGTCTTTCACACAGTAGAATGCTAAAATTTTACTAGCTTACTTTATCAATTCTTTTTTTCATGGGTCATATTTTTACTATTGTATCTAAAAACTTATCACCAAACCCAAAGTTGCATAGATTTTCCTCTTTGGTCTTTACTAGATGTTTTATTGCACTAAAATTATTTCTAAGTGACAGATTCATTTTGAGTTACTCTTTATGAAAGATGTAAGGAAGATTTGTATTTTGACTTTTTTTTGCATTTAAATGTTCAATTATTCTAGTTCTGCTTATTTAAAAAAATATTATCCTTCATTAAGTGGCCCTTGCTCCTTTGTCAAAGATCAGTTGAAGATATTTGTCTCAGTCTATTTCTGGGCTCAGTATTCTGTTCCATTGAGGTATATGTCTATATTTTTGCTAATGCCATGCTGCCTTCGTTACTGTAGATTTATAGTAAATCTTAAAGTTGGGTAGAGTCTGCTCTCTAATTTTGTTCCTCTTCCTCAGTGTTGTGTTGGTTATTCTGAGTCTTTTGCCTTTCCATACAAATTTAAAATCAGTTCCTTAATATCCAAAAGGTAGCTTGCTAGGATTTTCATCAGGGTCGTGTTGAATCTATAGGTAAAATTAAGAATAATTGAGGGACTTCCCTGGCAGTCCAGTGGTCTTTTCAAGTATTTTCCATATTTAATTTTTTTATCTTTCTAATTTCCAATTGTGCTTTGATATAATCTATATATATTTCCTTTTCAGATATATGTGTTGTGAATAATTTCTCCAAGCACATGGCTTACATGTTCATTTTCTGAACAGTGTCTTTAACTGAGCAAATTTTCTAATTTTATGTAGTCCATTTTATTAAACTTTTCTGTTTGTTTTATGGTTATAGTTTTTTTTTTTTTAATCTAAGAAAAATTTGTCAATGCCCAGTTGCTACAATTTTCTCCTATATTTGCTTCTAGAAATATTATAGTACTTTACACTTAGGTCTATGATCCAATTCAAGTCAATCTGATGTAAAGTGTGATGGTGATGTAAACACTGAGGTTTATTATTTTCCACAAAGTACTCATTACTTCCAACACAATTTGTTGAAAAGATTATCTTTTCCTAACTAAAATGTGTCAGTGCCTCTGTCAAAAATCAATTGATCATATGAGTATGTAGTCCTTATAGGAATAATTATTATCATTTTCTTATGTATTTAAAAACAAATAAATATGGTTTAGATAATTTAAAAAAATACCCTGATGAATACATCACCAATTGGGTATTTGATAGATGAACATTTTGTTATGATCCAATCCCCAAACTTCTAAATAATGGCCAATTTTTCATATCAGATTTTATGTACCTTTTAAATAATGGTCAATTTTCGTAGTACAGTAAAAAAAAATTCAGAACTGCTCTTTTTAAAGAGTGGTTTTCTGTTTGTTTTTTATTTAATTGTCTTCTAAAAGGATTTGACTCATTCACTGAAAGTGCAGTCACTAGAAATACCAATCCTGCTCCTTTTGTGATTTGCTTAGAATTTTTCAAAGCTAATAATAATAATAGACCAATATTATACTTGATAAGGTGAGTCTTTGAAGTTGATGATGACTTAAAATACTAGTAATTTTTTCAATGTTATTTTGTCCAATGAAAACAAAGTCAGTAAATAACATATTACTTAACTCAGTACTATTCATTTTCACAAAATAAATTTCACAATATATAATATACTATATTATATAACATATAATATTTATACTGTAGTCTTTCATGTTGCCATCAAAACTCTTAGAATGTTAAAACTTCTACTTCCTTAAACCTTTGGAATCTGGTTCTGCCCCCTAAATTTTACTGAAGTTGGATTTTAAATAATCACCTCACAATAGGAAAATCCAATATTCTCAAAGAGTGTTTACTTTTATTCTGTCTCAGAAACTTTGTAGCCCATCATTTATATCCTTTTGAAGACTTTTCTTCCCTAACTTCAGAGTCGCTGTTCTCTTATTTTCCTTTTCTTTGTTTACCTGATTGTGAGTTCTCTCTGATTTCAATTATTCCAGTTTTCAAAATACAAACTTTCTTCAACATTTTGTGTGAAGCTCTCTTGCCCTCTGTTCCTATGCAATCCTTATTTTTGTTCATCTCATCTCTGCCAGTCTTATTCCTAATATGAACTATTATAAAGATATTTTTGTTTCTATGACTCTTATTGTTTTAAATGTAGGTCTACATTTAAAATGAATCTTTGTATATTTGGCTACTTGATCCATTGGCAGCCCAAAATTAGGGTAGGAATTCCTACCAACTCATACACAAATGAATATAACCAATTTCAAGGTACAGTTCTATATATTTTTAGCTCTCTTTTTCTAGGAATTTGAAATGCAATACAAATCTACTCACTATATCAATGAATGTACATTTTTTTACTTTTGTTATTTAAAAATTTTAACATTCACAGTTCAGAGGATAATATAATAATATTCACTATATCGATAATTACAGGTTTAACAGTTATCAGCATTCTTCCATTCTTTGCATTCTATAGCTCCACACCACTGCTCAACTGTTATTATTATTAATTTATTCATATACATGCCTGAAATGCATGAATCTTATATATAAATATTTGAAAAATATATATATAATTGTGAAACACATACCCTTATTCTGATATGGAATATTTACTTCAACCCCAAATTTCTCATTTGTTACTTTTCATTCAACCCCAACATTCCCTGAAAATCCACTGTTCTAGTTTTCTTTGTAATGTTGCATTGCTTTTGCTGTTTCAAAACTTCACATAAATTGAATCAAAAGTATGTATTCTATTGTGTTTTTCTTCTTAAGCAAAATGTCTGTGAGATTTATCCATGTCATGTATATCAGTAGTTCATTTTCTTTTATTGATGTCATATTCTATTACATGAATATATCATAATTTGTGTATCCATTATTCTGATAATAGATATTTGATTTTTTGCCTGTTTGGGGATATTCTAAATAAAGCTTGTAATTTTTTCATTTGACATCCATGTCTGAAAGCAAGTCCTATTCCTTTATGCTAATGACTTATTTTTCAGGCCACTTCTATCTATTCTGTTTTGCTTATTGATGGCTTTGCCACCAGCTTACAGTCTTCCTATTCTCTTCTAAATACTTTAGAGTAATTATCTTGCATGTATTCAAAGTACATATATGTGATTCATTCAATAACCCAAGCTCTTAAATTGTTGACCTCTTAAGTCCCGAAGACCTCAGATCTTCAGTTACTTATTATCATTATGTCACCCTAATGAATATTAACACTGAAATTAATACCTCACTGAAATCAGAAATTTATATATTTAAAATTCTGACCTTACCTATTTATCCTTACAGTTCTCACAACTCAGTTATTCACAATACAATTCTTGTTACCATTATTTAAAAACTACAGCCTTAACACAATTCCTGGGTGTTTCTTCCCTTTGATACCATGCTTACTTTCTGTGGTATATTATTTAAAACATTATCTCCACAATAGTTTTCACTCCTTAATACCAATCCTGGGTTAATCCAAACGTCTGCCTTTCTTTGTTAACACCTGGGTTGCTAAGCATTGGGAAAACACTTAACAATTCTTGTTAGTGCCACTAAAGACTCATGATTTCCAAATATACCTAGTTCCTTGTGACTGTCAGACAACACTTCTTCACTGTCCTCATAAACAGATCTTCTCCAATTTCTTCAACTTTTACTTTACCAGCTCTTCTCTCATACTCAACATTGGATCTTGTTATGAAATGGCATAAATGGAGGATTTCAAACAGGAAATTCACCGTACACCAACATTTCCAAAATACCTGCATCCTCACTCTCTGGGTTAGCGATCAGTGTTTTGTTACTATTTCTTTTCTTAGTATGTATTTCTTACTGATAGAAACTTGATTTTGGAAATAGCAAGGAAGATATGGCAGTGTGCCAGGTAACAGTTATTAGTTTACCTTACAGTTAGGAGTGTTAATGTATCACACATTTTTGCCAATGGAATACAAGAGAAAGTTATTGCATGGTTATCTGAATGTTAGCATCCACTCATATGCCCTTTGGTCCTTCTCCTTTAATCTGTCTGGTATACAGATGCGATGCTGAAGACCTAGGCATCTTGTCATCACAAGACAGTATGCTCAGGCTAAAGTATGGATGAGCCAAAAAATAGAAGTTCAGTTCTTTGAATCCTAACAGTCTTTTCAGCTAGTCCGTTCTCTTTTCCTCTTCTCATTTCTTCAATGCTGGTGTTTTCCTTGGCCATCTTAATTCCTCTGTTAATTATTTCCTCTATGTTCTTTTCTTTCTTTCTTCCCCATGATCCCTTCTACTCTCCACCTAACCACTACTCTCTACTTTCTTCTCTTTGTCCCCTCCTCTTCCCATTCCCTCCATTTTACCTAGTATATGTTTGACAGATACCAAGAACTAAAGATGTATTTACTGAAAAAATGAATGAGTCTGTTTAGGATTCTAAATTAAACCCAAACCCCCAAATTGTATATAAACCTTAATAACACAAGTTGTGATTTAGACATACATATGAGACTTATGATTTCATTTATACACAACTCCTTTTAGTGGATTATTGATCAGATTATCCAAGTGTGTACTCATAAATAACTTCCAAGATGATATCTAAATCTTAGCAAGCATGAAATCCTAAATTGTATTTTAGATTTATGGAACTGTTTATATTTTTTATCTCCAAGTGGAATTTGAACATTATTATATTGACTTTTTAATAATTTTAGAAGTAATGTCAAATATTTATAAATATTGGTGTTTTAAAAATTATGTTATTAATTAGACAAAATAATTTAGACATTTAAATTAGCATCTAGTGTTAAAGAAAGCATAAAACTCTGATTTAGGACCCTTGGTCCTGTGTGATTCTAACCTCTTTTTTGTTCACTAATCAAGTTGGTAAAATCGGGAAAGGTTTTTTGTTTGTTTGTTTGTTTTTTAAACAACTCTGTTGTCTCGGTTTATTAGATATTTCCTTGGGATTTTCAGTAGAATATGTGCATAATGATATCTGATTATACCTGGAACTTTGAATTCCAAATCCTACTCAATGAAATAAAGTTAAATTAAAATGACAGCTTTTCAAAAGCAAGAATGTATCCCTTCCTGTGTATGTATATAGTCATAAAAAGGTTATGCATAAAATAATTCATTAAATATCTTGATCCATAACTGCTCTTTGAAAGCACAAGTGAGTTTCATTTTATAACATAATTAGAAATGTTGAGAGTGGGCAGAGTTCTAAGATGGCCCCAAGATCCCAGCCCTCTGGTATACATACCTTGTATAAATCCCTGATAATTGTGAATACGATAGAACAGACACTCCATGAATAGATTATATTATATGGCATAGTTAATATTTTAAAAAGGGAGAGTACCCTAGGTGGACCTGACCTGACCAGATAAACCCTTAGAAATGATGGAGGTATTGCTGATGAAAGGCATTCTAAGTAATCAGAGGAATTTGACATGAAGATTCTCCATTGCTGCCTTTAAGGATGAAACAGTAATGTGGCAAGAAATGTGAGTGGACTTTAAGAGCTAAGAGCATCCCCTGGCTCACAGGCAGAAAGAAAATCGGGACTTTTGTCCAACAACCACAAGCTTAACTTGACCAAAATCAATAAGCTTGGAAGATCTTGAGTTCTAAGTGAGTGTACAGCCTGGCTGATGTCTTGATTTTAGCCTTGTGAGACCCTGTAAAGAGATAATTCAGTGATGCTGTGCCTGGACTTCTTTTGACTGACAGGTGTGAGCTAGTATGTGGATGCTGTTTAAGCAACTAAGTTTGTGGTAATTTGTTACACAGCAATAGATGTCAAATACAGATGTAGACTATTCGTATCATGTAGAACAATAACTGAAAGTATAAATGAATAATCAAGAGTAATAAAATCATATAAATATGTAGAGATGACTATGTACATGCAGCTGTGCTATAAATGGATTCACAGTGATGTAACAAATACACCAACCAAACAAATGATATAATTTTCACAAAACAATTATTATATCATGAAATTAGGCCATATTAAAGATTTAAGCTCAACAACAAAAATATATATTGGAAAACCACTAGATATTTTATTTAGTCATTTTTTATGTGTGTTGATATATATGAAAGCCCTAGTTAGTTAATGCTTGGAGAAAATAACAGATGACACCCAAAGGGATGTTACATGAATTAGAAAGCAAACATAATTTCAGGAGAACAAAGGAAACTTGCATTATTAAGCAATATCTAGAGTCTCTAATATTTTTAATTGGAAAAAAAATTCTAACTAAGCTAGAAAAAAGTACTGATCAATTTCTCCTCATATATCCCTTCTCTTACTGTCTTTATATCTGTTATTATCACTCCATTCTCCCTCCAAATGTGGAGAGGGAAAAAAACCCTCTTCTAATTCAAATAGCATAACTAGGATAGTTTGCAGTTTAATCTATGGTCATAATTAGAAAAGTTTCATAAAAGCAAGTAATTTTGTCTATTTTGTATATCGATGCATTTGCAGTTTCTAGAATAGAGTCTTACATGTAAGAGGATGGAATAAATGAAATAAATGCACAGGAAAATTCAACTCTAAAATAAGTAGTCTTAAATATACTTAAATATATATATATATATATATATATATATATATATATATATATATATATATATATATATACTACTTAAATAAGTAGTCTTAAAAATATGTTATTTTACCATATCTTTATTTTCTGGGATTGTAATGTCTGTCTCTTCCATATGTTACCCAACACATTTTCAGCCAGTTCTTCAGTATGCTAAGCACAACCATGCAAATACATTTTACGTGTATATTTTCTTATATCTTGGCTTTTCTCCTGATGTAAATTGTCATGTTAGCATCTAGCCTATATTACATACCTAAACAACTTTGTCACTTTTGGTCAAGAACAACAGTTGACTTTCTGTGAGCATCATGTCTAGACCTTCCTGCCCAGTTCCTTGTATCAAGAACACAACTTTCCCTCAGATAAATTTCAAATTAAAATATCAATATTTTATATTCATTTTTGCCTTACTTCTGGCAGATTCCATAGTAAAATAATATCTTAATACAGTATAAAATATAGCATTCATGTAGTTGAGTAGCATACATATAGCAAAAATAAGTCATTGAGAGAAATCAGTGGAAGTTAATGGAAGATATATTTCTTTCCCAGATAGAAACTCAGGAAATATTGCCTCTATCAGGAAATATTGGTTCTCTCCCTATGATTCCTCAAACAGAAATTTCAAAATGATTTCCTAATATAAAAAGATGTTTAAAGATATCAACAACCTTGTCTTGTTCCTGATCTTCGTGGAAATGGTTTCAGTTTTTCGCCATTGAGGACGATGTTGGCTGTGGGTTTGTCATATATGACCTTTATTATGTTGAGGTAAATTCCCTCTATGCCTACTTTCTGTAGGGTTTTTATCATAAATGGGTGTTGAATTTTGCCTAAATAGACATTTCTCCAAAGAAGATATACAGATTGCCAACAAACACATGAAAGCATGCTCAACATCATTAATCATTAGAGAAATGCAAAGCAAAACTACAATGAGGTATCACCTCACACCAGTCAGAATAACCATCATCAAAAAATCTACAAACAATAAATGCTGGAGAGGGGTGGAGAAAAGGGAACCCTCTTGAATGTTGGTGGGAATGTAAATTGATACAGCCACTATGAAGAACAATATGGAGGTTCCTTAAAAAACTAAAAATAGAATTACCATATGACCCAGCAGTCCCACTACTGGGCATATACCCTGAGAAAACCATAATTCAAAAAGACACATGCACCCCAATGTTCATTGCAGCACTATTAACAATAGCCAGGTCATGGAAGCAACCTAAATGCCCATCGACAGATGAATGGATAAAGAAGATGTGGTACATATATACAATAGAATATTACTCAGCAACAAAAAGGAACAAAATTGGGTCATTTTTTGAGAGGTGGATGGATCTAGAGACTGTCATACAGAGTGAAGTAAGTCAGAAAGAGAAAAACAAATATCGTATATTAATGCATATATGTGGAACCTAGAAAAATGGTACAGATGAATGGTTTGCAGGACAGAAATTCAGACACAGATGTAGAGAACAAATGTATGGACACCAAGGGGGGAAAGTGGCAGGGGTGGTGTGTGTGTGTGTGATGAATTGGGCAGCTAGGATTGACATGTATACACTGATGTGTATAAAATTGATGGCTAATAAGAACCTGCTGTATAAAAAAATAAATAAAATTAAATTAAAAATTAAAAAAAGATGTTTAAAGATATCAACAACCTCCAACTAGCACACATTATTTTATTACTAATAAGAACAGAGATATTTTTAGTACCTACAAAGAATTACTCTAAAGATAAAATTTCACCAATGATAAGATTTTTTTTAAATATTACAAGCATTACAAAAGCATAAGTTACTGATATTTAATTTCCTTTGTGTAACAAACCTGAACCCACAAATTCTGTCAGTAACAGCAAACAAGCCAGATTGTGAATTCTTACACTGGTAATTTCAACACTAAGCAATCATGCACATGACTTATAAATCACTTCCAAAATCCACTGCATGCAGAAACACAAGACAAGAAATCCTAACTTAAACTAACCATATCTCTCCTTGTCTGCTCTTCCTATACATATGCATGTGAGTATATGCCTCAGGAAATACAACAAGAGCATTAAGTACTCTAATGAACACAGCAAGATATCATTTCTACAGAGTCTTAGCTTAGCTTCAGTTTCAGGAATAACTTGAACATTCATATGAACTTGGAAAATAAAACAATGGAAATTCCATTAAGTGCATACAAACTACACATCTTATTTTTTTCTAAGAAAGAGAATTATACTTTTAATAGACATATTTATATTAAGAATTGAGAAGCATTATGTTAATTAGTATTTTTAATGTAACAGTTTTATTTAAAATACAGAATTTTTTCCTGCATGATAATTTCAGGTAAAATTTGTGAATTATTTTTTATCATTTTGTTTTAATCTCTGTAATTAAGTACAACTTGGTATAACAGATATTCAGCTTGGAGCACAGTAGTTTTCTATAGCCCTGAGTAGTTCAGATGTAAATAATATGTGTCTTTTCTTCCTTCACTTGTCTCTTGTAATCATCTGACATTGTCAGTAATGAAAATCTGTTATCAAATGAAAAGCACAGTTATTAACATGGAAGGTAAAGCAAAAGCGAGATGAGAACTGTCACTCTAGCAATCAAAACAATGTTTAATTTTTGCTTACTCTGCTGGGGTGCTTCAGAATAATTTCATGAGTCCAAATATCCAGGACTATCGTCTGACAGACATGATTTTTGCCTTATCTCTCCCTATCTTTCTATCATCTATCTATCTATCTATCTATCTCTCTATTATCTATCTATCTATCTAAATTCTGCCCTTGAATTACCTAAACAAACACTAGTACATGAATGTAGTTTGAATCAGAATTGCATCTTTAGGCAGATTTCACATCTGAATGAAAATATTCACATGAATGTCTGTCAAAATAACTGTATTTTTCTGTATAGCACTCTCTTCACTCATGTATGTGTTTTGCCATGGTTACTGGGCTGTGAATTTCTCAGAAGGTCAAGCACAAGCCATTTATCTTTTTTTTTTCAATTGAAGTATAGTTGATTTACAAGGTTTTGTAGTCTCAGGTGTACAGCAAAGTAATTCAGATATATATATATATTTTTTTCTTTTCAGATTCTTTTCAATTATAGTTCATTACAAGATATTGAATATAGTTCCCTGTGCTATACAGTAGGACCTTGTTGTTTATTTTATATAAAAATTTGTGTCTGCTAATCCCAAACTCCTAGTTTATTCCTCCCCCACCTTTCCACTTTAGTAACCATAAGTTTGTTTTCTAAGTCTGTGAGTCTGTTTCTGTTTTGTAAACACCACATCTTCTTTATCCATTTATCTGTCAGTGAATAGTTAGGTTGCCTCCAGGTCTTGGCTATTGTAAACAGCGCTGTTATGAACATTGGGATGCACGTATCTTTTCTAATTAGAGTTTTTATCTTTTGGGGAAATATGCCCAGGAGCAGGATTGCTGGATCATATGGCAACTTTATTTTTAGTTTTTTAAGGAACCTCCATACTGTTCTCCATAGTGGCTGCACCAATTTACTTCCCACCAACAGTGTAGTAGGGTTCCCTTTTCTCTACACCCTCTCCAGCATTTATTATTTGTAGACTTTTTGATGCTGGCCATTCTGACCAGTGTGAGGTGGTACCTCATTATAGTTTTGATATGCATTTCTCTAATGCTTAGCGACGTTGAACATCCTTTCATATGCCTGTTGGCTATCTATATGTCTGTTTTCATGTTTGTTTGATATTGAGCTATATGAGCTTTTTAGATGTTTTAGAAATTAAGCCCTTGTCAGTTGCATCGTTTGCAAATATTTTCTCCCATTCTGTAAGTTCCTTTTTGTTTTGTTTATGGTTTATGGTTTCCTTTGCTCTGCAAAAGCTTATAAATTTGATTAGGTCCCGTTTGTATATTTTTGCTTTTATTTCTTTTGTTTTGGAGGACTGACTTAAGAAAACATTGGTACAATTTATGTCAGAGAATGTTTTGCCTATGTTCTCTTCTTGGAATTTTATGGTGTCATGTATTATATTTAAGTCTTTAACCATTTTGAGTTTATTTTTGTGAATGGTGTGAGAGAGAGAGTGTTCTAATGTCATTGATTTACATGCCACTGACCAGCTTTCCCAACACCACTTACTGAAGCAACTGTCTTTTCTCCAATGTATATTCTTACTTCCTTTGTCACAGATTAATTGACTCTAAGTGTGTGGGTTTATTTCTGGGCTCTCTATTCTGTTCTATTGATCCTTGTGTCCATTTTTGTGCAATACCATGCTGTTTTGATTACTATAGTATTGTTTGAAGTACCAGCCATTTATCTTTGATTTCCAAAATCAAGTACAGTGATTGGCACAGGTAGATATGTTGAAATTTCTTTTTTAAGTAAATCAAATTTCAAGAGGTAATAATAAGTTACAGTTAGATGAAATAATGGAGAAGAATAATGAACAGAGAAATGTCCATACCAATATTTTCAACTCATTAATCTCCTAAACTTACACATTTTTAGTTAGCGCTAATCCATAAGAAATAAAGCTTTCCTAAACTTTTTTTGATGAAGGGTTAAATAAAATGGTACATTTTAATATTTTTACGATTTTATTGATATAAAATTTACATAAAATTCACTATTTTAACCATTTTATAGTGTATACTCACAATGTTTTGTTTTGTTTTTTAACATCTTTATTGGAGTATAATTGCTTTACCACGGTGCAAGTGAATCAGTTATACATATACATATGTTCCCATATCTCTTCCCTCTTGCATCTCCCTCCCTCCCATCCTCCTTATCCCACCCCTCTAGGTGGTCAAAAACCACCTAGCTGATCTCCCTGTGCTATGCAGCTGCTTCCCACTAGCTAGTTATTTTATGTTTGGTATTGTATATATGTCCATGCCACTCTCTCACATTGTCACAGCTTACCCTTCCCCCTCCCCATATCCTCAAGTCCATGCTCTAGTAGGTCTGTGTCTTTCTTCCCATCTTACCCCTAGGTTCTTCATAACCTTTTATTTTTCTTATATTCCATATGTATGTGTTAGCATATGGTATTTATTTTTCTTTTTCTGACTTACTTCACTCTGTATGACAGACTCTAGGTCCATCAACCTCACAACAAATATCTCAATTTCATTTCTTTCTATGTCTGAGTAATATTCCATTGTATATATGTGCCACATCTTCTTTATCCATTCATCTGTTGATGGACACTTAGGTTCCTTCCATATCCTGGCTATTGTAAATACAGCTGCAATAAATATTTTGGTACATGATTCTTTTTGAATTATGGTTTTCTCAGGGTATATGCCCAGTAGTGGGATTGCTGGGTCGTATGGTAGTTCTATTTGTAGTTTTTTAAGGAACCTCCATACTGTTCTCGATAGTGGCTGTATCAATTTACATTCCCACCAACAGTGCAAGAGTGTTCCCTTTTCTCCACGCCCTCTCCAGCATTTATTGTTTCTAGATTTTTTGATGATAGCCATTCTGACTGGTGTGAGATGATATCTCATTGTAGTTTTGATTTGCATTTCTCTAATGATTACTGATGTTGAGTATTCTTTCATGTGTTTGCTGGCAATCTGTATATCTTCTTTGGAGAAATGTCTATTTAGGTTTTCTGCCCATTTTTGGATTGGGTTTTTTGTGTTTTTCTTATTGAGCTGCATGAGCTATTTGTAAATTTTGGAGATTAATCCTTTGTCAGTTGCTTCATTTGCAAATATTTTATCCATTGAGCGTTGTCTTTTGGTCTTGTTTATGGTTTCCTTTGCTGTGAAAAAGCTTTTAAGTTTCATTAGGTCCCATTTGTTTATTTTTATTTCCATTTCTCTAGGAGGTGGGTCAAAAAGGATCTTGCTGTGATTTATGTCGTAGAGTGTTCTGCCTATGTTTTCCTCTAAGAGTTTGATAGTGTCTGGACTTACATTTAGGTCTTTAATCCATTTTGAGTTTATTTTTGTGTATGGTGTTAGGGAGTGTTCTAATTTCATATTTTACATGTACCTGTCCAGTTTTCCCAGTAACGCCTATTGAAGAGGCTGTCTTTTCTCCACTGTATATTCTTGCCTCCTTTATCAAAGATAAGGTGACCGTATGTACGTGGGTTTATCTCTGGGCATTCTATCCTGTTCCATTGATTTATATTTCAGTTTTTGTGCCAGTACCATACTGTCTGGATTACGGTAGCTTTGTAGTGTAGTCTGAAGTCAGGGAGCCTGATTCCTCCAGGTCCATTTTTCTTTCTCAAGATTGCTTTGGCTATTTGGGGTCTTTTGTGTTTCCATACAAACTGTGAAATATTTTGTTCTAGTTCTGTGAAAAATGCCAATGGTAGTTTGATAGAGATTGCATTGAATCTGTAGATTGCTTTGGGTAGTATAGTCATTTTCACAATGTTGATCTTTCCAATCCAAGAACATGATATATCTCCACCTACTTGTATCATCTTTAATTTCTTTCATCAATGTCTTATAATTTTCTGCCTACAGGTCTTTTGATCCTTAGGTAGGTTTATTCCTAGATATTTTATTGTTTTTGTTACAGTGGTAAATGGGAGTGTTTTCTTAATTTCACTTTCAGATTTTTCATCATTAGTGTATAAGTATGTAGTGTATAATTATGCCAGATATTTCTGTTCATTAATTTTGTATCCTGCTGCTTTACCAAATTCATTGATTAGCTCTAGTAGTTTTCTGGTAGCATCTTTAGGATTCTCTATGTATAGTATCATGTCATCTACAAACAGTGACAGCTTTACTTCTTCTTTTCCAATTTGGATTCCTTTTATTTCTTTTTCCTCTCTGATTGCTGTGGCTAAAACTTCCAAAACTATGTTGAATAAGAGTGGAGAGAGTGGGCAACCTTGTCTTGTTCCTGATCTTAGTGGAAATGATTTCAGTTTTTCACCATTGAGGATGATGTTGGCTGTGTGTTTGTCATATATGGCCTTTATTATGTTGAGGAAAGTTCCCTCTATGCTTACTTTCTGCAGGGTTTTTATCATAAATGGGTGTTGAATTTTGTCGAAAGCTTTTTCTGCATCTATTGAGATGATCATATGGTTTTTCTCCTTCAATTATTTAATACGGTGTATCACATTGATTGATTTATGTATATTGAAGAATCCTTGCATTCCTGGAATAAACCCCACTTGAACATGGTGTATGATCCTTTAAATGTGCTGTTGGATTCTGTTTGCTAGTATTTTGTTGAGGATTTTTGCATTTATGTTCATTAGTGGTATTGGCCTGAAGTTTTCTTTCTTTGTGACATCTTTGTCTGGTTTTGGTATCAGGGTGATGGTGAACTTGGAGAATGAATTTGGGAGTGTTCCTCCCACTGCTGTATTTTGGAAGAGTTTGAGAAGGATAGGTGTTAGCTCTTCTGTAAATGTTTGATAGAATTCACCTGTGAAGCCATCTGGTCCTAGGCTTTTGTTTGTTGGAAGATTTTTAATCACAGTTTCAATTTCAGTGCTTGTGATTGGTGTGTTCATATTTTCTATTTCTTCCTGGTTCAGTCTCATCAGGTTGTGCATTTCTAAGATTTTGTCCATTTCTTCCAGGTTGTCCATTTTATTAGCATAGAGTTTCTTGTAGTAATCTCTCATGATTCTTTGTATTTCTGCAGTGTCAGTTGTTACTTCTCCTTTTTCATTTCTAATTTTATTGATTTGAGTCTTCTCCCTTTTTTTCTTGATAAGTCTGGCTAATGGTTTATCAATTTTCTTTATCTTCTCAATCAGCTTTTAGTTTTATTGATCTTTGCTATTGTTTCCTTTATTTCTTTTTCATTTATTTCTGATCTGATCTTTATGATTTCCTTCCTTCTGCTAACTTTGGGGTTCTTTTGTTCTTTCTCTAAATGCTTTAGGTGCAAGGTTAGGTTATTTATTTGAGATGTTTCCTGTTTCTTAAGGTGGGATTGTATTGTTATAAACTTCCCTCTTAGAACTGCTTTTGGTGCATCCCATAGGTTTTGGGTCATTGTGTTTTCATTGTCATTTGTTTCTAGGTATTTTCTGATTTCCTCTTTGATTTCTTCAGTGATGACTTCGTTATTAAATAGTGTATTGTTTAGCCTCCATGTGTTTGTATTTTTTTCAGATCTTTTGCTGTAATTAATATCTAGTCCCATAGTGTTGTGGTCGGAAAAGATACTTGATAAGATTTCAAATTTCTTAAATTTACCAAGGCTAGATTTGTGACCCAAGATATGGTCTATCCTGGAGAATGTTCCATGAGCACTTGAGAAAAATGTGTATTCTGTTGTTTTGGGGTGGAATGTCCTATAAATATCAATTAAGTCCATCTTGTTTAATGTATCATTTAAAAGTTGTGTTTCCTTATTTATTTTCATTTTGGATGATCTGTCCATTGGTGAAAGTGGGGTGTTTAAGTCCCCTACTATGATTGTGTTACTGTTGATTTCCCCTTTTTTGGCTGTTAGTATTTTCCTTATGTATTGAGGTGCTCCTATGTTGGGTGCATAAATATTTATAATTGTTATATCTTCTTCTTGGAGGGATCCCTTGATCATTATGTAGTGTCCTTCTTTGTCTCTTGTAATAGTCTTTATTTTAAAGTCTATTTTGTCTGATATGAGAATTGCTACTCCAGCTTTCTTCTGATTTCCATTTGCATGGAATATCTTTTTCCGTCCCCTCACTTTCAGTCTGTATGTGTCCCTAGGTCTAAAGTGGGTCACTTGTAGACAGCATAGATACGGGTCTTGCTTTTGTATCCATTCAGCCAGTCTGTGTCTTTGGTGGGAGCATTTAATCCATTTACATTTAAGGTAATTATCGATATGTATGTTCCTATTCCCATTTTCTTAATTGTTTTGGGTTCGTTATTGTAGGTCTTTTCCTTCTCTTGTGTTTCTTGCCTAGAGAAGTTCCTTTAGCATTTGTTGTAAAGCTGGTTTGGTGGCGCTGAACTCTCTCAGCTTTTGCTTGTCTGTAAAGGTTTTAATTTCTGCATTAAATCTGAATGAGATCCTTGCTGGGTAGAGTAATCTTAGTTGTAGGTTTTTCCCTTTTATCACTTTAAATATGTCCTGCCACTCTCTTCTGGCTTGCAGAGTTTCTGCTGAAAGATCAGCTGTTAACCTTATGGGGATTCCCTTGTGTGTTATTTGTTGGTTTTCCCTTGCTGATTTTAATACGTTTTCTTTGTACTTAATTTTTGATAGTTTGATTAATATGTGTCTTGGTGTGTTTCTTCTTGGATTATCCTGTATGGGACTCTCTGTGCTTCCTGGACTTGATTAACTATTTCCTCTCCCATATTAGGGAAGTTTTCAACTATAATCTCTTCAAATAGTTTCTCAGTTCCTTTCTTTTTCTCTTCTTCATCTGGGACCCCTATGATTCGAATGTTGGTGCATTTAATGTTGTCCCAGAGGTCTCTGAGACTGTCCTCATTTCGTTTCATTCTTTTTTCTTTATTCTGCTCTGCAGTAGTTATTTCCACTATTTTATCTTCCAGGTCACTTATCCGTTTTTCTGCCTCAGTTATTCTGCTATTGATCCCTTCAAGAGTATTTTTAATTTCATTTATTGTGTTGTTCATCATTGCTTGTTTCCTCTTTAGTTCTTCTAGGTCCTTGTTAAGTGTTTCTTGCATTTTCTCTATTCTATTTCCAAGATTTTGGATCATCTTTACTATCATTATTCTGAATTCCTTTTCAGGTAGACTGCCTATTTCCTCTTCATTTGTTAGTTCTGGTGGGTTTTTATCTTGCTCCTTCATCTGCTGTGTGTTTTGCTGTCTTTTCATTTTGCTTATTTTACTGTGTTTGGGGTCTCCTTTTCACAGGCTGCATGTTTGTAGTTCCCGTTGTTTTTGGTGTCTGTCCCAGTGGCTAAGGTTGGCTCAGTGGGTTGTGTAGGTTTCCTCATTGAGGGGACTAGTGCCTGTGTTCTGGTGTATGAGGCTGGATCTTGTCTTTCTGGTGGGCAGGTCCACATCTGGTGGTGTGTTTTGAGGTGTCTGTGACCTTATTATGATTTTAGGCAGCCTCTCTGCTAATGGATTGGGCTGTGTTCCTGTCTTGCTCTTTGTTTGGCATAGGTTGTCCAGCACTGTAGCTTGCTGGTCGTTGAGTGGAGCTGGGTCTTGGCACTGAGATGGAGATCTTTGGGAGATTTTTGCCGTTTGATATTATGTGGAGCTGGGAGGTCTCTTGTGGACCAGTGTCCTGAAGTTGGCTCTCCCACCTCAGTGGCACAGCCCTGACGCCTGGCTGGAGCATCAAGAGCCTGTCCTCCACACGGCTCAGAATAAAAGGGAGAAAAAATAGAAAGAAAGAAAGAAAGAGGATAAAATAAAATAAAGTAAGATAAAATAAAATAATTAAAATAAAAAATAATTATTAAGGACAAAATTTAAAAAGTAAAAGAAACAACAACAAAGGAAAACGGACAGCCAGAACCCTAGGACAAATGGTGGAAGCAAAGCTATACAGATAAAATCTCACACAGAAGCATACACATACACACTCACAAAAAGACAAAAAGGGGAAAAAAATTATCTTGCTCCTAAAGTCCACCTTCTCAATTTGGGATGATTCGTTGTCTATTCAGGTATTCCACAGAATCAGGGTACATCAAGTTGATTGTGGAGATTTAATCCGCTGCTCCTGAGGCTGCTGGGAGACATTTCCCTTTCTCTTCTTTGTTCGCACAGCTCCCAGGTTTCAGCTTTGGATTTGGCCCCGCCTCTGGGTGTAGGTCGCTGGAGGGCGTCTGTTCTTCGTTCAGAGAGGACGGGGTTAAAGGAGCCGCTGATTTGGGGGCTCTGGCTCACTCAGGCCGGGGGGAGGGAGGGGCACGGAGTGCGGGGCGGGCCTGCGGCGGCAGAGGCCGGCGTGACGTTGCACCAGCGTGAGGCGCACCATGCGTTCTCCCCGGTAAGTTTTCCCTGGATCCCGGGACCCTGGCAGTGGCGGGCTGCACGGGCTCCCGGAAGACGGGTGTGGATAGTGACCTGTGCTCGCAAACAGGCTTCTTGGTGGCAGCAGCAGCAGCCTTAGCGTCTCATGCCCGCCTCTGGGGTCCGCTCTTTTAGCCGCGGCTCGCGCCAGTCTCTGGAGCTCTGTAAGCAGTGCTCTTAATCCCCTTTCCTCGCGCAACAGAAAGCAAAGAGGGAAGAAAAGTCTCTTGCCTCTTAGGCAGCTCCAGACTTTTTCCCAGACTCCCTCCTGGCCAGCCGTGGCACACTAACCCCTGCAGGCTGTGTTCACGCCGCCAACCCCAGTCCTCTCCCTGGGATCTGACCTCCGAAGCCCAAGCCCAAGCCTCAGCTCCCAGCCCCACCCGCCCTGGCGGATGAGCAGACAAGCCTCTCGGGCTGGTGAGTGCTGGTCGGCACCGATCCTCTGTGCGGAAATCTCTCCACTTTGCCCTCCGCACCCCTGTTGCTGTGCTCTCCTCCGTGGCTCCGAAGCTTACACCCTCCGCTACCCGCAGTCTCCACCCGTGAAGGGGCTTCTAGTGTGTGGAAACCTTTCCTCCTTCACAGCTCCCTACCACTGGTGTAGGTCCAGTCCCCATTCTTTTGTCTCTGTTTTTTTCTTTTTTTCTTTTGCCCTACCCAGGTACGTGGGGAGTTTCTTGCCTTTTGGGAGGTCTGAGGTCTTCTGCCAGTGTTCAGTGGGTGTTCTATAGGAGCAGTTCCATGTGTAGATGTATTTCTGATGTATCTGTGGGGAGGAAGGTGATCTCCGCGTCTGACTCTTCCGACATCTTCTCAAATCCCTCCTCCCAATGTTTTACAACTGTCACCACTATATCCAAAACATATCCATTACCTCAAGAAGAAACACCATACCCTTTTTTTCTCCTTCCCCATCCCTGAGCAATTACTAATCTACCTTCTGTCTCCATGGATTTGCTTTTTCTTGACATTTCATATAAATGTGTTCATATAATATGCTGCCTTTTGTGTCTGGCCTCTTTCATTTAACATAATGTTTTCATAATTTATCCATGTTGTAGCATGTATCAGAACTTCATTTTTTGTGGCTGAATAATAATCCGTTGTATTAATTTGCCACATTTTGTTTATCCATTCATCAAATGATAGACACAGATCATTTCCACCTTCTGGCGATTATGAATGATGCTGTTATGAATTTTTATGCACAAGTTTTTGTGTAAATTATGGTTTCAATCATCTTGTGTGTATAACTAGAGGTAGAAATGTGTCACAAGGTAACTCTATGTTTACCTCCTTTAGGCACTGAAAAACTATTTTCCAAAGTAATCAGAACAATTTTTATTCCCACCAGCAATGTATGAGAATTCCAATTTCTACAACTCTTTGCCAACAATGCTTTCCATTTTGTTTTTAATTATAACTATTCTAGTGGGTGTAAGATGGTAGCTCATTGTTGTTTTAATTTGTTTTTCCCTAATGACTAATACTGAGCATCTTTAATATATTGGCCATTTGCATGTTTTCTTTAGAGAAATATCTGCTCAAATCCTTTGCTCATGTTTAAACTGAGTTGTTTATCTTTTCATTGCTGAGTTAAATTTTACTATTTATTATAAATATTTTGATAAATCTTGATACTAATTGAAAAGTAAATATAACAGGATGAACGATTATAGGAATAAACCTCATATTCTTTATATTCTTCCTCATGTTCTAGCATTGATCATAGGACCTTATGTAAGAAAATGTCCTAGAAAGTCCATAAAACTCTTGAGTTTAATCAACCTGCTGGGTCGTAAGGACAATTCTTGTCCCTAGGAACATATAGCAGTGTTCTCTAGAGCTCACTGCTCTTAACAAGCAAAAATCTCTTAAAATAATATGTGCTTTATTAACAATCTTCCTCAAGATGAGAACCTGTCACTCTGATGCTAAGTTTCGTGTACCTAAATCCATACTGCATTACTATATTTAGTTCTAGATCAAGGAATCATTACAGAACCCTTCAGAACAGTACACTACACATTTTCGACTCCTTCTGGCCTTTGGTTTCCCTTCATCATCACTATTTCATTATAGTGTAGAATATTCTTTACAGTAATATTTATATGATTTTCTCTATTAAATATTCAAAAAGAACTTGGATTTCATAGTAAGGACTCTGGAATTCATGTTTCATGCCCTAAATACACAACAATTTTACTCTTTTCTTATTTAAGCCCTCAGTTTCTTCAACATAAATTTCTTCCTTTCCTTTGAAAACCCTCGTCAGCATTCAGAAAGCATCCATATTGCCCATCGTTAAAGAATATTTCCTTGATTCCATATTCTTCTCCAGCAGTACTTTTTTTTCCTCTGCTCTTCATCACAGGAAAGTACCTATGAAGAGTGAGCTAAAAGTGTTATCTCTCCATTCTAGTCCCGTATTTTCCCTTTACCCACTCTATTAAGGCTTTTATTCCAATCATTCAAAAGGTATTTCCCAAAGTCACTAACAAATTCCCCCTTTTCAAATTGTATAGCAATTATCTGGCTTCAGATTCTATGAAACTGTGGCATGGTTGGCCACACTCCTATGTTAGAAATTGTCTTTTTTATGTTTCTGTGATAACTCACTCACCTATTTTTGTCCTTCCTCCTAGGCCAGTCCATTTAAGTGTCCTGTATTGAGTCCTCCCTTAAACTAGTATTTTGTCTCTTCATAGCACTTATTTTATCTGAAATTACTTTATCTATATGAATTATTTATCCATGTCAACTTTCACTGATGATTTAGCAGAATGCATATAAATATTTCTGTGCAATTTGTTTATATCCTTGGATGACAGCGCTGTAGAGCCTGCCATTCAGTATCCCTTCCTATAATCATTCATAAAATTACTAGATCTAGGTAAAATCTCAAAATGACATTGAATCTAAATTTCCAAGAGTTAGCTCAGAAACTGTGAAGTGACTGAATTTACTTTATTTGCAAGCTAATGATTTAGGCTGCCACTGTTTTATGTACTCATACTGACAGAAGATACAATCTCCCTGGGTCAGAGACACAGGCTATTTATTTACTCACAGTAAAAATAACAGCCAGGGTAATATCTTAGCTCTGCTTCCCTATATCCCAATCCCCACAGGGTAACTCAAATAAAAACAGTATGTTACCTATCCTTGTGATTCCAAATTTTAGGAGAGTTTGAGCTTTTAATAGCTGCTAACACATATGCTCATTCTCCTTAGAGAGTAAGAGAGATTACTCACTAAGCACATTTCCTTTGGGGGAGAGGAGAAGTGTATCTCTTGCTTTACTACCTTGACATTTAAGCACAAGTATCCAGGATGGGGAAGGAGAGATGTGTATGACTCCAAATCTTTTCAGAAGTGTCTAACTTTGCAGAAAAACTATCTCAATCTTCTAAGGCATGTTTACTGTTCAAGTGTGTCCTTTTGCTTCAAAGAGCAGGACCATGCAGAAAATTGAAAACATTCAAGGTGAATTGTCTCCCAACAGATTCACTCCTGATTGCCAAATGTTTCAAGTCCTTTGTGAATTTTTCCATGCAAATACAACTCCATCAGCCTGATTCCTCTAGCACTGACTTAGTATGAAATTCATTGTTTGTTTCTGTAGCACTTAAAGCTAATATCAGTAGGAATCTGGATATCAGAATGAGGTCAACTTTCTGTGGTGACCTCAGCTATGACACCTAGGGTTATGGATCTAGCCAACTGAAGAAATTTCATAAACCATTAATGTCAGGGGTCTTTTTCCTTAAGTCTCTATGTTGACTCTGCCACCCATTTTAATGCATTTTTCCAGGTATTAGCACAGATTCTGCCTTAGCCTGCCAGAAGAAAGTCTATAGGAATTCTGCCATCCCTGGAAACCCTTGCCAGCGAGATAAAGCTAACCCGAGTGCCTTCTGGTGCCGAGATAGTGTTATTGATCACCTCAGGTAAAGTTACAGACACCCTTTATACCTCTCTAATTGAATAACTAGCATGTTAGTACAACCACCCACATAATATGCCTAAATAATGTGTTAGTTATTTGTCTGGGAAAGTCATCTGAGTAACTGAAGTAAATCTCATTTTGGAGAGAGCTCTGCAGTCATCTGAGTGATATATAAGCTACCAGTGGAGTTTCTTTAAACACTCTTATAATCAGCTCTAAGATGTAAGTCATGTTTTTGAAAGGAAAGCAAGATAATAACAGGCCTCTAAACAATAAGTATGATCCAGAGGGCACAGATGTTGTTTCTAGCAACAATTATTTCATATGGCTGGGACCCCTTTGTGGGACAGATAACAATAAGGGATATAGTTTGACAGTACCTCCAATGTGGTACCTTATGGGGTCTTTTCTGAGGCTTCCTAGCTAGTTGGTAAACCTAGGGTTCCCAATCAAGTCTGAGTAATTGAGTCTAATTCTTGTTTGGGGAGGAACTGTCTGAGGGAAGTCAGTCCAATTGGTCCTGTTTGTCTACACTATCAGTGAGGTGGCATTCTTCATCTTTATGAAATCAATATGAGGAAACATCTAGAGGTTTTATACTTAGGACTTGCAGAAGCTGGAGTCATCCACTTGTGGTCTCATGGTCAGAGTGGACTTGAGGGAGGTAGCTGACTCAGCAGTCAGTTAAACTCATGACAGTTGGAGAAAGTTGCACTAAGGCATTTTACTTGGATGAAGACTCCAAGGCCAGGTTTGAAATATAATGAACATTAATGCTACCTCCTGACAACATACGCAATTACACACACACTCCCTCCCAGGGTCTAAGGCATTCTATTCCCTCCCAGGTTTGTGTTCTCTCTTGGTTTGTGTGCTGTCTCCACCTGTATAAAACCTGAGTACTCTATTCCAGGAGGTAAAACTTCATCTTTTATCAATCCTCTCTACTCTCACCAAGACCATGTATATGGAAGAGTGAGGTGCAAGAGGGAAACAAAAAGAACATCTCTATACCTAAAACCTAACCAGAATGAAGTTGGACTCCATGAGGACCCCTTTTATCCAGGACTGCATCCAGAGGGTGTGCCACCCATTGGGGATGGTTGAAGTTAAAAAAACAAGAGAACTATGCTCAGGAATGGCAGGGGAGGAATCCTCAAATTGCAGTGCTCATCCTTGTAACTCCCTTAATCCTTCAGATTTTTGTCTTAGTCATTGTTCTTAAAGAAGCTTAGATGAGATAATCGCCTTTGGGAAACACCTGCATTTAATAGCAAATCTGACTTGACATGCATGTCCCTGGAAGAAGTAAGGGAGATAGAGTCAGATTATTAGCCCATTATTGACAAGCTTTTTCCATAAAATACAAATGGTCTTCAAAGCTGAACATATAGCAAGGATTTTTCTGAGGGGCCACAATGGTATGGCCAGAATTAGCTGATCAGTATTTTGCAGAGGTCAAAAGTCAATACCGGTGAAGCACCACGATAGTCTCACCATGGGGGTAAGGGACTGATGTAGTCAGTCTGTCAGAGTGAGCAGGGACCGTACTCTGTATGATGTGGATTCCCTCACCAAAGGTTAAACAGATCCTTTTTTGTCATGAGTCACAAGATTGGCATGCAATTTATTGGCAGAAATAGAGTCATTTCCTATGTGCTCAGTCTATGATGGTGAATGTGTATTACCCTGTCCAGTATAGTGATGAATTCATATGGCGATTATGGCAATTTGGATATTTCAGGTTTGATACCATTTAGTCTCATCAGAGAATGAGCCCGGCCATGGGCATCTAGATTAACAACCTGGATAATTTGACCAGCAAACATAATCTGTTAACACAGTTCTTGGTCTTAGATAAGAAGTCATGAGTCTTTAATCTGCAATAGTCTAAAATTTTTAGTTCTCCCCACTGAGTGCAGAAATCATGTCCAATTTCATTTTTGCACAACTGCTGGTGTTCAGAGCGAACAGCCACAGCAGACATCATCAGTTTTCCGCTTAGCTGAACCATCTATAAACCAGGCCTAGGCTTTCAGGAGAGACTGTGAATCTGGGACACCAAAAAAGTCAGTGGCTCTAATTTGATTTAGGCAGAACAGTGGGAAATCATGTTTTCCTCCATAAGGATAGTTGTCACTTTTTCATTTAAGGTCACTAGACTGCTGGGGCCAGGCTGGTTGTATTCTTCAATAGACTACATTCATTTGACAAGGGAGACTCTTAAAGCTCATCCTGCTGTGTCATTCATACAATGTAAGTTGGCCAACCTCCAAAACAGGCCTATCAAGTTGAAAAATCCCCAAAACTCTGTAAGTCAGGCATTCAGTTTCAATAAGAACTCAGTGGGAAACTTAGGTTTCTTTTCAAAAGTGGTATATCTAGTAGCCATGCCAAAACCCCAAGTCCGAGATCCCAAACAGATGCCTTTGGGTAGATACTGCCTCCCTTTCCAGGGCTTTAATAGGGACATACTCATTAGCTTCAGGGTCTTAGTCTGTCTCCAATTACCAACGAGTTCAATGTAGTGAGAAACATTCACACTAAATCCTGACTCACTCACTGGGGAAAATGGCAGGGGAATTTGTCTCCATAATGAACTTCTCTGCTTGCTGTTCTCCCCAGTCAGGATGGTGATTCCGTCTGGCAGTTATAAGATTGGAAGTACAGCATATAACATACACATCAATTCTTAAATACATCCAGGTGTAGAAACAGTAAAAACATGAAATAGAGCAAAGGACACCACCTACAGTCATCCAATAGTCATTGTAGCTTTTTTTTTTTTTTTTTAAACTGTACATGTTTAGAGTCTGGTTACTCAGCTGTACTCTCCCCAGATTCGAAGAAGTATCTGAACTGGACTCTTTCTTCTTTCATTATATCCCTTTACATGTTACTGTGGCTTAAGTCTATATTCCTTGGTACTTTCAGTCACTCCTGGGCCCAGAATCCCTTCCCCCAGCAGGACCTTTTATAGCATGCAACGGAACTATAAACGTGTGAGATTCTCCCGTCCTTGAAGTTCCCCCAGTATATCCAAATGGTTTGTAGGACCTTAGGTCCTCCTTGAGGATAAGGAGATCTTGATTCCACCCCTAATCTTAAAGCAGCTAAGGTCATCATAGAGAAAGGACAAGAAATCTGGGGTTCTCTCAGAAAGTTTCTCGATGCCAGTCAGCAAAACACGTTTACTTTCAGGTCTGCCTGAAACTCCTGAATTTTTTCTCCTCCTACCTTGAGGAGAGAGAAAAAAATGAATGCACCGTATGGACTGCTTATGACCAAGATGACCTTATTTCCTTCAGCTTGACTAAACTTTGGGCAGCCTCCTAAAGGGAGGCTCCTGACCTCCCTTTTCTTAGGGTATTTACTTTTGAAAAGTTGAAATTGCAAAATTTATCTCTGCACTTTTGAAATGTAGATAAATGTAGATAAATCTCTCAGCATCTTACCAGAACACTTGAGATATAATTATCAAGGAATTTAGTGCCCGTATCTCCCAGTGTCTATGGGATTGCAATAAATGCTAACTGGCAAACACGAAAGGCCTGATCACATTGACCAACTTCCAACTTAATGACCTCCAGTAATTTTCCATTAGCTCACCCACAGCTTAAAAACCCTTCTGCCTTTTGCTTCGGTACAGTTTAATTTCTATCCCCTATTGCAGTGGTCTGAATAGACTCTCTTACCTGTTTAACTTTGTAGAGTGCAATTTTTGTTTGACATTTATTTCAAACGTACCTCTCAGTACTATTTGTAATCACTTCCCCGAAGTCATTCTCAGTAACAAGCAACAAAGTGGAGGACTACATATTGTCTAATGCACCATACAGATTTGGTCAACAAGTCACTGATTCCCGTGGACTTCCTGATTCAATGGATCCACGGATCCATTTTGTACTTCTTCCAGATGGGTATATTACTGATAATACTCCATAGTTTTCACTAGGTTGAAAAGTCTGAAACTGTGAAGAATCTGAGATTATGCTGCTGCATGCTAGCTGGCAAATTAGCCTGACACCATTTATGTACATACATTGACAGATAGCGGCACAAACTATTTTATTTCTCATAGGGAGAACACTTGCTAGAACAGCATCTTAGCACCCAAATTCCCACAGAATAACACAAATATAGACTGGGTGTTTCCTGTATATGCTGTGGAATTACATCACAAAAGAGGAACTGCAAAATTTAAGAGACCCAGCTTTTTTATAGATTGCTGGCATATCTGCCTTTCCTGTGAGAAAGAAGAAGGGAGGGATGCAGGGACGGAAGAAGAGGGGAGAGAGGGAGAGAAAGAAACAGATTACTACTTAAGTATATCTCTTCTTCCAAGTGAGAGATGGAAAATATTTCTTAGTTTATTAATCTAGAAAGCAAGAAAGGAGGCAGGGTGTCTCCATCCAGAGAAGGAAGGAGAGGGCTTTAGATATTCAAATCTCTCTGGAGTTCTTTGTCTTTTAGAAAATCTATCTCTACAAAGTGGGAGAGTGGCATGGACATATATACACTACCAAATGTAAAATGGATAACTAGTGAAAAGCAGCCGCATAGCACAGGGAGATCAGCTTGGTGCTTTCTGACCACCTAGAGGGGTGGGATAGGGAGGGTGGGAGGGAGGGAGATGCAAGAGGGAAGAGATATGGGGATGTATGTATATGTATAGCTGATTCACTTTGTTATACAGCAGAAACTAATACACCATTGTAAAGCAATTATACTCTATTAACGATGTTAAAAAAAAAAAAAAAAGATCCCCTGTGCCGCAACACAAACCTGACACAGCCAAAAAAGAAATTAAAAAAAAAAAAAAAGAAAAGACAATCTATCTCTAGTTTCCAATGTGTGTTGGCTGTTCAAACATGACCTTTGTTCTGAAGCAAAGTGAAACTATCCAGTAAGATTGGTCACCCAATACCAAGATAATGTTAAATTTTACTTTTATTCTTCAAGATGTGTACTCATCACTCATCAAAAGTTATTGAATTAGACAGAGATCAGTAGAATATTGTCTTTGCATTTAAATATCCAGATCATTGATGCGTTCATTAATACATTATGGCATAGGTCTATCATGTCTAAGCATGTGGGTAAACTCTGGGGAGGGTACTAAACCAATTATTTGCAAATCTTATTTAAAATGTCATTCAAAAACATATGTATCAAATGTATAAATACGATTAAACTGTATTGAACGAAGTAGAGAATAGAAGATACCTGAGGCCCATTTAATAGAGATCGCTTTTGAGATATACCATTAAGGTTAGAAAGGGTCAGCATTCACAGACTGTGTAATGAGGAAATATTTTTTAAAAACAAAATTGATGTACTATAGATGATGCTGTTTGAATGGCATGTTGATATAACAAAAAAATGTGTGACCAAGTTAAGGTAATTTAAAACACACATATTTACTAATGGTATAAAATTAATTTTATATTACTAATGACTTTTTACATTTGATTATATTAATGAAATCTATTAAGAATTACATTTTATAGGCTTAAATAACTTTTGCAGTTATTAAACTTGCTACTGTTTTTAACAGTTCTCATTTAGAAACTACTGAGAAATCTTTAGAAAATAATTTCAATTCAAATTGTTCGAATTGCAGCCAGAGGTCTTATTTTCTTTTTTACTGTATTCAAAGGCTATCTTTGAACCTCATTCCTTCTGAATATATTTTTCAAAATATTTGACCCTTCTTCCCTGTTCTCTGTCTCCTTCTTTTTGCTTCAGAGTCTATTTATACTGTATCTACTTGCCTGGAACATTTGCTATAGCTTTTGCATATTTTTTTATCACTGCCAAAGGTTTGAGTTTTATTTCCTCATTGTCCGTTGTCAAGATCTCTGGGTCAGCATGGGAAGGATAGTACCCAATTCCAGATTCTCCATTTTCTCAGAAATGGAGATCAGACACCTTTCTGCCTTTTTCAAACTTACTCTTTCACAAAGCACACACTTTTATAATAATGTATTCTTATTTCTTTCTCCCATTTAAACTCTTTGATGGCATGGTCCTTATCCTTATGCATCTTTGAATGCCTACTTTAGTGAGTATATAGAGGGAGCTCAACATGCATAAGTTGGATTGTAGTGTTTAAATGAACTAGAAATTAGATTAATTTATGTTAAGTAATAAATATAGAAACACATAGAATTATAAGTGTATGAAAAAATGAAATAGAAACCCCAAATAAAATTTCAGACCCATCATATTCTATACACTAAACAATTAGCCAAGAACAAATAATCCTTACAGAGCAATTTGTTATTTATTGGTTGATTTCAATAGCAATCTTCCAAATGAATGGTCTTTCTCTAGGCATTATCTCTGTGATAAAACCTTTTACACTGTATATAAAACCTGCAAACTTCTATGTATGCTGATGCATCAGGTGTACACACAATTCAGGCAAATGATCAAAATGTGCTTCAATCTATGAAATAATTAATATTAATTATTATTAAAATCCAATATTTGAATTAATTTAAACAGGGAATCCCATTGTGCAGGATAAACATATTACAGATTCCATAGGGCATTATATATTGCAACTCTGTAAATTATCTGTCTCAACCTTTATTCTGAGCTCCTCATAATATTTAGTTAGTTAAGAGCCTGCAGTTTGATCTGATATGACTTTTTAAAAACTTGTGATGGACTCTACATTGCTGGACATCCATAGCAGAAACTGCTCATTTTGCAGATGAATTATGAAATTTCTGCCCTGATGTGAAAGACTTGTAGTTTGAAACAGGCATCGATCTTGTTTTTCATGCCGTTTACCACATTACAGGTAGCCTTGCTCAAGTGCAAATGAGGCTGCTCCTTAACTACTTAACCATGTAAAATGAAAACTTCAAGGTGATTGCTGGGCTTCAAGATAAGCTAGCCAATAACCTACAGACCAGGCATCTACTGTCATCTCCCAAATATCATCCCTCCAGCTATTGACTGTTTGAAAATCACATTTAACTCAAATATTCTGGTTGACATTATTGTAAATATGAACACATAGTAAAGGCGAATTATTATGTGTCACATACAGCTAAAAGAAAAAAGGATGAAAAACAAAGGCAAAGCAAGGCATCCATAGTTTAACTTTAGAGAGATGAAAGTTACTTATTTACATAGCAAAGTGTTTAAAAATTTATATATATATATAGATCTGTGTTATATTTATGCAAATGTAGATATTTAGCAAAGAATTGAGAAAAATAATTAAAACATATTTAATTTTCCCAGTCATCTAGATTTTGTTTTTCATTGAACACAATGGAGAGTACCACTGATACTTTGAGAATGAAATTGATCTAAGTAATATTTTTAATAAAGTGAATTGTCTTAGACATTCCAATTAATATATACATTAACTAGGGTCCAAACTAAGTTTTGATATAACCATTTTCTAATGTTTTCTTATTTAAAAAAATTCCATTTCTTCCTAAGCATTTAAAATTTAGAAACAGATTATTTTCACTGTTCTAACTTGTCATTTTAGATCATTAAACATATACTACTGATACCTAGATTTTCTGTTTAGTAGAGTAGCTTATTCTTCAACAGAACACTTCAAAGACTAGGAAAAAAAATCACGTACTAAAACCACCTGTCTGAATTATAAATGCAAATGTATGTTACAAGATAATGGGGCTAATGTAATAGAGCACAGTGAACAAAGTACTATATCTAGAAAAATCTATTATGAATTGTATATGAATTGTAAAAACAATACTACAAATACAATTCCATTGCATGGAATACAGTTCAATTTAATTAGTAGAAAATACACCATAAAAAGTGGAATTGCAAATATCACTACAGGAATTAATATACTGGCAATGAAAAACTAATTTCTAGACAGCCAAAAGTTTGAGGCTTTGAAGGGATTTTTTTTTCCATTATAAGTATACACAGCCTACATTTAAGAAAATGGAATGACTTTTTAAAAATGTGTATACAATATAAAAATACGGCAAATACAATTCACTTGTTAAAATTTTTGGAGAAAAAATATCTCATATGGTCTTGTAGGTTATATGATATTAGATATGAACTTTTACTTATAGGAATATGTCAATGCCTTCTTATATTTATCTTTTAATTCTTTATATTTAATTTGCATGATTAGATAGTATATAAAATCTTCAATTCCTTGATATATAGTTTGAAACCTTGTTTCAAAAACATGTTGCTGGAGGAGCTGTGATAGCTGACTATTTAGTGCCTCTTGATTTATGAATCTAGACAATTTCAGTGGGGCTTCCGAGCATTATTTTGTTAGGTCTCATTCAATTGCCTTTTCTCCAATGCAATTTCAGAAATACTCAATTTGGATGTAAAGATGTTCCTAATGAAATTATTCATTTTGCTTGGTTATCATTTACATTCAATTGCTATTCAGTTATTCAATATTATGATAGGTTAAGATAAAATTGTTAAGTGAATATAGCATTTAATCTGATTTTTAAATAATAATGCATCATAATTTAGTATATAATAATTTTATGAAGTACCCCAAAATAAGGAATGATAGTATTTGAGTTGACTATGAATGTTACAAGAATATTATTATTCAAAATTAATCCTACCTAGACCTTTTAACTGATTTTGAAATAAGCTACTTTAATTTTCTAGGAAGTAGTTATCTATCAATATAATTTATGATATAGTAGGTACTCTAATAAGAGTACTCTAATAAGAGTACAAACACCAAAGGCTTTTGAATCTTTTTAACACCTGAATTCAGTCAAATAACTGATTTTTTTCTGATTCATGATGAGAAAGAATATTTTAGATAAATTTGAGAATTTCAATAATAGTTGTGCATAATACAGCTATATTAAAAATAACATCTCAGAGATCATAAAAAGATCTCTGCTAAATATAATATTAAACATTATTTACATAATGAAGTGTAAATATGAAACACAACAATGCATCAATACTATTTTGGTATGTATTTCATTTTTGTTTCTTTTTCTCTTGGTCTGAACAACTGATCAACAGAAACTGTACTTGGCTTTTTGGATGTATTCAATCTGCCAGAACTTTTATCTGTACAATACACCTATATTTGTTGTTGTTCCTTGGCTCCTGTTCTCATCTAGTGATGTTTTTCAAGAGCCTTTAAAGTTTTGGCCTATTTTGTAGCATGAGGCATTCATTTTCAATAGTACCTTCATGTCACAAATGGAAGGAAGCACAGTTGCACAATGTAAAAATCAGTATTTCCTCAGATCCCACTTCCAGATCCTATCATTATGTCATATTTGGTTTCTGCCTCTAAGAAAGCATAGCATTTTCATTTTCAACTCAGCTGCTCATTTCTCAATTTTTATATTCCAGCTCAGCCAACCATCTTGTGACCCTGTCTGCTGTTGACAGCTGGATTATACTGCCAAAGAATTTATTTCAGTGAGTTTGAAACTTTACTCTTATCTGACCTGCTGATTTCAGTTAAACATGAAAATCTGATGCCAAATGAAAAGATGCCAGTATTTAAGAATTCACTTGTAACTCTATTGTTATTGACACAGATTTTTCACTATGTAGTTTTTTGTGTAGAAGTTGAAAGAAACATCAAAAGCATTTATGTATCATAGAACCTGTAGGCTTTTGATTCAGATCTGGTAGGATTGTGAACTCAGTGAAAAATAAAACTAAAATATATAACTTGCACTTTCAAAAAAGGTCATATGTGAGGCAAAGTAAACCTTAAATCATGTAGCTGTTAGTAATCATTATTAAGAATAAAAATATATTTATATAATAGATTTTAAAAGATATGGGAGAATTTAGTTCTCATAACTGGCCATTTTCACTTTTGTTTTAGTTCATATATTTCTCAACTTCTGCTGGTCAACAATACAATTCTGAAATTGGCTTAATTACAATATTTCCACTATACTTATTTCAGAAAAATTAAGCTAGGATATAGTTAAGAAAGTGCCATCACCCGACGTTCATCAAATGAAACTATTTTACAAATTCCCAACTTTCCCCTTAAGATCAAAACCAGAACATCGTCATTTGTGTATTCTAATCACTATGCTAACTGTGTCTTATTTTAACAATTCTATCTATAATTCTTAGAGCTGAAGATTTACTAAGTAATCATACTGGTTGCATCACTCAAGGTATTCATATTCTAGGGACAAGGAGTTAATTTTCTCTCCATGGATTACATAGAATTTATCTCCACAGTTTAGTTTGTAAGTACTTTAAAAGGAGAGGATTTTTTAAAACATTTTTTTTCTTTTCTCCTCAGTCGACAAAACATCTTATTCTACATTCATAATTTTAAAAACAATGGTAGGTACTACTTAGATATATAGATGTTTCTCAATAGGGAGCATCTATGCTACATTTTCCAGAAAGAAGAGGAATTCTAATTTTACTTACACAAAGCAAAAAATGATAATGACACATAATTTGTCCATCTGCAATCATGGTTTCTGATCATTTCCTCATGATACTGAGAATGTTCCAAAAGTGTTTTCTGTACTGTACAAAAATTTACTGATTCAATATATTTTTGAATATTCACTAAGTATCACTGACTGATAATAAAAACAGTCACAGTCTGCTCCCTACCCTCAAGCAACTAATGATGTAGTAGTAGATGGGCAAGTGCAAAAGCACATTTCTATCCTTATTATATAAACGTGGATGTGCAATTGTTGTGCATGAATGAGGGAACGTATAAAAGCCCAGCAAAACTGGCTGTGGAAGGGGAATTTTATAAAACTTAATAGAGAGGTTGATCTTTTAGTTGTATGTTGATGAATAATGAAAGGTGTGTTCATAATGAATGGCCGCTTATAAGAGAACGTGTTAGGCACTCTTGGCAGAATTGTTACTGATTTGAACCTGGAGAAATTAGCAAGATTCAAATTATGGAGATATATAAGCTATGCTAAGTAAGACGTTTGAAATATTGCCTATAATGAAGTGAACCACTGACCAATTTTAAGTAGACAGTATCTTAAGTTTTTAAAAGATGTGTGCAATGGCAGATGAAAGACGGATATGTGGATGTAAAGTTCTCTACGAGACAGGGATAGTTGTTAAAAAACTAAAATACCATTGCTAGAGTCCAGGACATAATGGTGATGGCGACATGTAGTTCTTTGGCTTGGGCACCCAGGCCAATGGTGATTTTCACTGAGGTAATGTATCTTTGGCATGAATAAGTATGCAGGAAAAGGTAACGAGTTTGAGGTAAATGTGAGATACCTGTGAATAGCCAATGATTAATTCTGATGTATGGATGTTGAATTTAGGGGTGAAGAAAGAGCTTGATAAAGTAGCATTTGAATTGACTGAACCTGATATATATAAAAAACATTGACTGAACCTGGTATGTGTATATATATATATATATATATATATATATATATATATATATATATAAATATAAAAATATATTTAAGATAAAATTAAAAATAAAATGAGAAGAAAAGAGAAAAATCTATGAGATACAAAAATTTAGGTTATAATCAAAGGATGAAATCTCTCAAAAGTAAGTAAGTAAGAATGTTAAGGAAAATAAAGGAAGCTAGATCAAAAACTAGGAGAAAAATCTCATGGAAGTTAAAGAAGGTTTGAAGAAAACCATAGTCACTAATTCGAAATTTTGCAGAGAATGTGATTAATGTGACCATTGAACATATTAATTATTCTTCACAGGAGGCTGTTAATAACTTTTATGTCTGTGATTCTGGTGTACTGGGAAGCTAAACTCTAGAGCAATTGAAGAACTAATTGTGGGTAAGTAATTAAAAATACAAGGTAGACTATCCCATCAGTTTACTTGTTTGTCAGTGGAGGCTAAGAGTATTAGCTAAGTGGAAATATAGTGTAAGGAAAGAATATTTTTGTGATAAAAATATCTGAACATGCTTTAAGGATGTAGTGAAAAGTCATTTGAAATAACAAGCTCTGCATTAGATAAAAAATAGATAATGGGAAATGTGTGAATTTTGGATGAGAATATTGATGACAGGTGCAACAGCACAGTGGTAGGTATTACTCCCTTTGCCTTAAACATAAAGAAAAATGCCTTTTTCTGAGATTGTGGGGAGGCGTTAGAATGGATAGTGATATTATGTGTGTAGGAGGACAATGATGAAGGAATTCATCACTAATTTCCTCCTAATTCACTGGCAAATATCACTATCTGATAAGGGTAAGATAATAGGGTAAAATAAAAATACTTGAGAGTAGTGGTCAAAATTTAAAAGAGTTACTGTGGAAAACTGGATAGGGAGTTGACTAGGACCATGTGAAATATTTCCTGTATGCATCTGGAGACCCAGCTGTGTATATGGATCTTGATTTCTTTTTATAAGGAACTATTGTTACAGTTGTGTGGTTTTCTCCTGCAGCTCTCAGCAGAGATGAGTGCTGGAGCAGAGGCAGCATGTGATCAGTGCTTTTGTGGACAGGAGAGGGGAAAAGATAATGGAATAATAATGTTGCCAATGACTTTAAATGAGTAGTTGCAAAGATGTGTTATGTCATCTGCTCTGGATAGGTAAGAAAAAAGTCATGGTATACAAAGGTGATTGTAGATCGATACTAGGAGTAGACAAAAGCTTATAAATTATTATTTATAATAATAGAATTATTAAAAATGAAAATGATAAAATAATTGAGAGCAAGATGTGTATGTGGTTCAAGGCAAATATTATGATGTTGGACTTTATAATTTTGAAGCTGGTATACCTTCAACTATAGCCAAGGTTCAAAATGAGGTATTGGAATTGAGTAGTAGAATTAGAGTAGAAATTAAGAACATTGGAAGATAAATTTAGTAAAAGTACCAATCATAATTTTTATATTTTACTTTATAATTAGCATAACTTTTGAAGTTGCCTTGTTTGATGGTGATGGTAGAAGTTTAGATATTATGAAACACATGCAAAGTTTTCAATAAAATATGGAAAATACACAGACAGATGTTAGATGGTAATAGCTCCATGTCAAAAACAAAAGAAAAACACACAGCAGAGGAGTAATTAGAAAATCAAAGAAGTCATTACATCAGATTGGCTTGGCTTTAAGCCTTACCTCTACCACTTGCTGACTACAAAATCTTGGAGAAATGATAATCTTCCCTGCATCAAAAATGTATTTTAATCCATCTGCAAATTCAAGCAAATTTCTATACAAACAAAACGTATTTTTTTAACTAGAGGTCATAAAAAGATAATGACAAAGACAAAGAAACTCTCAAATCATAAAATCAGTTTCTAATATACATTTTTCATATGGTAGCATGCATACATATATGCAAAATCTGGGAAGAAGAATATCCTTCCCTAACAAATTACATGCGGTGACATTCACATTTATAGAATGACTAATAAGAAAATTGTACAACTAAAACATTTTGCTCATTTTCATTCTTGTTAGAACATTTTAGACTTAAAACTTGTCATCCTATTATTCCAAGGTAAGCAGTTTATTCACTGCCTCAAATTTTAAACAAAAAGTTGAAGAGGTTTTCTATTTCTAATTGTGAAACAGTTTTTTGGAATAAGACTAACATCTCTACTGAAAATGAATCCATAAAAAGTAGAAGGAGAAAAAGAATACAGGGCTTGCCTGGTGGCGCAGTGGTTGAGAGTCTGCCTGCCGATGCAGGGGACACAGGTTCGTGCCCTGGTCCGGGAAGATCCCACATGCCACGGAGCGGCTAGGCCCGTGAGCCATGGCCGCTGAGCCTGCGCGTCCGGAGCCTGTGCTCCATGGCGGAAGAGGCCACAACAGTGAGAGGCCTGCGTACTGCAAAAAAAAAAAAAAAAGAATATAAAAGCAGAAATCAAGAGGAAAAATAATAGTAATTGCCCATTAGAAAAAATAATCAAAAGCACAAGTTTGTTGATTAACCTGATTCATCATATGTAAACAACAGTTGCAATTCAGTACATTAAAAAGTTGAAAAATTAAATGTGCATCTAACTTGATGCAGAACAAATCTTTGATAAAATTCAACATCTAATAATAATAATATTTCCACAAAATAATATTATAGAACAGAGCTCCCCTAAACTGATAAAGAATATCTACAAAAAAATTTAGCAAACATCACAGTTAATTTGAAACATTGCAAGATTTGCTCTTGTTGTTGGGCATAATTAAATGACAATAATCACCTCTTTTGTTCATCAGTAGTCTGACTATCCTAGTGAGTACAATAATAAGTGAAAAATGGTAAATCTTGGAAATGAAAAAACACAAATGTTATTAATTTACAGACTACATGCTCATGAATTTAGAATATCAAAATGATCTAGAAAATAAACTGTTATTACAAATATGTTAATATAGGAATTTTACTGGATATGAGGAAATATAAAAAGGAACTTTCTAAATATACACACCAGATTATTAGAATGTATAAGCACACACATTTTGGAGATGATGTGTCAGGAGGATTATCTACGTCTTCTAAGATAGAGTATGGTTTCACATTACTTAAATGACTAATAAATCCCTAGAATTCTCTTCTTCCTAAGGAAACATTTGCTCTACTTGGTATTTACCTTGCTTGTTTAACTATAAAGGACTTTACCGAAACAGCATTTTCCTGTTGTGACCTTTTATGACAATGTGTTATTATCAGCATAGACAAGAACAGGGACACAAAAAAAAAAAAAAAAAAAAAAGACAAGCTGCCTTAAACTACAAATGACTTTTTCTGTCCCATACCTTAACATTCTCTGAGAGGCAGATCAGCATAATTAATAAGGGCCAGTGAATAACACTCACAGCTGGCATTTTTATATGCAGTTGTGAATAAGTGAAGGACTATAATCATGATATTCTCCCTACTTGCTTTTTTGTGTGTTGATATTCAATTATAGTGATGTTTTAAAAGTTAAATGAAGAATAAACTAAAAGATAAAAGCTCAAAAAGGGTCTTTGAGAGAAGAAATCTTTTCTGAGTTTAAATTCTGATTCTGCTTTTTTTGTGTGATCTCACGTAAGTCTCACTTTTTCATCTGTAAAATGGAGAAAGGATAATAATAACCAGTGCATGGGGTCATTGGCTGAATTTTAATGTTTGTAGAAAGTACCTTGTGCAGTAACTTGTGTATAAAGTGGGCTCAAAAGGAAAAGACAGTCACTGTAGTGTTGTAGTAATAGTAGTAGAAGTGGTAGTCATTATTATAAAGACCCTTGACTTCCATATATCATTGCATGTCAATGAGGATTGAAATTCCTCTCTGACTCAAAAGATGATTCAGTAAATTCAGTAGAGAGAGAGAGGGAGAGAGAGAGAGAGAAAGAAAGAAAAGAAAAGAAAAGAAAAGTAAAGAAAAGAAAAGAAAAAGCAATATGCTCTTGGTTTCATTTTGCTAGAGCATTTGTGTTTCATTATTTTATTTGCATATTTTAGTTTATTTTGTTTTATATTTTTACTAGTTGTTTTGGTATAATAAAGCATAAACCAAATGACAGTGAACCCATAAAATAAAAAAGCATCTCACTTTACTGTGGATTTAATTTGTTTAAAAACTTGCTTATTCTTCCCCCCAAAACTATAGCTTTCAGTTTTCTTATTTAAGATTAAAGATTTAAAAAGATGTGATCTTCAAGATCTGTTCTGTTTCTAAAATTATGTCTGTGTGTGAATAGACAATATTTAAGTAAACTCTGACAATTGTTAGAGATTAAAAGTAAAGTTTAAAAAGAATATAGAAAGAAAGGCAGAGAGGAACCCAGGATAAAAAATAACTATAAGGGTTACTTCTGTTAAACAGTTTTGTGATAGTATGAGCTGCTATTCAAAGTAGTACTAGCAGTCCTAGCCAGAGCAATTTGACAAGAAAAAGAAATAAAAGCTTCCAGATCAGAAAGAAAGAAGTAAAATGACCTCTCTTTGCAGATTACATGATCATATATGCAGAAAACCCTAAAAACAACAACAACAAAAACTAAATGTTAGAAATCAGTGAACTCAGTAAGGTTGCAGGATACAAAATCAGTGTCATTTCTATACATTAAAAATGAACTATCCAAAGATGAGATTAAGAAAACCATCTTATTTACAATAGCATCAACCATAATAAAATATTAGGAGCAAACAACCAAAGAGAAAGACTTGTATACTGAAATTATAATACATTGATGAAGGAAATTAAAGAACACACAGATAAATGGAAGGACATTCTATGTTCATGAACTAGAAGAACAATATTGTTAAAATATCCATACTACTCAAAGTAATCTACAGATTCAATGCAATCTCTATCAAAATCTCAATGGCATTCTTTACAGAAATAGAAAAACTAATCCTAAAGTTTATATAGAACCACCAAAGACCCTGAATAATTAAAGCAACCTTGAGCAAGAGGAGAGCAGGAGACATCTCACTTCCTGATTTCAAAATATACCACAAATGTAAAGTAATCAAAACAGTATAATACTGGCATAAATACAAACATATAGATGAATGGAACCAAATAGGCAACCCAGAAGGAAATCCACACATTTATAGTCAGCTAGTCTTTGACAAGGGTGCCAAAGACACACAGTGGAGAATGTATCAATGGATAGCATTGGGAAAGCTGGATATCCACATGCAGAAGAATTATATTGGACCTTATCTCACTTCATATTTAAAAATCAACACAAAATGGATTAAAGACTTAAACATAAGACCTGAAAACATAAAATAACCAGAAGGAAACAAAAGAAAAAGCTTATTGACATTGGTCTTGGCAATGATTTTGGGGATATGAAACTAAAAGTAAAGGCTATAAAAGCAAAAATGGATAAGTGGAACTATATCAAACTACAGAGCTTCTGCATAACAAAGGAAATAATCAACAGAGTGAAAAGGCAATAGGAGAAAATATTTGCAAACCATGTATCTTATAAGGGGTTAATAGCCAAAATATACAAGGAACTCGTCATACAACTGAAAAGCAAAAGTCAATTAACCTGATAAAAAATGGGCAAGGACCTGATTAGACATTTCTTAAAAGACGTATATACAAGTGGCCAAAAGGTATATGAAAACATTCTCAACATAACTAATCACAATGAAAATGAAAATCAAAACCATGATGAGATATTAATTCCCAACTATTAGAATGGCTGTTATCAAGAAGACAAAAAAAACAAGTGTTAACCAGGATGTGGAGTAAAGGAAAACGAACACTGTTGGTGGTTTGGATAGCATCCTTTTCAAAAATAACTTCAATCCATTTCTCTTTTCTGAGTAAATAGGCTAATGACAACTTTGCCTTACATGTAATGACAGGAATGAAATGGTATATCAATGCTCTGCTCTATTTGAAATGCTACAGCAAATTGGGGGAGGGGAAATAAATATAACCCACATATAGTTGTTGTTCTTGTTGTTGTTTTTCCATTGGCTTTTGGTTTTGGTTTTGCACCTACATAAAATCTTCATACTATTGTCTCTAGAGAAGCAACGCACTACAATTATATTATACCATCCACTTAAAGGTATCTAAGTAGTAGGCCAATGTAAATGCAGATTTTTTGAGTACTTACTAAAGTTGCTATCTTTTTCATAAACAAAAAGACACTAAGGAGAGAAGCATATTTTGTTCAATATTACAATTTATCCTTTAACAACATGCGTTTGAACTGTGTGGGTCCACTTATACTCAAATATTTTGCAATAAATGCATACTACAGTACTACACAATCTGAGGTTGGTTGAATGTATGGTTGCAGAACCATGGATATGGGGAGCTAACTGTAAAGTTACACACAGATTTTCAGCTGTGAAGAGCTTGAACACCCCTAACCCCTGTATTGCTCAAGGGTCAACTGTATATCAAACAATTTGAGTTTGACATTGTTCAAATAAAGATGACTCATTGGGGCTTGACTTCTCTTGCTTTGCTTGGAGCCCTGAGACTACATTTGTGACTAGCCTGAGCAAGACTCCTGGAAGACTAGACATCACATAGAGGAGAACCAAGGCAGTCCTGCTAAAAGTCAGGTAACTGCCAAATGAGACCATCCTATATCTTATAGCCACTTTCCCATCTTCCACTCGACAACAGACACAAGAGAGGGCCCTATGTTAGCTGACCTAGCCCATACTAGAAGTCAGCCCATTAACTTGTTGGCCAAATAAGGATTATGTTGTTTAAAATTGTTAGATTGCACAGCAAAAAGTAAGTGATAAATTCACTAATAGAAATTAGGTGAAAAAATAAGATCTTATGAAGAAGACTGCAGTAAAATAATCTACAAATAAGAAATTCATAATTTGCAAAGTGGTACCTCTGCTCAAGGGTTTAGAAAACTGAAGTGATCTGACATCAGAAAAAAACAAAGTCTACCTAGTGATGTAGAAAATGTCCAGACAATTGTGGTGTGCCTGATTGTACCATTAACTTAATTGTCATATAGGTCCTGGTATTCTATAGCATTTTGTCTGATCAGATAGATGAGTTGACTCTGTCTCAATGAAACAGAAATGATGAATTTAATGTTCTTGTGCCACATAAATTCATTATATTATGTGACCAGAGAGTTTAACTTTGTCAAGCTAGCTGTCTGTGAATTTCAAATTTTTGTCACTAGAGGAATCATGAGGGATTGTACAAAGAATTATTGCAGTCTACCATGGCATAAAAATTAGTTCAGAATACTTTTCTTTACTAAATATTCACATTTGTTCCAACTTTAGTGAGATGTAATTGACATAGAACATTGTGTAAATTTAAGATGCACAGTGTTGATTTGATACACATATATATTTCAATATTAACACCTTCCATCATGTTACATAATTACTATTTATTTTTTGTGGTAAGAACATTCACATTTTAAGTATATGTCAGAGTAATTATACTTGTACAGTGAATTAACTGTAATATACCTTATCCTCTTTTAGCTACTCTTTATTTAGTCCATTGCTTTAAAAAAATCATTTTATCCCTACCTTAAACTAATAATTATGATTTAAGAACCAAAAAAAAAATCACAAGATTATTAAAATGCAGTTGATTTTTTAAACTAATCTTATTTAATTTCATGCTTCCTCCACAGTTGTCTAATTGTTCTTTAATGATCTTAGAATTTTTGTCTCAATAAGCTTGCTAGGAGAAAACTCTATATTTGTATAAACCTTTGTATGAGCTGGGAGAGGAAACTCCTATATCCAATTTACCATGTTAGAAAGACCCATTTCTTTCTTTTTTTTTTTTTTCTTTTTCCTTGTTCTATCACAAAATAAGTTAGATGAAAATAAAACATTTGTTGACACTTACATGCAATTAATGATTTTTTTGTCCTATACTTTAATTAAATTCTATTTAAGTCCATTCTTTAGGCAATAAAACCATATAGAGATTCTTACTTTTTTTCAAATTTATTTCTCATAAAACAGACTCAATATTATTTGTTTCCCGTTAAAATAAGAGAAACAGTGACCCTACTTGCAAATTTACTCATAGACTAATTTGCCCTTCCATATTTTGTAGGATTGAAATTATGACCACTTTCAAAGCCACAGATATATGGATCCCATACTTTTGTTTTTTTCTTATATGGGTAGTGAAATATTATGGGTTATGAGAATTAACGCTCAAATAAAAGCTCAAATAGTTTAAAATACTATTCTAAAGTTGAAAATTAAGTTCCACTTGATTTCATTTTTATCATCTGAGTTTTATAATGTAATTACATGTATTTTTTTGTTTATTTACACTCAGTCAAATAATATTTATCAAATGGAAATCACTTGAAGCTTGTACTTCTTTGAAATTCAATTTATTGTATTGATTTTTAACAAAAAAAATGTGCAAGTAGAATGGCCATAGGGAAACATGGTTTTAATAATAAGAAGAACTGTAATAATTAATATTATTGTGTGCAGGTACTGTGCTATTTTCCATGAATTAATTACTTTAACTTACTTTAATTGAGAATAATTCCAAGTTTTTCTCATGAGGAAACTGAGGCAAATATGTCTACATAGAGTAAGGACTATAGATTATATTGGAGTTCAAGTAATCTAATTCCAGCTATTTTTTTCTTTGTCATTATTTTCTGATTACCATGTACTAAACAACTACAAACTTGAAATCAGAAAGACGTGTGACTTGATAAGCAATAGTACTGACAAATTTGGGCTGAGCCACTGCACTTTCTGTAGCTGTCACTTCTTGAAAAATATATTTTTTGAAAAGCATCTTGGCATAAATAGAAGAATAATATATGGGTGTAAGCAAGGGTAAGTTAATTATCTCTTACTGATTTCAGACTACTAACATTCTCTCATTGATGCCACATCTCACCTAAATAATTGATTAGACACACTGGTTATGCTCTAGATAAACAGAACCTACGTACTTTCTTCTCCTACTTCCTATTTTTATTGAGAAATTGTTTTATGCTATGTATTGTTAAGTGTATAGAAACAGAGTCTATATTCCATTGGTAGAGCAAACTTTCTGGTTGGATACAGAACAGATATTTTCTTTCTTTTCTTTTCCCAGGAAAAACTCAATTAAGCCAGTTATGTCATGGCTATATTTGTCTAAAATATCAGTGTGTTTATATGAACATATAGAAATTACTAGAGAACATCAAGGTAATATATTGAGGAAGTAAAAATAATTAAATAGAAATGTGAAAACAAATTTATGTATCATTTCTTTGTTAAAGTATCATCTGATTCTTTTTTACTGGTTCTCTCTTTACTTGAATTTCTTTTTGTGCATACAAAATTTTATGAAGCCTGCTTGGACAAATCAAGTGTTTTGTAGGCCTAAATAATTATATATGAAATAAGTTTACTCTGAATATTTCTCTAACTATGTCACTTCTGTTATTTCTGTTCTTGAAATTTTCCTGTCTGTGGCATTATACTTTCTTATATTTACTGTTACTTTTCTAATTCCTTCCTTTTATTAATTTACCTCTCTCATTCTACCTACCAAAATTGTCAGTGAACAATTTGTTCCCTTTTCCCTATAATAACTCCATCACTCCATAATCAATCTTTACAAATTCAATAATTACATTTTTCCTAAAAATTATATGCCATGACTAATTCCCTTGCTGAAAATCTAAATATATTGTATATTCATGAGATATTGTTTTCATTCTCACATCAAACTCCATATGTTTAAAGCTGTGCTCATTATCTCTTACACCAAACTGACTCCCCTTCTTTGCCACATATTTTTTATCAATGATACTATGATTAACCTATTCCCCAAGTGAACCATTTTTGGTATATATATATGTTTGATTCCTTCTCCACTTCATCACTTTTATGATGATAATCTAGGCAATAGACTACTGAAAGGCACTAGGCAGCTTTCTAGATCAAAGTTAGCCATAGTTAGCTTGTTGCTGTTGATAAATCAGTTAACATTATAGCTCCTAAGTTTATTATATCTGAAATAATGGCAGTAGACTAGCTGCTCTTCAAAGAGCTGACATTACTTACATTTTCACTTTTTAATAGTATATTTTAATAAAAACAATTTCTTAGTTTTTATCTAGTTCAGTTTATCAATGTTCTTCTTTGTGTGTGGTGTGTGCGTGTGCATGTGTGTGTATGTGTGTGTGTGTGCTGTTTAAATAATATTTATCCATCCCAAGGTAGATGGGATGTATGCCTAGAGTTTCTGCTCAATATATATGCCTCACCAAAATGGGAAAGATATACTACTAGGTTTACTTCTAGTAGTTTCTAGAAGATTTAAATCCATTTAGGAAAATAAATAAATAAATCCATTTAGGATAGGTTTTTATGTATGGAACGTGAACTAGGGATCAAGATTTATTTTTAATAAGTATTTAATTAAATATTTTTATTTAAAACACTCTGATCTCTCCATTGTACTCCAATGATGATTTGCTATAAATTCAGTCTGTTCTATTGGTCTATTTTCTACCCTTTGCCAGTAGCACATTGTCATAATCTTTCTAGTCTTACACAAAGTTAGCTAATAGAAGTCTTCCAACTTTGTCCTTCTTTAGGATTGTTTTGACTATTCTTAGTTCTTAGTCCTTTGACTTTACATATTCATTTTAAGATCAGTGTTTAAAAAACAGACAAAAATAAACAAACAAAAACCCTGCACAATTCCTGGTAGGATTTCATTGAATCTGTGGTAAATTTGGGGAAAATTGACATCTTAATAATATTGAAACTTCCATTAAATTATATGGTATAAACCTTCATCTTTTCAAATATTTTTAGTTGTTTTTAGTAATATTTTGTAAATGAGACATCTTGCATATTTTTCATTAATTTTACTTCATACTTCTCTCACTACTATCCACAATCTTATGCGGGATTGCCTTTTCCCAGTCTTGGGTCATATCAGGCAGATCTTCTACACCTTTTTCCATTGGTTTTGAAATATTATAACAGATTTATTTTCCAGTATTAAAAATTTAATATTATTTAAATTAAATAATCCATTTTGAAGCATTTTCTTTTAGCCTAAATTCCGGACTGACTCTTGGTTTCAAAGTCCTCTAGTAAAGAAGAAAGGTGCCCTCTTTTCTTTCAATATCCTTAATCTAGACTGTCTTTTCTTAACTATTCCTTGATGTACACATTATACCCCTTAGTTAAAGTCTTGGAACTCTCACTCTGCTTTTGACCAGATTCTATAACCTTAGGTTCCTTACTTCATCAGCCAGACCTGTTTGGTGGTATATTTTCCAGATAACTTCAGCCTGGCTACCTTCTTCACTTCACTGTGCATATGGTTTACCTAAAAGAATCACAATCTGGAAGAGGAAACCATACTTACTGTACTCATTTCCTTCCATGCCATTGAAAGCTGATCAGCCAGCCCATCCCTTCTGAATTTTCCCGGAGAGAGTCAGACACCAGTTTCTAAGCCTCCCAAATTTCAAGGACATATGCCAGTTTTATTAATAATTCTCTTATGCTCCATGCAAGGAGTAGCTTGGAGTCAATATAAGGGTTTCTGAAGCTTATCAAGCATTGATCCAGGGATAATATGCAGATCTTCCCTCTTGGAGATCACCACTCCCCAAATCTCAAGGAGTTCTCTTGATGCCATCTCACTTAGCTTGGAGGTAGAGGTGAGTGCCAGAATGGAAAGGGAAAGAAAAATGTTTAGAATTCTCTATTCACATAAATCAATAAATAGGCCTCCTGTTAGCTCTTTAGCCTTCTCTCATATGGAATAGATTTGGGTGTTTATTGCTTAACCAGTTTGTCTGCCTTTTAGCATGTCTTGCATAGAGGTTGCTAGCAAATTCTTGTTAGATAAAAATAAAAATTCCAACTTAATATCATGTTGTATAGCAAAATGCCTAGCTCACATTAAATGTTCAATAAATGTAGATGCAATAATCATATTATTAGCACTTGGAGCTAAAAAATAATGATGTGTATTAGAATGAAGATGGAATTTAAATTATTTTTACTTATAGATCTAGATCCTTGATCTTGGTCAAGTCAGTAAGCTTCTGCTTGTCTCAGTTTATGGATATAAATACACACACATCATGCATAACTTGTGCAGTGAACTCTGAGCTCCCTTCCACCTATAATGACCTATAATTCTACCCACTATTCAGTCAATACAAAGTAATTGTTGAGTTTAATTTACTATAACTATATGCTCAAACATAAATGTAAAAAGAGCTTTATTTTAGTCTTCATCATCTCAAATAAGGATATACTCACCACAGATGAATGCAGATTCAAATCCCATGAAGATGATAATATACTAAGGGAATCTCAAGCATATTAATTCATCTCCTTTAGGTCTAGGTTTGTTGGGCATAGAGAACCCACTTAGATACGCACCATAGAATAATTTACTTAACTTTGATTACATACCAAGTCTGGAATATTTTATTCTAAGACTTGGATATTGCTCTTTGGAGTTCCAAAGTTAAAGGGGAATGTCATATTAGGAGTTAAGAGACCAAAAAAGCTTGAAATGAAATGAGATAAAACACATTTCCACCTTTGTCTTATTTAAATTAAAGGGGTTTCATACATCTTCTCACAATATTTCATAAGCATTAAACCTTGACAATAGTTGGGCTTCTACATCCTTTGAAGTGAGAGATAAAGCCAAAAGCTGAAATCCATTAACCTAAGCCACTTGCATTTGTAAAAAGCAACACAATTAGTATTTCCCTAGGATGGCTGATCAAATGGAACCAAGTTGCTGAATCTATTAAACGTGCAGGCCTGAATTGTATATAGCCACATGTTCACTCTACAAAAGGTGTCAGGTATTATGTTTGTAGATCCTGGATTTTGATATAACCCAAAGGGAAAAGCCCGTATCTCTGTGTGACTCAATGTCACTTCTGAAAAAGTCATCTGTCTTTTTATTGTGCATATAAATTTAGGGCATTACTAGGAAGCACAATCATATTTTCTTTAATGTAAGATGAAATATTTCCCAGAGTAGGACAGTAATTCAAATAAAACCCAAGAAATAATGCATCTGTGTCCATCTCTCTAAGAAATGTATAGTCCCACATACCACTAAAAAAAAAAATCTCTGGTCCATTTAAATGATCTGTTCAAAGGAAAGTGTACCCAAATAAAAATCAGACTTCTGTTTAACAAAAATTCTCTCAAAACCAAAATCAAAATACCATGAGATACACTTCCTATTAAAATTTAATATAAAATTCCAGACAAGCCATTCTTATTTTTATTCGAAGTGTCATAATGTTAACATAAGAATTGAATTTGAAACACAATTTAACATTAAAAAATGTCTGAGCTTTCAAAAGTCCTAGGAGAAGGAGGCCTTGTGGTGACCTCATTATTTGGTTTTAAATTTAGAAAAGGAAGAGCTGACAGAGTAACAAGGACTATATGGACAGAGGTGGCAGCGGTGGAAAGCAGAGCCTTTTGGAAAGCAGAGCCTTTGGAAAGAATAGACTCTGTCCTCACAGTGAAGAGCTCAAAAGTATAGGGCCATAGCTGAAACTTGGAGAAATCCAGGGGTTTTGTATATGTTGTCCTGAAATAAGAGCATCCACAATTTTTCTTCTGCTTCCTTTAGAGAGTTTTTTTTAATGTATCCAACTTATACATGCTGATTACGATGAAATGAGAGAAATTTGTTAAAAGAAGGAAAAGACACATTTTTAAAACAAACTTGGTTCAATTTATGTAATTGGAGTACTTTTTAAAATTTTATTAGTTTTAAATTTGAAAATAGTATATGATATAAAAAACATCCAGATGAAAAGAAAAATTAGTATATGACTTTGATGTTTTTGTAAAAATCCAAATTGATATGCTGTCTTCATACTTAAGCACTTTTTAAAAAAGGTTATTCCCCCCAAAATTACTCTTTGAAGAGCATAATATATACCACTCTATTTTACCAATGTAAAACCTAACACTCAGAGTATTTAAATGATTTCATTTTAAAAATTGTTGGACAAAGACCGTAACTAGGGTCTTCTTACAGATCTTATCAAATTTAATAGGCATTGCTATCTTCTCGTATGGACTTATTCATCATGGAATCAAAGTTAAATATTTATAGTTATATGTCTGCACACAAACTGCTTCTTGGGCTTGGCTGAATTAAAACATAGAATTTTTCTCTTCAGAGTTTTCATTAAAGTTGAAACTGATAACCAATTGCATCTAAGAATTTTAGGGAGATAATGGATGTACATTAGAACTTCAGAACATAAAATGTAATATCTATATGTAAAGCAAAGTGCTGCAGGTTTCTGGAAATTAGCTGTTGTGCATCTTATGTATTTATTTATTTTACTATAGCCATGCAAGCAGGAGGAGTGGTTACTTGTCAGTATGCCCCCTCAACACAGCACCATGCTGGATACATAGTATATACTTAATAATATTCCTCAGTGAAATAAATATGAATACATGAATGAAATGGTTTGCCAATGAACATGCCTTTTAAAGTGTTTTCATTTTTTCCCACTATCAAGGGGAATAAAAAAAGAAGTGATTAAAAATTAAAAGATTATAACCATCCAAATGAAGGGCAGTTAATATCTGGAACGGACTTTACATGAAGGTGTTTATGAAGTGGTTTCGTAGAAAAATTCTGAAGTGTATGTAGTAGCCAATAGACTGAAGTGTATGTAGTAGCCAGTAGACTGAAGTGTATGTAGTAGCCAGTAGACTGAAGTGTATGTAGTAGCCATTAGAAATGTTGCATCTTTTAAAAAAAAACAATGTAACAAGGAAACTTTAGATTTTCTTAAATGGGAAAAATTATTTCTGGTTACAGGTAATCTCAAAGCTACTTGTTTCCTGATTAAACTAAAAAATAGTCGGTCCACTCCAGCACAAATCAGAAAGACAATATTGAAAAGTCAGATGACAAATTAGAGAGCATGTTGTATAGTAGCATCAATTCTTGTTAACTAGATGCAATTCCGCATTTTGAAAAAAAAAATTGAAAACAAAATTATTTAAATTTAGCATTTTATAAATCTGTGCAAATTAGAATAGCAATATGTAGATCTAAGAACTATTAAAATAACAGAATACTCTGCAGACATGAAAACTGAGAATTCTTTGAAAATGATATTATGAATCTAACTACAAAGAATTTATCATCACAGCATAGCTTCCTTACAACATCCTCAGGAAGAATCAATGAAAACAAAGAAAAATAAATTCATCTGGCTAAGGCTCCTATTAGTTCCAAATTTGAGGAAATATGGTATGTTACCACCAACAGCATGAAGTAGGAGATCTGAAAAAATAAGTGAACTTTAAGACAAAAATATCACTGGAGATAAAGGACATTTTAGAATGTGAAAGGGTCAATTTATATAAGGAAGATATAAAACTTATAAATATATGTGCACCTAACAAAAGAGACCCAAAATATATGAAACAAAACCTGGTAGAATAGATTGGAGTTATAGGCAATTCAACAATAGTACTAAAAGACACTAATAATTCCCTCCCAAAAATGAGTGGAAGCAAGCAGACAAAAAAAAAATATCTGTAAGTATATAGAGGACTTGAAAATACTATCAACCAACAGATCTAACTGACCTCTTTAGAACACTCCATCCAACAGTAGCAGAAAGCATATTCTTCTAAAGTCGTTAAAGAACACTCTTCAATATAAATAATGTGATAATCCATAAAACAAACTTCAGTAAATATAAAACCATTGAAATCATACAAAGTATGTTCTCTGACCAAATTGGAGTTAAATTGGAAAGCAGCAACAGATGGAAATTAGGGAAATCCACAAGTAAATATGGAAAATAATACACTTAAAAATAGTTTATAGGTTAAGGAAGAAATCACAGGGAATTTAGAAAATGTTATGAGCTAAATGAAAATAAAACCACAACATATTACAATTTACGGGATTCAGCTAAAGAGATGCTTATAGGAATACAAAATACCACAGAATGGGTGGCTTAAACACCACAAGTTTATTTTCTCACAGCTCTGGAGACTGGAGATTCAAGTGTTGGAAGATTTGGTTTCTCCTGCGGCCTCTGTCTTTGATTTACATATGGCTGCCTTCTTGCTGTGTCCTCACAGGGCAGTTCCTCTGTGCCTGTCACATCTGGGCTGTCTCTTCCTCTCCTGAAAGGGATACCAGTTCTGTTGGATTAGGGCTCTGTCCTTATACTCTCATTTAACCTCAACTACCTCTTTAAAGGCCCTATCTCCAAATACAGTCGCATCAGGGGTTAGGGTTTCAACATATGAATTTTTGTGGGATATATAATTCAGTTCATAACAAGCTCTAAATGCCTACGGTAAAAAATAAAGAAATAACTCAAATCAAAAATCTCAGTTGCAGTCCTGAGACACTGGTAAGAACAAACTAAACCAAATATAAGCAGAAAAAGAAATATTAAAGATTAGAATGGAAATCAATAAAATAGAAAACAGAAGAACAACAGAGAATAAAGAATTAGTACTTTGTAAAGGTCAAGTAAATAAATTGAATTACTAATTTAAAATCTCTCCATAAACTATACCAGGCCCAAATGAGTTCATTGCTGAAATACAGAAAACATTTAATGAAAAAAAAATCAATCCTTTAAAAAAATTAGAGAAAACAGAGGAAGAGGGAATATTTTCTGTATTATTCTACTAAGTCAATATTACCATGATACCAGTGCCAAAACAAGACATCACAAGAAAAATAAAAATTACAGATATCCCTGATAATTATAGATATAGGGATCTATAATTATTATATAATTAAAATATCTATAATTATATATATAGGGATAAACAAATATAGACAAAAATTATATAAACTATTAACAAACTGAATAGAGCACTATATTAAAAAAAGATTTTACAGTATTGCTACGTGATATTTATCTCAAGAAGGCAAAGATGGTTTAACATACAAAGTAATTTCATGTTATACTTCATATTGCTTGAATGAATGACAAAAGCCACATGGTCATCTCAAAAGAGGAAGAAGAAGTATTTGACAAAATCTATTCAAGACAAAGGCAAAATTCTCAACAAATGAGGAAAGAAAAGGAACTTCTTAATGAGGATAAAACCATCTAGAAAACAAACAAACAAAAACTAGAGCTAACATCATACTTGCAAAAATGAATATTTTCCAAGAGATCAAGGTCCACTATCTCACCAACTCTCTTTGATGTTGCACTAAAGGTTCTAAGCAGTGTAAAAAGGCAAAAAAAGAAAAAGAAAACAGCACCCATAGGAAAGGAAAAAAATAAAACTGACTTACTTCACAAATGACATGATTTTATATGAGTACTTTCATAGGAGAGAAGATGAATATGCAAAAAAATTATTCCTATATACTAGCAATGAACCATTTGAAAATAAAAATTAAGAAAATATCCATTCACAATAGCACCAAAAAGAATAAAAGTCTTGGGAATAAAATTAACAAAAGAAATGCAGGAATTGTACACTGAAAACTGCAAAACAATGGTGGCAGAAATTAAAGTTCTAAGTATAACTTTTAATTTTAAAATTAAAAGTTAAAATTTAATACTACTATACAACCTAGTAACTTCCACTCCTAGGAATCTAACCAAGTAAAATGAAAACACATTTCTATATGAAGACATGTTTGTCTCCAGAATCAGGATAGGAGCAGAGGCTTGTTAAGCATGAGACCCAGGACCAGACGATGCTGTTGAACTACAGCTCTGTTCTGTAATTATTAGGCTGTTGGTCTTGAGAGATTCATAAACCTCATCCATGCATGTTCACTGGAGCCCAGAAAATCTTTCTAAACAACTACATTTCTTGAATACCTGTCATTTCCTTAATAAAAATTATTTCTAAAATTCTGTTAATTAATGAACTCTTATGTAAACATAATTTTAATATTTTAATAATTTGGCATTAGCCATCTCTAAAATTTTGATTCCTGTTTAGCATGTTTCAAATACTAACTACTATTAACTTAATTAAACAAAGGAGACCATTAGACTGAGGAAGCTCTAATGCCATGGAGACCTACACAAGCAAACCGAAAGCTAAGTCTGTAAATGCCTCAAGGTTATGAAATAGAAACTTAAGGACAATCAATCTCAAACAGCCAACAAGGCCTTTAATCCATAGGCAATCAAATAATGTCCTTCTTTTCTTCCACACCTTCTCTATATAAGTCATTGATGTACCTCCTGTGGGAAAACACCCCTAACCACTACCGGTTAGCTGCTGCCCAATTCCAATGGATTTTTGTTCAAATAAACCCTTCAAATTTTTAATATGGCTCAGTATATCTTTTAACACTACTTTAAAAATTAACAATAACATACACACATATATCACACTCTTTATATACAGTATTTCAAAGTAAATTATCATATAGGAAATTTAACAACATGCACTACGAAAGGTTCCCATATTCAAAAAGTGTTTAATGATATTTAATTCAATAATTCAGGAACTAAAATGAAACATCCCACATATCTTGATCCTCTTTACTAGTGACAAATTGTTTTATCAACTATATGCATGACTGGTGAAATTTTGGCCTTGAACATTCTTCAAAATGGATTATAAGATGTATCAGATATGAAAGACTGAGGTAAAAAAAAACACTTTAAACTCAGAACCACAATCAATAATCGATATTATCTCTGCCAAACTTTTCCCCTTCCCCCTGCCCACCCCTCCCCCTTCTTCTCCCTCTCTCTCTCTCTCTCACAGATACATACATACACAGACACACACACACACATACACACACACACAGAGTATAACATCACATGATCAGGGGCTCACTAAAATGAGCTTCTACTTCTCACAATTTTAAATGTTCTTAATTCTAACTTAAGAATTGTATCACTTCCAAACCACTATTAAATATTTCTAAAATGTATTTTCTTTAAGCCAAGTAAATTACTGCAACATTGGGTTGTATTTCTAAAGCTTGAAATGAGATTACATTTAAAAGTCCAAGAAATATTGTTATAGCTGACATTAATTCATAAGTATGTACACTTTTATGACTAAACGTAGTGATGGCAAGCAAAGGTTTAAAATAGAAGGCCATAACTTGATAAAATTAAAATATATATTCAGTTTAAAAACCTAAAAAAAAATTAAAAAAAAAAAGCTGTCCCAGAGCTTCCAGTAATTTTGCCTGGCCTTATTTGTAAATGAAAATTGGAAATCATGATATTAGTTGTTCAAATCCTGAATTATAAAATGTATTTGTTTTTGCTATAAAAAAGATTTAAAACCACAATGTTTGAAACAAGTTCAACTGTGTTTAATTATTCATTATTTATCTGAGTCAACATCAGTGTTCTACTGGGCTCAGAAGTGATAAGTGATATTGAATAGTAGCTGTAGAGGTATTTCAAGACAAACTTTGTTCTTTGAAAATCATGCTCTTACACATAGCCCACTTCCTGAGAGAGAAAGTGATATTAGTAGGTAAGCAGAAATGGAAATGACGTTGATGTAACACAGCAAATAATGAAGTGCTGAAAGAAAACTCCAAGCTTAATTAAAATATACTTAGAAGCAAACTATGAAGAGAGAAATGGTAGAATAGGTAATTGGCATTGATTTGCAAATCATTATGACACTTCCAACAGATTTTTCAATGATACAAAACATAAAGCTTTGCTTAAAAAGAAGTATAAATTTTGGTTGAAAATAGCAGATACTCTTAACTGCTATTAAAAAAAAAAAATAAGTTCAAAGCCATAAAGGAACCTAGCCAGAAACAATGCTTTAAAAGACATGATGTAATATAGAAGAATATTTTTACCCATCATTTTAAAAAGTGACTATTTTATTATACAAAGGAATTTCACAAAAATTGCTTGAATGCAATCCCTGTTTGTAGTAATGGAAACATTACATTGTATTACTCTTTGGGTTGGAATGGTATTTGTAAGGTACTCAGAAAAATAATGCCCATGGAATCAATTAAGAAAATAAACATCTTTAAAAAGAATATATAATGTGTAAAACATTGGAAATGCACAAGGAAATTAAATGTTGGATACTGAGGCAAAAAAAAACAGAGTAGAAGATGGAATGGCCTCAGCATTCCCATGAAAATGTTGAGCTTATCTGGTAATAAACTGGGAACTTAGAGCATTTTCTTTCTTCCCTCCCTCTCTTCCTTCTTTCCTTATTAAAGTAACATTGATTTATAACATTATATAAGTTTTATGTGTACAACATATTATATTTCTATTTCTGTATACCCTAAAATGCTCCCCACCAATAAATTAGTGTTCATCTATCACCATACAGTTGATTCCCTTTAGCCATTTTGCCCTCCAGACCCCCTGCCCCCTCCCCTCTGGTAATCACTACTCTGCTCTCTGTATCTAAGAGTTAGATCATTTGTTATTTTTTGTTCTTTATTGACAAAAAAATTGTCTATAACTTTTTTCTAAATATTAAATAAACTGTAATGCAAAATTTTGTAATAATTTAAATTAATTTTTAGTTCTATGCATGTTGTAATTACCATTATAATTCCTCTATTGGACCCAAAGATTAGAGATTTTATTTTATCTAACATATTTTTGTTATCTCTTTGTTCCTGAGTATTACCATTTTGGCAATGTAATCAGAGAATTATTATCTAATAAATTATTTTTTACATTTTTTTTTGAAATTAACTTTATTGCCAGGAATTTGGTCAAATTCATAAATATTTTATGTCTATCTGAATGAAATCTAATGGGCCCTACGTCCAAAACTGGATAATGCATTTGGCATTTTGAACGAGTTTATGTTTTTGTTATTCAAACAGTACATACACTTCTTTATCTTCTTTTACTATTAATTATTGATATTTTGGTGTTAGATGCATGCATGTTTAGAAATCTTATATGTTCCCAGTCAGTTTAATCACTTGTCAAATATATGTGATCATTACCCTTTATTTCTAGTATGAGTTTTTAAATTTAATTCTATTTTGTGTGATATTAATGTACTAACATTCATGTTATTCATTTTTTACCTAATACATCTTTTATATTCCTATCCATTTACTGTGACTTTTCTGAACTTTATGTTTTAGAAATGCCTGGAATATAGCAGATTTTTAAAATATGCAGTCAATTTTTGGCATTTATCTTCAGTTATCTACAAAAATTATTATTCCTAGTATATATGGATTTATTTCTTAAAATTTGTTTTTATTTTATTTCTTTGTCTTGCTTCATTTTTATTTGACTAATTGCTTTTCCAGATTTTTATAGTATTGTTCAAGATTTTAGTTTTATTGCACTTCTTGATTTTGATATATAAACCTACCAAAAAAGAAAATTGTTTTCAAAATTGTACTAAATTCTCTGTTTGTCTGAAAATGTCTTATTTTTACTCTCATCTATAAAAAAATTTCATTTATATAAAATATATTAATAATAAATAAAGAGGGTGGGAGGACATTTTTGGAGGTGATGGATATATTTATGGCATAGATTGTGGTGATGGTTTGTTTCAGGGATGTATAATTATCTGCAAACTCATTAAGTTGTACAAATTAAATATGGATAGATTTTTGCAGGTCAAACAGAACTCACTAAAGTGGTTTAAAAATATTCTAAGAATATCATCATTTATTGTGTAATCATTCTTTTCTTTCTAGAAGCTTTTACTGTTCTGTTTGTTTTCATTGTAATACATTGGTTTTCTTATACTTAAGTGGATGTGGAGATCTTTTTGTTACTAATAATTGGGAGTAATTTGGCTTTTTAAAAATGAGAACAGGTATTTTTATGTCTAGAAAAACATTAAGCTCTAATCTTTTAAATATTCTCTACCCAATTATTTCTAATTACTTTTAAAAAATAGGTATGTGTTAAGCCATCTAACTCAGTCCTCCATGCCTTGCAATCTCTTTTTCATGCTTTCTTCTCTTTGTCTTTGTGCAACATTTTTGATATTCTATATTGATTTGTCATTTTGCACATACATATATACATATATACTCTTCAGCTGCGTCTAACCTGTTATACACACACACACACACACGTATGTTGTATGGTGAGGGGGTGTGTGTGTATGTGTGTGTTTTACTTTGCTCATTTGCAGATTTTCCTTAGAAATTTTCAATATTCAATTATGGAAATAAAATCCTGTTAATAATCTAAGTTGGGACTTGTTAGTAATATCTGCACTTTCAGCAGTCTGCATAGGAAACTTATCATACTGCATATTTTATTCTAATACTTATATCTTCAAATCTATATAGCACCTTGCTTTTTTTTCAAGTTCCAACAATATTTGCTAACAAAGGAATTTATCTTGGTTTGTCTTCATATTTTATATGTTTGGTTACTGCTGCCAGTTTTTACTTTGCAGAAAAAAATCTTCTCAAGAGGTATTTCACTTTTTACTTTATGATTAAGTTGAAAATATTAAAAGGAATAGACTTGATGACATTTTGTAACATATGAGATTTGATAACATGAATCCTAAAATCCTGAAAAAATTGCCAAGAGCCTCTTCATTTTCTGGATGCTTGTATGTAAATGGTTTGCAGGTTGTAATTGGTTAATATTATATGAGCACTTATCTCAATTCACAATGTAAATTTAAAATGAGGTATCTTATAATTAATAATGTGTGTAAAACCGAATTTCTAATTATATTCTTGAAAACTATGAAAGTTCATTGACTCTTTGTCAGATCTAATTAGATACAGATTTGGTTGGATAAAGACTGTGTATTAGTTTCATATGGGTGCTGCAGAAAATTACCCCAAACTTGGTGAATTAAAACAAGAAATTTATTTTCTCACAGTTCTTGAGGCCAGAGTTCAGAATCAGTATCACAGGGTTGAAATCAAGGTATTAGCTGAAATCAAGGCTGCCATCTTTTGAGAGGCTTAAGGGGAAAATCCATTCCCAGCCTTTTCCAATTTCAGGCAGTTGCCAACATTCCTTGGCTTCATTCCAGTCTTCTAAGTCAGCATCTTCAATCTTTGCTCCATCTTCACATGACCTTCTCCTCTGTTTGTAGTCAAATCTCCCTGTGCCCTCCTCTTTTAAGAAAACATGTGATAGCAATTAGAGCCCACCTAGATAATCCAAGATTATCTGGCTACCTCAAAATGTTCAACTTAATCACATCTACAAAGATTTTTACCTTATAGGGTAATATTCACAGGTTCCAGTTATTAGCATGTAGCTATCTTTAGGAGGGCCCTTTTTTAATTACCACATAGATCATGTAGAAATAACTTTCTAGACACAAGATGGAGCCACTCCTGCCCAGGGTGCCATGGCAGCAAACCGAAATTTAGATAACTTTTTTTTCCCTATTAGATTAAGTTTACTATTTACATAGTTTTTATCTTCCATAATCTTTCTTTTTTTTCCTTCCAGTTTTATTGAGATATAATTGACATACAGCACCATATAAGTTTAAGGTGTACAGCATAATGATTTGACTTATCACAAAGTGGTTATGACAATACCTTTAGTGAACATCCATCCTCTCGTGTGGATACAAAATTAAAGAAATAGAAAAAAATATTTTTCCTTGTGATGAGAACTCTTAGAATGTACTTTCTTAACATCTTTTATATATAACATACAGTAGCATTAATTCTATTTATCATATTGTAAGTTATACCCCTAGTACTTAATTACAACTGGAAATTTGTGCCTTTTGACTACATCCAGTTACTCCTCCCTCCACTCTCCCACCTCTGGTAACCACAAATCTGATCTTTTTTTCTATGAGTTTACTTTGTTTGTTTTTGAAGTGTAATTGACCTACAACACTATGTTAGTTCCTGTTACACATTTCATATTCCTATACATTTCAAAATAACCACCATGATAAATCTAGTTATATGTCACCATACAAAAATATGACATAGTTACTGACTATATTCCATGCACTTTTCATTTCACATCCATTGAAACTGTGAGTAAGCATTAGTCAAATCCATTTCACCTGCCTTCACTAATCAAGGTCATTTTAATTGTTGTTACAAAGACTTACGTATCCCCCTAGCAACATGTAGCTTTAACAAGGTGTTTGCTGGAGTTGTATTCCAGGATCTTGGAGTCAGCTGTGTCTAGTTCCAGCTGAGCTGGTTAAGACTGGATAGGATGACCCACCCTCCAACTGGGGAAAAGGGAGAAAGTGCCGAGGCCTGTAGCTTAGTTATAGCTATGAGCAGAACGACGATTACCGCACCTTTTTCCACTCATCTTTCCCCATGGTCCCCACGGTCCTCACGCTCCCCACACTCCCCAGACCTCAGATCACCTATCTCACAAATACCCAGAGCCCCTTGCCTTAGAGGAGGTGGAGCTTGGAGCTGAGTTTTCTCCAGTTTCCTCAGCTGGCTGGCTGGTGAGTAAATCCTCTCTTTGCTGAAAACCTCGGCATCTCAACATTTTGTCTTGCTGCACGTCGGGCAAAACAATCCTGCTTCGGTAACACCATGACTCATTTATTTTGTGGCTGGAAGTTTGTACCTCTTAATCTCTCTCACCTATTTTTTTCCTCCCCCCACCCCCCTTCCCTCTAGCAACTAGTATCTATAACTCTGTTTCTGTTTTGTTTGTTCGTTTGTTTTTCTTTTTAGATTTTCCACATATAAGTTAGATGAGAGAGCCTCAACATCAAAAATGCAAACAACCCCATTAAAAAATGGGCAGAGGACCTGAATAGATATTTATCCAAAGAAAATATACAGATGGCCAACGGGCACATGAAAAGATGCTCAACACCATCAGTTATCAGGGAAATGCAAATCAAAACTATAATGAGATATCACCTCACACACGTCAGAATGGCTATTATCAAAAGGACAACAAATAACAAGTATTGATAAGGATGTGGAGAAAAGGGAACCCTCGAGCACTGTTGGTTGGAATGTAAACTAGTGCAGCCATTGTGGAAAACAGCATCAATTTTCTTCAAAAAACCCAAAGTTGAACTACCATACTATCCATCAGTTCCACTCCTGGATATTTATCCAAAGAAAACAAAAACACTAATTAGAAAAGATATCTGCAGCTCTCTGTTCATTGCAGCATTGTTTATAATAGCCAAGATATGGAAGCAATCTAAGTGTTCATTAATAGATGAATGGATAAAGAAGACATTGTATTATATAACATATATACTATATATATAAAGAAATATTACTCAGCTTAAAAAAGAATGGAATCTTGCCATTTGCAGCAACATGGATGGACCTAGAGGGTATTATAGTAAAATAATTCAGAGAACGATAAGTACTGTGTGAGTTCACTTATATGTGAAATCTTAGGTAACTTTTCTGCCCCTGAAAATGTCCCAGAAGTGCAGTGTATTCAGTCAGCTGATCCCCAGACTCCATGCCCACGGTGGGCTCTATGCTTATTTCCTTCTTATCCCAAACAAGGTTGACTGTATGGCCCCAGCAAATCAGATATTTTCTACTTTCATCTTCCTTGTTCTTTATTCTTTATCCTTTAAAAGCTTCCTGCCTTCCACCCTATTTTGCAGTTCTCTGAAAGGAGACTGTTCACTTCTTGAAGTATTAAATAAAATTTTTGGTATCACCTAAATTGTTTTCTCTATTTTCTAACAGTTTTTGGCTGAGGATGGGATCTGAAGCTGGCTACTGAAGGCCTATGGGACAAGGAGACTCACAGGCAAGGTGGCCATTGAATGCTTGGTGTTAAGCGTCCCTCTCATCATTACCAAAGGCTGTGGGTAAGTCATTTTCAGATTTGAGCTCCACTTCCTTGTGTGCAGCTCTCTGATCCAAAGTAACTTTATTTAAAAAACATATATAGCTTGATCCTAGGATGTTTTCAGAGTTTGTTAAAGTTTCCAGAAAGGTTCTGTGGGCCTGGAAATGTTCTGGTGTAGTTATATTGGGAGTCTGTAGCAGGTGCTGTGCGATGGGTGCTGACCATTAGGGAACTCAAAAAGCCTCAAGCTAAATAGCATAAATAGCTGGGGGACTTGGGAAAATAAAGACAAGAAATTCAGACTGTTTTGACTATCAGAATCAAAATATAAGTAGACACAAGTCAAACTATTAAAAGCCATTAGAGCATCCACCAGTATAAAGAAATTTTCCAGTGAAAGGAGTAACAGAGCTATCGCTAATGGGAATCTCAGAAGCCAAATCTGCAAAACTGGTGGGCACAGATCAAGCACTTGAAAGCTGTTAGAACTCTTGCCACCTAACTCTAAGACTCCCGTGCCAGGATAAGTTGGCCATGGAATGAGTTGGATTGGTACTAGGTCACCCACCAACCTCAACATTTCAGTGCTGTAAGAGACACTGTAAAACACCACAAAATCCCCAACCTGGTGGCATATCCAGCTTAGGTATTAAATTGGTTCCAAGAGATCCAAGCCTTAGCCAAAGAAATGAATCCTCAAGTTTCAAAGAATTGAGTGTGCCACCTTCCAGAAGACCTGCTTATTTTATGTCTAAAAAATTAAAATTAATAGAAAACTTTACCAAATTCTGGTAGATACTGGGGCTACAGTGTCTACTTTGAACCCTACTTGGTTGGGAGCCTGCACATGAGATCCTTGGAAAACTGGCAAAAGCCAGTGAAGAGTGAGAATTCTTATCAGAGTCTGCTCTCCTGGATCTCTGAATGGATAATGTAAAATTTCACGTTATCCCTTCCTTTCTAATCCAGACTCTTGTGAATTTGGTTTTGGGGTTTCCACTGGTTATCAATCTTTTCTCTCCCAGGGACAGCTATTGCTTGCTTATTTGTCTGGTTTTATGTCCTGAGAACTTGGCTTGGCTTTCTGCCTGCCTGGGGCACATGGTCTGTTGGTTTTTGCATATGCAGGCAGTGCAGCTATCAGCTTGGGGGCCGAAAACTGTGGCCAGACAAAAATGTGAGTTGCACTTCTTTTGTGGCTAGGGTCCTACTGATTGTTGCCAGCTCTTGGGGAAATTGTCTGTGCCTTTCTTTTGGCTATCTTTAGGAGTGGCTCTGCGTCTTGGGAGGATGGTATCTTTTGTTATCTCTGTTACAGAATTTGTCAGCAAGAAAGTTAAGATGATGGTTAGCGTTTTAAGGTCTCATGAAATTTTCGTGAGCAATCTAAACATAAGTGTTAACGGCAAGTAAATAGATATAAATAAAATTTTATAAATGAACTTTTCAACAATAATTATATTTGATAGTATGCCTATTTAAAAAGCTTCCAAATTTTTTTGATAACCTTAAAGTTAAAAGGCTAAGACAAGTTAATTGATAGATATTTATTGAATATTTAGATCATTTCCAAATGAGATAAAATACTGAAACATTAATTACTGAACATAGTTTTATCCACTTTGGGCATCTTTTTATAGAGGAACTAAAGATATTTTGGTGTATTAGTAAATGTGTTTTGTGCCACGTTGAAAAATTTACGCTAAGGAAGAGTATACTTATAGAAATTATGAAGTGTATTTATAAATTTGCTGATCCACAAAATGCTCGTGTAACAGACAATCCACGATTGCTTACTTCTCAGTTTTCACTATGGATAAAGAATTCTAAGTGTTATGAATTCTAATCAATATAAAACTACTTAGAAATAATAAGAGTAAAATGAGACAACTGTGTGTGAAAAGTAGGTAAGAAAAGTGAAATGACTGTTTTTTTCAGAATGAGAAAAAAAACATAGGTCAAATCTGAATGGATATAAAAAAGCTGTAGAAGGTTTCTGGAAAAGGAATCTTGGGAAGGAAATTTTATGTGTGGTCAAGCTGGCTAAGCTTGGAATGGATTTAAGTTTTTAAAAAATGAGTTTTAATATCTAAAGTACACTGGTGCAAAATTGGAATTTCCTTTTTTCTCTGTTAAAAGGACAGTATCCTTAGGTTATTGGTATGCTCTTAATAAAAAATTATAAACAAGGGTTTTCCTTTATGTTTTAAGTAATCTGCCTGGAGAGCAAAGATTTTGTGTCTTACCAAAATAATTTACTGCACTTCATGTTGTCTTTATCAGATATTTGATTACTTAAGAGACTACTTAAGAGAACTTTCTTCTTAGTGTTAAAAGAGCTAAGTTTTGTTTACAGCTATGTAACTTTCTATATTTGCCTTTAAAATATTTGTCACTTTGCCTATGTGTATATTCTTGACAAACTCCCCCCCCCCCAAAAAAAGTCAAGTTCTAAAAGAAGACTTTTGACCTTTAACTAACTTTGGGATTTTCCAAAGGGACTCTGAGGCACCTCAAATTTTTTGTCTCTCATGTCCTTAAGATGGCCTATAATTATCTACATGTTCTGGCTTCCCGTTAACTCTTACCCTGAACACTCTATTTATAATTTAACCTGATTCCTGTACATGTCTTCCAATTGGGAACCTCAAGTTGTAAGATGCATCGGTACTTTATTCCTTTTTATAGGTATATAATACTTCATCACAGGTATATGCAACAATTTATCAGTTCATCATATAATGGGCATTTGGGTTGCTTCCACCTTTTGGATATTGTAAATAGTGCTGCTGTGAGCTTGTTACACTTGAATTTGTTTGACTATGTGCTTCCAGTTCTTTTTGATATATATCTCAGAATGGATTTGCTGGGTCATATATAATTCCATGTTTAACTTTATTGAAGAAAACTCCAAGCTGCTTTCTTCATAGCTGAACCATTTTGCATTCCCAACAGCAATGTATTAAGTTTCCAACTTCTCCACATCCTTGCCAAGACTTGTAAGGTTCTGGATATTTTTGCATTTTATTTGTTTGTTTTTAATTACAGTCATCCTATGCATGAAGTAGTAACTAACTGTTATTTTGATTTGCATTTCCTTAATGACTAAAACATTGAGCATCTTTTCAAATGTTGGCCACCTGCATTTCTTATTTGGAGAAATATACCCAAGTTATTTGCCCGTATTTAGATTGAGTTGATAGCTTTTTATCACTCAATGATAAAAGGTTTATATATTATGAATATTAGACCCTTATGCCTTTCAGATGTTTTCTCCTATTTTGTAGGATGTCTTTACATTTCCTTTATAATATCCTTTGATATACAGAAGCTTTTAATTTTGATAAAAGTCCAATTTATTTACTTTTGTTGCTTGTACTTTTTGTTCCATAACTAAGAATCCATTGCCCAATCCAAAGTGCTAATAATTGATACCTAGGATTTCTTACAAGATTTTCATGGCTTTAGGTCTTGCATTTACCTTGTTCATTTTTATATATCATGTGAGGTAGAGGTCCAAGTTCATTCTTTTGCATGCTGATATCCAGTTGTCCTAGCAGCATTTGTGAGGAGAATATTCTTTCCCCATTGAATGGTCTTGGCACCCTCTTGGAAAGTTAATTAACCATAGATGTATTATATCTGGACTCTCAATTCTATTCCATTTGCTCACATATCTAATGCTTATGCCAGCACCACATTGTTTTGATTACTGTAGCTTTGTATTAAGTTTTGAAATCAAGAAGTGTAAGTCCTCCAAATTTGCTCTTTTTAAAGATTGTTTTGTTTATTTGGTGTCTCTGAATTCCATATGAATTTGATGGTTGGGTTTTCTGTTTTGCAAAAATGTTGTTGGAATTTTGATAGATATTGAAAGTATTCAGGGCATATTACCTTTATAACAGTATTAAATCTTTCAATAGATAAACATGGATTGTCTTCATTTATTTAAGCCTTTCATTTCTTTCAGCTATTTTTGTAGTTTTTAGTGTACAATTACTTCACCTTATTGGTTACATTTATTCCTACTTATTTTGTTCCCTTAGATGCTATTAATGAAATTGCTTTCTTAATTTTCAGATTGTTCATTGCATATTTAAGGAAATATAATTGATTTTTGTGTGTTGATCTTTTGCCCTGCTATTTTGCTGAATTTTTTATTAGCTCTAGTGGCATTCTTTTGTATTCACTGCATTTTCTATATATAGGAATATGTCATCTGTTAATAGAGATGATTTTACTTCTTCCTTTTCATTTTGGGTGCCTTTTATTTCCTTCTCTTTTCTAATTGTTCTAGCTAGAAGTTCCAGTACAATGTTGAAGAGCAATGGTTCAAGAGGCATCCTTGTGTTGTTTCTTTATATATAATCTTCTCCCCTATTACACCAAAGAGGAGAGGTCATTTACAAAAGTATTTAAATATGTGCAATAAAATTTAAAATTACAAATATATAATTGGTGAAGGGAAAGTGTACATAAGATAGAAAGTGTCATGAATGAGGGCAGCATGTAGATATGGACTTACAGTATTCTAATATAAGGCTGCAAATTAGGCTCTGCACTTTTCTGATATCCAAAGGAAAATGGGGAAAATCTCAATTCTGTTTAAGGAAAAAAGCAAAACAGATATTTAGATGGAAATAAAGACTTCCCAGATGTCTCAATCTATAAACCTTTTTCTTCTATGAATTGTTATATAGGGCATTCTAAACAATGTGGTTGGTAATATTCTCTAATATACTTTAAAATAATTCAGTAGTGAATATGTAATAAATTATTATAGGAATTCTTAATGTAGGATAAAGACACAAACCATTAAAAACAATGGAGGAATGGAGATAGAAGCAGCAAGGTAAAGTTAGTTTTAAAGAACAGAGCACATCTTTGTGAGGATGCCCTGATGAGAAAGAGAAAGTGCTAGGCAGTCATGGGATTGGACTGTGGCTAGATCAGATTATCTGTTTTTAGCTGAGTGAGAACAGCCGGGTGGTTGTTCAGACTATCAGAGACCAGTGTGTTGTGTGTCTGGTGGGGAAGGGGTGGGTGGAGATGAAGGAGATTCATAAGAGGCAGCAAATCTGGGCCTTTCATTAGTAAAACTTGCTTCACTTTGATCATCAAAACTTGGAGAGTGTAAACCTTGCAAGATGAATCAATTTCTTAAAATATATTACTCATTAAACTTTGCTGATTTGGAGATAACAAACTCATTATTAAAATGTGTATGTGATTTTGGTGGTTTTATGTTTTGCTTTGTTTTAGCAATGACATTTTGCCATTATACCTGAAAATCTAAACATCTAGACTACTATCAGTTCCAATTCACAGTAAAGAAGTATGATTTTTAGGATACTGTATCACTGCATATAAAACAGAGCTGTATGAAAAAATGAAAACATCTGTTAAACATTTTATTCCTCTCTGAAGCATAGTCTGAAATATCAATAGTAAATATTAATTTCAGCAGTATGTAGATTATTAACAGTTATTATTTTTAAAAGTAAGAGAGAGATGATTCTGATGCTCATCTGCTTTTTCCTGCCTGGCTTTTGCTGATGACTTATCACAGTATTTGTGTGGTAGCTTCTAGACAAATCAGGACAGAGTCATATGTTCTTGTCTCCTTGTCTAAGCTCTTTAACTAAAGATAATTTCTAGTTGATCCTCTTTAATTATGTGACTAATTAAAATTAATAAAATGTGATATTTTCTCCTCAAATTTACTTAGCTACATTTTCATAGGACTCTAAACTCAAGGGTCAGGGGAAGAACAGTATATACCATTCTATAAGGCAACTCCATGTGTTCTTCAATTTAAGTACATAGTAAGCTATGGAAAGAGGTAGAAATGACTAAGAAGGGATATTATTTTGCCAGATGTTTTTTTGTCAATGAAAGAAAGAAATACTGGTTAATTTGGGCTCTATTTTATAAAATTATGTTCTCAGTTAAACTTTCTAATGATTTTTATATATTAAAGATCTCTGGTGTTATTAGTGTCTTATTTTACTTGTTTCATAAAAGCAAAACTAATAAATTAGTCCTTTTAAATGAATTTTATGTATATTTCAATATATCGCAGCCCATTGAACATTTTCAACCCAAAGCTTCTAGCGAGTACAGAGTTCTTGCTCTGCACAAAAGAATATATCTAGGGACAATAAACTGTTGTCCTGTAAGCATGTTTCTTTCTTGTCCATTCAGTTTTATATATATTGCACTAGAATCTTGCATATAGTATCCTCCCCCACCATTCCATGCTATAGAAATATACAAGGTTCCTATGGAAATCATGGGATATTTTTACTGCTGCTCCCAACACAGGAAACTTGATTCTTAAAATTCAAGAAAGGGTATATTGTCATAGCCTTAAGGTCATTTTTTAAAATTATTTATTTATTTATTTTTGTGTCTGCGTTGGGTCTTAGTTGGGGCATGCTGGATCTGCACGGGCTCTTCATTGCAGCGCATGGACTTCTCTCTAGTGTGGTGAGCAGGTTTTCACTCTCTAGTTGTGGCGCACGGGCTCCAGGGCACATGGGCTCTGTAGTTTGCAGCACAGCAGGCTCTCTCGTTCAGGTGCACAAGCTCAGTTGTTGTGGCGTGCGGGCTTAGTTTCCCCATGGCATGTGGTATCTTAGTTCCCCAACCAGGGATCAAACCCGCATCCCCTGCATTGGAAGGCAGATTCTTTACCACTGGACCACGAGAGAAGTCCCCTTAAGGTCATTTTTGAATTGTAATTAATCAGTGTCAGCCATATAGACAGACCTGGATAGAATACACATGCCTAAGGCACACTGTAGACCTACTTAATCAGAAACTCCTGGGGCAGTTATAGCATGTGCATATTGGAAAGAAGTTCTTCACATGTTTTAGAATGATTAAGAAAACCCTAGAGCTGGTAATATTCTCAGGAGAGGAAATAGGATTAGAAGGTGCAATAAAGCATGGAGATGAGGATAGCTTATAAAACAGAAGGAGGGTATAAACCATATAATATATAAAAAGAAAAGAAGAAACACATGAAAATGAAAGTAGTATGACATAAAATGACTGAATTACCAGACTAGAAGTAGAACTGATGAGGAAAACATCAAACAGGATTTAAATGTAAAGTTGGGCAAAGCATTTATCTTAACTTAGAATAAAACTTGCAGAGGTCAGGGCTCCTGTCTGTACTCAACTTCTTAACCACCACAGTCTTCCACATATTTGATACTCAGTACATATTTCCAGGGTGGACAAATGCTCTTTAACTAGTAAAGTACAAGTAAATTCATGCAGAAGTGGAGAAAGCACTGACTGTACTTTCGTCACTGTTCCAGGTGTACACAGAGCCCATCTGTTGTACCAGATGCCTGGTGGTTGATGGGACAACAAGCATGTGGGAGACAAAAAGTATCCTTTTCCAAGAAGGCCACCAGGAAAGAATCCAATGCAACTATGTCAGGACTACTCCTAACTTCCATCAATAGCCTCACAATCATATTGAGTTCACTAATTTAACCAGATATCTTCTGCAAATGTATGGGGAGATAATTGGGCTGCATTTTACAGTTTAAAATAAACAACCCTTGAACATTTTTGATAAAAGTTAATTTACATGTGCTTTAGGCAAACACTCTGTGTTTGCTATGCCTTCCTTTAAACATACTAAGACATTAGTGGCTTCTAGAAATACTTCAGTATGCAGTATTTCTAAATTAACCCTTAATTTTCAAGTATTTGATGTGGGTAGTATATACATTCTCCTAATTTTAAACATCTTTCATTTAGCTATAATTATAAAAACCTATGGCTTGTAGAATAAAAATCTAATGATTTAGTTTTCTATTTCAGATTGTCATTTCTCACCTGTAAGTTATAGGATTCTGAAAAAAAATGCAGACAATTGCATTAAATTTAGTGTTATAGTCTCTAGATTATTAAACCAATGTCATTATTGCAAAATATTTTGCTTTCATTATTGCAAAACAAATATCTGTACTGTAATCCTAAGAAGTCTTATTTTTATGTGTTTTTCTCCCTTTTACTTACTTTTTGTAAGAACTAATGCCTTACAATAAAGTAATACATTCCTTATGATGTTACTTTAGTTAGCTTTCTGACTTTTGTGCTTCTTTTGTGTGTTTTGTTTTGTTTTGTTTTGGAGAAAGGGAATTACCTCTTAATGTCTTCAAGTCACACCATGGTTTCTTCCTCACGCAGTTGTGAATGTTGGCATTATTGATCAAAGTGGGAAAAATAGTGTCATCCACATCTAAAGGCATGGTTAATACTGTCTGTCAGGCATCAGTAACCCTAGAATCTTTCTGTGCAGTAAGGAGGTTTAGGATTTCTTCTTGTTTTACTTCAGTGAAAACCTAGTATCCCATCTATTCTTTAGTAGTAAGCCAGAGGAAGGATAAATTTGGTTTTTGAGAGATATTTGATTTTTATAGGTATTTTCTAAGTATTTCACAGGTTAACTTATACAGTATTGAAGTCTAAGAAATGTAAGTAGTGGTCTGAAACAAAATGAGACATATCAATCATAGTCTTTGCTTTTCAGTAGATTAGTGGCTTAGAAGGGGCGATTACAGAAATATGCTATTTGGAGAGTTTATACCAGAGAATATTGACCTATTGTTTCTCACAATAAGGAGGAAAAGTGTTTAAATTACATTTAAATGAAACAATATCAGAATAATTTTCTAAGAACTGTTATTAAATTGTTTGTCTAGAGATATTTAAAAAGAAAAATGACATTATTCTACCCAGAATGGTTTAGAGATAATTAACCAAAGATATTTGAAAGATGTAACTGAACTTGTGACATTTTTAATATTAATTTTATAGACAGAAATGTTTTCTTTTTATGAAATTTATATATAACATAATTTTAAAAATAAACCTAGAAAATAATAGCAATAGCATCAAGTATACATTTTTTTTCTTGAATCCATTTTGCTTTATTTTTATTTTGGGGGAAGCATCAAAATTTGGTAGCTATATGGGCATTGAAGCATACAGATCTGTGTTCAAATGTTGGCTCCTTCTAGTAATATGTGACTTTGGTTAGGACACTTCATACAGTCAAGGCTCAGTCTCTTCAGCAATGAATAATCCAAGTTGTTTTGATAATAAAAATATATATATATTTAAAGTAGATGGATTCATCTGGAGCTAAATAATTATTATCCTGAATGAAAATATGCCTATGTCCATTTTTCCTCCAACTTTACTGAGACAAAATTGACATATGACTGTCTGTAAGTTTAAGGTACACATGTGATGGTTTGATACACATATATTATGAAATGATATCCACAATAAGGTTAGTTAATACTCCTCACCTTGCATAATTTTACCATTTTGTTGTTTTGTCTGATGAGAACATTAAAGTTCTACTCTCATAGTAACTTTCAAGTATACAGTACAGTATTATTAACTATAATCCCCATGCTGTACATTAGATCCTGGAACTTATTCATCTTATAACTGGATGTTTGTACCCTTTGACCAATATGTCCCCATTTCCTGCAGTCTTCAGCCATTGGCAACCACCATTCTACTCCTTGCTTATTTTTAGATTCTGCATATGAGTGAGATGATACAGTATTTGTATTTCTCTGTCTGACTTATTTCACTGAGCATAATGCTATTGAGGTCCATCCATGTTGTTGCAAATGGTAGGATTTCATTCTTTTTTATGGCTAAATAATATATATATTTATATATTATATTAATATATTTTATATTATATATATATCCATGTATTAAATATATATCACATTTTATAGATATAAATTATATAGGGTATATATGCCAAATGGTAAGACTCTTGGGGGCTATCTTTGAATTCTGTCTACAATAGAGACTTTTAAATTCATTTGTTTTTAAATGTAGCATTCTAGTTCAGAAAGGAATCTATTCATTATTTCAAAAACTCATTTCTTGGGGCTTCCCTGGTGGCGCAGTGGTTGAGAGTCCGCCTGCCGATGCAGGGGACACGGGTTCGTGCCCCGGTCCAGGAAGATCCCACATGCTGCGGAGCGGCTGGGCCCGTGAGCCATGGCAGCTGAGCCTGCGCGTCAGGAGCCTGTGCTCCGTAACGGGAGAGGCCACAACAGTGAGAGATCCGCGTACCGCCAAAAAAAAAAAAAAAAAAAAAAAAAAAAAACTCATTTCTTTGTAGAAATAAATGAGTATAGACTTGTGGCATTTATTAATATTAATGTTTATCCTCAAACTGATAGACACTATTTATATCACCCAACTATAAAATCAGTACTAGAGATCAATATACATGTAAATCAGAATTATACCTTTAGATACTGAAGCTGGATGAATCATTTTTTATCTATGAATATTTTTGATGGATGGAGATTGTAAATATCAAATTATATCACATACTTTGATATGGAAATATCACTGTACTATTTCTAAATAATATAGTAAATGGTCTTGAGTATATCCTATGTTGAAAGGTAATATATATTCTTTGTACTATAAATCTAAATGGCACAAACACCTGTTTGGCAGGAATGTAAGTGAAAATCCAACATTAAGACAGAAAAAGATAAGGGTTTTAAACTAATGCAGAATTATTATTATTATTTTTTTTTTTTTTTTTGCGCTACGCGGGCCTCTCACGTTTGTGGCCTCTCCCGTTGCGGAGCACAGGCTCCGGACGCGCAGGCTCAGGGCCATGGCTCACGGGCCCAGCCGCTCCGCGGCATGTGGGATCTTCCCGGACCGGGGCACGAACCCGTGTCCCCTGCGTCAGCAGGCGGACTCTCAACCACTGCGCCACCAGGGAAGCCCCAGAATTATTAAATTCTACTATTTTGCATGTTAAAAGAGATTTAAATTCATAGTCACTTATTAGTATATGGTATCTAAATGCAACAGAGGACAAACTTCTGCTTAATAATTTATATCCCTTCCTGATTTTCCAAAGTTTAGAATTAGATGCAACTTAATAATTTACTTTGAAAATGTCATAGGAACCCAAGAAATGACTTTTGGAACTCATCCTAATACTGGGTCTCTGATAGTATCACTGTCATGTGGGAGACAAGGTAATTTACCTCTAGAAATTAAACAAAATTTAAACAGACTCTTCCAAGCATCTTCTGTTTATTTGTTCATATAACATTTTTAGCACTTACCCTATTCCAGGCACTGGGCCAAACACATTAAATGAGTTAACTCATCTAATCCTCACCATAAGCCTATGATATTATAGATATTTTGCCAGGTCATGATATGAAATGTTACCTGTACGTGATTTTCCTTATTACTATTAAAATAAGTGACATTTAAAAAGCATTTACTTGAAAAAAATGTCTAATATGCTAAGAGTCTTTCCTTATTAAAAGCTCTGATTAGATTTTAAGGAAATTAAGTAACCTGCTGGTGGTTACATGCTGACTGAAACTGAGTGAACAATTGGAATTTTCTTCATATCCTTCTCATTCATTTTCTCATCCTCCCTCACTCCTTCACTATAAGATTAACTTCCCCCAAATGAAAGGTAGAAATAGAGAATGGAAAGCCCAAACCTAAGAACATGCAATTTTTCCTCTACTACATGAACTGCTTTTGTATGCCTTTGCCCTGTGTCTACTTTGTATGTTTCTAATCCCATTTGGGCTCCTTCCTCACAAACAGACAAAATATTTTTCTCTTTGACAGTGATCTTACTCATGTATCCCCTTAAAATATCTTTGAAAATTTATATTCTGTTTTATATTTTAGTTGACTTCTATAATGTTCTATTATTAATTTAAAGTTTAAAAGGTTCAAATTCAGGCATATTATAATTTATGATAAATATAAAACTGCCACATTTCTTTTTAAAATTGGATAATGATATCAGTAGGCCCTGAGACAATTATGTGGTGTTAAGTATTTTATTTCAGAGACTTCAGGGAAGCATGGTGAGAAATTGGGAGAGTGAGGCAAGGGAGGGAAGGAAACAGTCTAGGGTGTTCATGTGATGGGTTGCTGCTGTGGGTAACAGCGGTAACTGTTTCAGAATCTACTGAACTCATTTGGAGAGACTGACTAGTACATGTACCATAATTATTAAAAGGCAAGACGTATGGCTTATTTATCCACCTCCTTCCCTCACTGGTAGAGGGTTTCTCCTGGAGGCAATAATTCCAGGGGTCTTCCCTGCCTTCCTCAGTTTGAGTCAAGTCAGCTACTAGAGCCAGAGGAAGCTCTCAGGCAGGGAGATGCAAGTCTCCAGTCAAGAAGCTGTCACTGTGCACGAGACTTGTCCGTCACAGTTCAGAAGATCCTGGGGTGGGCCAAGGGCCTAGGGCCAGACACTGACAGTGTCTGATTTAGCCTCTAATTCCACAAAATTTGATTCAATCAGTTATTTTCTCTGATTATAAAAATATACTTTTTAAAGTAAACTTTTAGAACTTAAATATAACCATAATTGATATCAGAATAGAAAGAGCAAACTTTTAAAAATCTTTATTAAACATAAAAAAAAATAAAATTTTATTCCAAATATGTCTCTTAATTGAATATATGTAGCTTTTTTTCAATAAATCATACATCATGGCTGAATATGATATTCTTGCTAGAAATAAACAGGATTTAGCATTATTCTTGTTTTCCATTTTCATAGACGTAAACCATAGTAAGCCTTTTACATATAAGTAAGTAATCTGCATAGAGGGAAATCTGTTGCTCCAATGCTATTCAATTATTTAAATTTCTTTTGAGTTATAGAACAAAACTCACAGACTGATATTACTAAAAGTTATTTTAATAAGCTATCAACTGATTGCTTTATTGTGTTATCTTTCATTTTTATTGAAATTAAATTATCGAAAATTACTCAACTTACAAAATATTTATTACATCATCCCTAGAGCCATTCAGTGTCTTAATTTCTCAGAATTATACCAAAAAATTTTTTGTAAGACTTATCAATAAAATGATAATCCTACTTGTTATTCCCTATGGAGGCAACTCTCTTAATTCAATATAGCCTTTAAACTCTTTATTGACTAATGCATGACAAATACTGAAAAAATAAAAATATTTCACCTATTGTATTTAGAAAATTCAAGAGACCCAGGGAAATATTCAAATTATTTCTATTTAACTTAAATCAGCATCACCAAACTGTATTTCTTTCCCTTTCAAACGTGTTTTCTAATGACATATTCTAGAAACGAGTCCTGCAACTAGTTGAAAAGAATTGCTTACTTCCCAAATGTGCAAATTCATGTGTGGGAGGGTGTATGTGTATGTGTCTATATTAAGTACGTTTTACTGATGCTCTCTTTGCTTTGTCTCAGAGGCTTCTCTCTCAAGAGATTTGTTTTTATGGAAGATGTAAACTTATTAAAAGAAAAAAGTCTTTGCTTGCATATTCCTATGCTGCCAAATTTCTGAATTCAGAATAAGACCCTGTTTTTATCTTCAGGCTTTGTCCTTAACAGACGTATGTAAAACTACAGGAAAATACAGATATTTTAGTTATTCATTAAAAGAAGTATCTTTTGGGCTTCCCTGGTGGCGCAGTGGCTGGGAGTCGGCCTGCCAATGCAAGCGACAAGGGTTCGCGCCCTGGTCTGGGAAGATCCCACATGCTGTGGAGCAACTAGGCCCGTAAGCCACAATTACTGAGCCTGCGCGTCTGGAGCCTGTGCTCCACAACAAGAGAGGCCACGATAGTGAGAGGCCCGCGCACCGCGATGAAGAGTGGCCCCCGCTCGCAGCAACTAGAGAAAGCCCTCGCACAGAAACAAAGACCCAACACAGCCATAAATTAATTAATTAATTAATTTAAAAAAAAATTTTAAACTTAAAAAAAAAAAGAAGTATCTTTTATTTAATTCCCTGTGGATTTTTGTACCCTAGGTCCATAGATCTGGTACTATTTGGGGTAGCTAAGTATAATAAAACATTTGACTCTATTTTTGATGTTTGACTGCTGACAGGTTTCAAGCCGCACTACTCAGCCTCCCCTCCTCTCCGCACGTTGCCAAGCTGATGTCAAAGCCTGGGTGTGCCCCCTTTTGGTGCTGGTGGGAAGTTCAGTCCACACCCGTCCTGGCTCCCATTCTCATGAACCTCTAATCACAATGAAAGCCAAGCTAGTCTCCTTTTCTGTCTTTCTAGTCATTTTTGGACCTGCTTGGGAGCCTGCCCCTCTGTCTGCAGAAAGCCTCATCATATGAATAATTAACCTTTTCATATCCTTTTTGTAAACATGCACTTTATCAGTTTTGACATCTTTTGAGCTCCTCATGCCGAAAGCGTATTTTGTTATCAGCATTAGTAACCTTTTACAGAAGATGTAACAGTGAGACAACTGTATGGGACACATGTAGATTAATTTGACATGTAAGGAGAAATAGTATTTTGGGATCAAGATACTTAAATATGTCCTTGATTCTTGAGAGGGATAATTCACAACTTTGTACCTACAGACATTAAGAGTTCTGACTCAAAGGCAGTTAAGTCATAGTGTTTGCTCTTTGAAAACCGTAAAAGAGTTTCATCAGTGTGATATTCTCTGTTTGAATAGAATATGATATCTCAAACTATATCTTGGATTTCTACCAATCAAAAAGCAGTGATTCAAGTGGCTTATTCTAAGCAGAGTTCAAAACAACCTGGACTTGTCTCTGAGGTTTTCATTATTTGACTCAACAAACTACTATGGATTACCTATTTATAAGAAATGTGCATAAAAAATAGAAAATGATCTGAAAAAGCTCAATAATGATTAGTTTCACTTTTTTAGTATCCTTAATCAAAATGAACAGAAACAAAAGAATGAGATGGGACTCATTTTGCAGTTAAATTACAGAAAGGAATTTATATAGACAATATTGCTCTTAATACTAGAAAGTTATATCTGATAGAGAAAAAATACAGCATCAATAAACAGAAAATCTGAAGTCCTCACCCTCACAGGATCTTTGGAGCTTTCACTAAGGTTCCTTCCCCTCTATAGATTTCAGTTGTTGAATTATAAAATCATGTTCCTTTCCTACCTAAAATGTAAGGTTCTGTGATATGTTTTTTAGACATAAAAAATTGTTGAACTTATCTAACCTAAATAATTAGTTAGGGTGTGTGTGTGTGTGTGTGTGCACACGTGCAAATTATAAACTTTCAAGCTACTAAACTAACATTAGCATGCTGAATGCTATCTGAAGACCCAAGGATTCATAGAATTTTGAATACTCCCTAGGCTACTTTCTGTTAGAACTAATTTTTTAATGATGATAGTGTCCATATTGACTTTTGTGAGTATATCTTTTGGAATCAATTTGCAAATTGACATCTTGGCCCAGTTTACCCTCAAAGATATAGGAGCCACCTGTCATCTTTATTCTGTAAAGATTAAGTCAAATGCCCTCTAACTCTGATTCCTTTGTATCCTGGCTGTAAAGGAGTCCTGTTCATGTGAATTCTGACTCATTTATTGGCTACTTCATTGCTCAGATAGCCAAAGCTTCATTAAATGAACAGAGAGACCCACAGATTTGCACTGACCAAGGAAATTCACTGGACTTATCCAAAGAGTCCTCAAGAATGATTTCTGATCATCATTGTTTCATGCTTTATCTGTCAGGGTTCAGTGGTTGTTTCAAAATCTTTCATTTTAAGACCTACAGACTATCTTAAAATTCATCTGAAAATGGGATTGAACAAAATCCCAAATTCTATAACTTTTGTTGTGATCATGTTTTTATATTGTGCCTCTCTTTCAATGAATATTCCTGCTTCAGGCATATTTCAGCTTATAAGGTAGGAATGTTTCTGCTATAATTAATACCAAATGCATTTCCTTTCTTTTTGAAAAAAAGCACCTACCATCCCTAAATGAATGCGTCATAACTAGATGTGCTCTGGTTATTGAGGATTAGCTAAGTACATGATACCAAACACATGCTACAGCCTTCCCTTTTAGTATATCTATTTATTATACAGGATATTAGATGGGACAAGTTAGTCTCATCTTTGAAGACTGTACAGAATAAAAAAGTCACTAATATGAGGACTATTACAAAATCCTGTTTGCTCTGCAGTATTTTTTAGCTCTGCAGTGTTTTTTACATATCTTCTACTTTGGCTCTGAATTTTCATCAGGGTCATTCTTTAGAACAAAAATACAGAATTGTAAAATAACAATAAAAATAATTGTTCTATTTATGGCAGTGTGTGGTATATAAAACAAGCCCTAATTATTTTACATGAATTCTGATTTTTTAATTCTCAAAAAAAAATGCTACAGATTAGATTGAATTTACTATAGGCTCAATTTTGCAAATGAAGAAAAATAAGCTCAATCTAGATCCTTCCACAGCCACAAGATGGTGGCTGAAGTTCTGTTCACTGCATCCAAATATCATTACACGCTTTGCTGCTTCCCCCATAACCATTAATATTGCCTAGCATTGTTTGCATGTGTATCTGGGTTTAATTTGCATGACATCATTAGACTATAAATAGATTGATAGAAAGACCAATAGATGGGCAGAAAGATAGAAGGAGAAACTGCCTTCAGAATTCTTCTTTCTCAAACTCACTTGCTGATCTGGTCATCTTTGCAATTTCTATTTACTAATGAAAGCTCCAAAATAATTGCAGAAAAGTGAACCTGCAATTACCAAATGGGTAATTATGAAGCAGTTCTAGAAGACTCCTTCATATTTCTTTCCAACTAATTAAAGTGTACAAACTTTGATTCTTTCTCTTAGAATTAATGTGGCATTACATATAACTACAAGTTTGTTACTTAAAGATAAGCTAATATACATTTTAAAGACATTTTAGAAGTTCAAGTAGATGTTTCATAATTGCACGTGTACATATTTCTCTCTAGGTTTCTTAACTTTATGCTTATCAGTCTTATTTTTATTTAGAATTTGCCTGAAATAAAAAAACTGGTCTCGTACATAGGTTAAAGCCAAAATGTTTATTTTCATGTTAGGCCAAGAAGACACAAATTTACCCATGTTTTTGTAGTAGCAAAAGTCATAGTATGCGGTTTTTTACAAAGTTTTTTTTGAGAATACTCCAGTTCTCATTGACGTGAAAGGGAGTGGCTGATGTAGAGCAATGGTTAGGACAGTTCAGGAGTCAGACTGCTCGAGCTTCATTCCTGCTCCGTCACATCTCAGCTGTGTGATCTTTGACACATTATCCTCAGTATTTCCATTTCCCCCTGTAAACTGGGGAAATAATATTACCCACCTCATAATGTCCTCGTGAAGATTATAAGAGATAATAAATGTTAAGTCCTTAAAACAAAGCCTGACACACATGATAAACATCTAAGAAATCTTAAGTATGCATTATTACCTTAATTTTCTGAATGATTCAGAATTTTAAGCTTAAATGAAATGATTATTCAGGGTATTTTTTAGCCTTTGAGATAAAAACCTGTGATTTCATAAAGCAAGCATTGTAACAAGGCACATTTTCCCTTACACCTGAATAAAAACATTTTTGAAGCCTGTCAACTTTTCTGTTTTGTAAATATGTGTTTTCTATTATTTATATATGTATACATATATAATATTATATATATATATATAATTGTTGTACAGTTCTTGGGCAGTAAAATCTTTCTCAGCTTAACTGAATTATAGCTTACTAAAATTCTTCATTCACTGAGTTTCCCTTTGCTCTTAAATAATAAAGCAACTTACCAAATAGCTCTGATTAGAAGCAAAAGGGAAAGAAGAAAATGAACAAATGAAAGGAGAAACCCTGCAGCTCGACCTAGCCTAGAGACTCTCTGGGAGAGAGATTGATGCTGGACGCTGATTGCAAATGGCACAGGGACCTTCTGTGTGCCCTGCAGCATGGTCAGGTGGTGGACAGTGGAGGTTGCTCTTTGCTGTTTGCACCTCATTTTCAGTTGTGACTGCTGAACTGGCTTACTCTGGAATTTACTTCAGACCCATGAGGTTCACAGGAGTGCTATTATTGTGTTAGTTTGGACACAGAGAGACTTAGTATTTTTTCTTTCATTATTCATACAGTAAAACCCTTGAGCCTCAAGGCAGCAGCCAGGACCTTTGTCATCAGTAACTATTTATAAACAATTACAGTCACTCTTCTCAGGGATGTTGTGCACTAAGTAGAAAGGGGCAAAGGAATATGAGTATTAAATAGAGGATTATCTCCTTTTTCTGTTCTCATATACATGTGCTTTCTTCTAGTTTACCCTTCATATACTTCTTCTCAGACTTATATCTTACATATCTCTAGTACACTTACCATAACTAAGAAATCAACATTACCATTAACTAACTATGGACTTTATTGAATTTGACCAATTTTCTACTGTTGTCCTTTTTCCATTGCAGGTTGCAATGGCTAATTTTTTATATCACTTTTCAATACTTGTGATAGCAATTGTGAAGACCATTGTCACTAGCATAATGCTGCTAAAACAGAGGTTCAGAGAGATTAAACAATTTGCCTACACATCCAGAAGACATTGGTCTTGTGGCCCTAGGTCCAGGGCTCTCTCCTTTAGACCATACTCATACTGTCTTCCAGCATAAAAAATACATTCACAGCAAAGAGAGTCATTACTTTTTTTACTGGGAACAAAAGAAATGAGCAGTCTTTTTATTAAAATTTCTTTGTGCACATAAGTGTGTAGTTTATAATTGCTTTGAAAAGCATACATTTATGTTCATTTGGCAATAAGGTAGTTATTTCTTTTAGAAGATAAAGGATGGCTAATGTCATTGAATAATATTGTATCAATATATATATCTGTTCCCAAAATAGCTTATTTTCAAATTTTTATTCATGAGCTTTTATTCTGAAAGGCTCTGTATTTTTAAGTGAAGCTTGATATTAAAATATCAAAAGTTCCACAAAGAACATTTCAAATTAATTTCTTAAAATGCTGTTCTACACTATTTTAATGTAAATAATTACAATAAAATGTATTTTAAGGTTAATGATTCAAACTAAAATTTATATAAGGACAAAGAACCATTTTCTTTCTTTTGCTTATCCCAGTTGACCCCAAATGAAATCAGTGTTAAGAGTTTCTTAAGAATGCTTCTAGAAAAAAGCAAACATTTTGAATATTCTTTTCTCCTTTGTACTTTTTCCTCATTATAAAAATTTCAATAATTTGTTCATAGAATTATACCTTATACATTCTATTGACAGCTGAGTATTCTGCTTATGGGTATACTGTGATTTAGTTTAGAGTTTTTAAATTGATAGCCCATTTTTTGTTATTTTCACTTCTGTCAAAGCCATAAATGCTATGATGACAAACTACTTAAGAGATCTCTTAAGAAAAATCTGTAGAGTGAATTCCTAGGAGGAGAACAGTTGGGAGGACGATAAGTGCATTTAATTTTAATAGCTATTGACAAATTGGCCTTCAAAACAGTTCCAGAAAACATTGACCAAAGACACATCTGAAAGTACCCTATTACCACAGGCTTCCTGACAATGAGTACTAACAAACCTTGAAAAATTTTCTTCACCAATTAGTTTGCTGGAAAAGGGACCAGGATTTTATTTATATTGATTTAATTATGAGGTGGAACATCTTTTCAGATACTTACTGGCCATTGGCATTTCTTGTCATAAAAACGTTATTTTGTGATTAATTTTTTCCTACTGACTTTTTGCTACTCTATCTCTTGTTGATTATATTATTAAACTAAAGATATTAGCTCATTCTCTCATAGGTGCTTCGTCCCCCTCCTCAACTTTTTACTTCCATTTTACTTTATGTATGGCATGTTCTTCATTCAGAAGAATTTAGTTTTGCTTTGGTTGTTATTTTAGGCTGTCAAAATTATCAGTTGTTTCCCTTCCAGTTTCTGGACTTGTGATCAGGCTTAGAAAAGTTTCACTCACTCCAAGATTTGAAAAATGTAAACTTGACAGGTGTTGCTTTCATGTGACTGAGTGTCTGGGTATTTGGCAGCTTTATCGAAGTAGTGTTCATATGCTATGAAATTCACTCATTTGAGTAAGTGTACAGTTCAATACCACAATCCAATATGGGGACATTATTACCACCAGTGAAAGAAGTCTTGTGTTCATTGGCAATCAGTCCCCATTCCCATCCTTAATGTCTGAATAGATTTATCTTTTCTGGATATTTCTTACTGATAGAATCACACAACAAGGAGTACTAACAAACCTAAAAAAATTATATTTACCAATTAGGTAAATTGGTCTTCTGAGTCAGGTTTCATTTACCTAGTATAATGTTTTGGGGATTCATCGATATGCTAGCATGTTTTAAATCTTCCAATCCATGAATATATACGTCTTTATGTTAATTTACATTTTTAAAATTTTTTCTCAGCAATATTTTGTAGTTCTTCTCAGTGTACAAGTTTTGCATTTCTTTTGTTAAATTTAATCCTAAGTATATTTTATTTTTATGATATTGTGAAGGGAAATATTTTGTTTTCAGATTTGCATTGCTATTATATAGAAATGTAGTTTTTAAAATGTGTTGTGACCCTTCTGTTAACCATTTAAATGCTCTAGTAGATAAAGATGGTTTTATATTGGAAAGTACACTGAACTAGCAGTCACAATAATATATATGTTGTTTGCTTTAAAGTGTATGGATTTACGTTTAGATAATTCTAACAAGTTTTCAATGTCTATGAATGTTTGGCAGGTTATTCAAAACTTTGTAGGGTAGAGAACATTCATGCTGGGTTTGGTAGGATATCTAGTGTCCTTGGTTCTGGCATACCAAATTCTAGTAGCATCCTCTCACTAATCATTGTGGAAACTGCAGAAGACCCTATAATTTAAAAAATATATATTCCATAAAATATATTACCATGCTTTGCTGTGAATCACTCTTTAGAGCTTACCATATAATGTCTAAGCCTGTGTGTTCCCAGAGAGGGAGTATGTCTTATTCTTTCCAGTGCCTAGCACAGTACATGGCATGTAAGCATTCAGTATGTCTACTAAATTACTGTATTATGAGTGAAACCTTGGAGATTTCCAGCAATAAATTTACCATATAGTTGAGATGGGTTAAAGGGCTCATGGACTTCATTTTACAGGTTGAAGAAATGAAGACCAAGGGGTTTAAATGACAGAACTACTTTTTTTTAATTGAAAGAGAATCTCAGTTTGACTTAAAATATCTTTGAATTGGTAGAGATTGTGGACATCATTTAGTTTAATTAGCTAATTAGAAAACACCACTTCTATAGCATCACTCACATGGTAATCTATGTAACTTAAAACTTCCACTGATGGTTAATATACTTAATAGACATGATTACTTGAGAATGTAGGCCTTTGTTTTTTTGGGAAACTATAAATATTTAAATAGTGAATTTAAATATGCCTACTTTTATCTAATCATATTTAGTCATACGTTTGCCCTCTAGAAGAGTATAATTTGCTTCCAATACTGAAATAATAGCTTGTTACACATGCAAATGCAGCTATAATGTTTCCCTTTGGCATTCTCTTCTTCAGGCACAAAAAAAACATATACTTTAACTTCCTTAGTTTAGTTTAATTTTAATCTCTAATCAGTCTGGTCACCTTCTTCTGAACTTTAATACCTCAATAGCATTCTTAAAATGTGGTGCTCGGAATTAAATATGATATTTTAAATGTGTTTCTAGTGGAATTCATGTAGTCCCTTTTCAAAGCAATAATGACATTTTTGCAGATGTTTCGTTATCTGGTTATATTTCCTTGCAAGTCTGAGAACTCCTTGGTGAAAAATGCTTTATCTTATTACCACTGCATGATGAATTGAATTAAAATCATTGAAATGTGTTAACATCTTTATATAGTACCAGATCATGATTATATATTTAGCTATGATATTAGATTATTGAAGATAGTCTGCCTTTTAAATAAGGCAGTATAAAATTATCCCCACCATATTCTTATCATATTGATTGTATATACCTTTATGATATAATTGGGTATAGAATAATCTGATTCTGGATGTAAATAATATTGTTCTGTTAAGCATTCCAAAAGTAAGAGGCATGAGTAGAAAAGGTAAGTTTTCCTAGAACACTCAATACTTGCAAACCTAAGGTAGTTTTTTGATCATCGTTTTCTCTTTTCTGAACATTCCTTTAAAAACTATGTATTGAAGTTCTCCATAACATTTGGTTTTGCAGGGAAAAAAATATTATAACAGTACATTGAACAGATACCAACTTTTTAGATATGTCAAATTTTGTCCATGTTTTATTCATTGCCATTCATTGCTTTCATTCATTGTCAGTTCTAAGACCTCCTCCTTTGTGCCTAGATACTTGTGGCAAACTTCTTGTGAGTATCTGCTATACTTGTACCCGCTGGTCTTTGGAACAATAAGAAACTCTCCTGTTTGTGTCCTTTGCTCACATGGTGTTTACTGAAACGGGTCTCTTATTTTTAAGGTATCCCTATTTTTTCCTTAAGAAACTGCCCTTTTTGTACTTCCTACATCCAACAATGACGCTTCCTCCAGAACTTAGCATTTTGTTATTTTGGGGGGTTTTGGCATATTTTCTTCCCACTGACTTCTTTCTACTCAGTTTTTCATATCTCTCTCCGAGAGTATCAGTCAAGTAATCTGACAGAGGCAAAATTATCCTTTTTAGTCAACAGTGGTTCTCATGATTGGGGGAAAGCTACTATATTTGTGTGCAGGGACAAATTAGGGGATCCTATTATACCTATGAAGCTCAAGACAGTACCAACCCAATCAAGAACTATTTTATAACAAGCTGATAATTTCATTTAACTCTTCAAATGACTTTGGGAAGCTCAGTTTTTTAAGCCAATGGGGTAATGACATCTTCTTTCCTAGCAGTTTTGAGTGTTAACAAACATAAGGTGAAAAGGAATTCTTTTTCATTAATGAGGAAATGCAAAACACTACAATCACTTTGGAAGGTGGTGTGGTATGTAGTTACTTATAAAACTAAACATATTCTTGCTATATGATCCAGCAATTGCATTCGTTGGTATTTATCCAAAGAAGTTGAGAACTTATGTCCACACAAAAACCTGTACACAAATGTTTATATAACTTTATTCACAGTTGCCAAACTTGGAAGCAACCAAGATGCCCTGCAGCCTGTGAATGGGTAAACTTTGTTATATCCAGACAATAGACTTTTATTCAACCCTAAAAAGAAATGAGCTATCAAACCATGAAAACACATGGAAGAAATTTAAGCACATATTACTACGTGAAATAAGCCAATCTAAAAAGGCAACATATGATTCCAACTATATGACATTCTGGAAAAGGAAAAACTATGGAAATAATAAAAAGATCAGTGGTTATCAGGAGTTAGAGTGGGGGAAGGATACATATATGGAGCACAGAAAAATTTGGGGGCAGTGAAAATATTCCGTATGATACTATGGTGATGGCTATCTGTCCAAACCCATAGAATGTACAACACCAAGAGTGAACAGCAAGGTAAACTATGGAAGTAGGGTGATTGTGATGTAGCAATGTAGGTTCATCAATTGTACTACTCTGGTGGAGGATGTTGACAATAGGGGAGACTATGCATGTGTGTGGGTAGGGGTTATATAAGAAATCCCTGTACCTTCCACTCAATTTTGCTTTGTATCTAAAACTGCTCTAAAAAAGTCTTAATTGAAAGAAAAAAACACAATGAGACATCACTTCACATCTGCTAAAATGACTATATTTAACAGATCATTTAAAGTTTTGTGAGGCTGTAGAGAAATTAGAACCCTCGTATATTGATGATTGGGATTATTAAATGGTGGGATTATAAAATGGTGCACTCTGGCAGTTCTTCCAAGTTAAATATACAGTTGCTAGATGATTTACCTATTCAACTTCTACATGCCTAAGAGAAATAAAAACTTATGAAAACTTGTACATGAATGTTCATCGCGCCTAATAGCCAAAGGTGGAAACAACCCAAATATCCATCAATTAATGAATGGATACTTGTGTATGAATTTAAAAAAATATGTTATATCCAGACAGCAGAAATGTGTTCAGCATAAAAAGGAATGAATTACTGATAGATGTTAGAAACACAGATGCACCTTGAAAACTTTATGCTACTTAAAGAAGTCAGTGACAAAAGACTGCATAGTGAATGATTCCGTTTATATGAAAGGTTAAAATAGGAGAATCTAGAGATTGAAAGTATATTAATATTGTCTAGGGCTGGAAAGTAATGGGGAGTGACTGCTCATAGAAACGGGGTTTCCTTTGGGGATGATGAAAATGTAAAATGTGGTAACAGTGGCACAATTCTGTAAATATACTAAAATTCACTGAAATGTACACTTTAAATGAGTGGATTATATAGCATATGCATTATATTCACAGTAAAGCTATTTTTAAATTTAATTTAATTTATTTACTTATTTTTGGCTGTGTTGGGTCTTCGTTTCTGTGTGAGGGCTTTCTCTAGTTGCAGCAAGCAAGGGCCACTCTTCATTGTGGTGCACGGGCCTTTCACTATTGCGGCCTCTCTTTTTGCGGAGCACAGGCTCCAGATGCGCAGGCTCAGTAGTTGTGGAGCACGGGCCCAGTTGCTCCGCGGCATGTGGGATCTTCCCAGACCAGGGCTCGAACCCGTGTCCCCTGCATTGGCAGGCAGATTCTCAACCATTGCGCCACCAGGCAAGCCCTATTTTTAAAATTTAAAAAATAAAGAAAAACAAGGTCTGTCGAAATATTTTGTATTTGATAAATAATACATAAATGCATCATTATTTTTCCTTGCTGAAAGTAACTTTGGTGCTCGTGAAAATTTACTTTTTTAATACTATAAATAGTCCACATTAGTCTTCTATTATATCATTTCCTTGTCATATTTTTTACTCCTCTTCTTGCTACTATTAATCCTTCAGGGGAGCAGGAAATTAATTTGGTTCTCTTTAATTCATCCAAGTCCGTTACCCATAAAAGTCATTTTAATAAATCACAGAACCAAATATTTTCTTATTTTTGATTGTGTTGAGAGTTTATTTTTTGACAAAAATAACTTAAAAAAATAGTTCCAATATTAAAAATCACTATCAGTTGTAAAAAATTAACTAAATGTGAGTTACAAATTTCAAACTCTGAATGCTAGCTTAAGATATTCAGATTTTAACTAAATTAAATTCCTGTGTATTTAATAGGCAAAAAGTGCCTGGGAGATAACCATAAAGATTGTCATCGTACTTACTTAGAGTCTTTCCCAGTGATGTAGAAGAGAGGATAAGCCTCCTAGAAATTAACTATAAATTTGATAATAAATAAACATATTAAACACACCAGTAGAGACAGAAAAAAAATAATACCAAGGGTCAACATAAGCTAAATATAAAAATATATAATTATAAAAGTTAAATCAAATTACGTACTCATTTCTATAAACACCTTAGGAAATGTATGTCTGTCACTTCTTAGAGAGCTTTCGAAAGAAGGTTCACTTACGCTTTTTGCAAATATACTGTATTTAGAAGACGATGATCATCAGCCTTAGGCACTCTCAGCTTTGACTTCTGATTGTAGCAGATGAGAAAATTTATGAATGAAGTCCTATTTGTTTTCACTTGGAATAGGTTTCTTTGGATAAGCCACTATTTTCAAATCAGAGTAGCTCCACAGCAATCAGAAATTCTTTTCTATCTTCTGTCCCTTTTCCTCTGTGGGTCATATGGGTTCTATGAGTAGGCAGGGACATTCTTATTTGGTTTGGCTTGTATTTTCTTGTCTGTCAGTAAATGCATGAATCCCTGTTATATTCTCTTCCTGAGAGAAGTAAGACCAATCATGAAAGAAGGGGAAAGTGTATAAATGGACCCAGTAAATAAGAACATGTGGCAAAGTGCAAGGTAAAAGAGCAAGTGAAGTTTATTGGGTTATACATTACATCTATTTTAATGCAAGGGAAATAGACACTTTCTATTCCTGAGACAATACTTTGATTATATGAACTTTATTCTTTCTTATTAATATCAGTATAATTTATAGGAGTTGAAGTCAGCATGAATTAAAATTAGAGTGTTGAGGGTGTGTGAGTCCCTGATGTTCAGGAAAGAATGATTCATCTGAGTGTTAAAATTCATGTGACAGAAAAGATCATCACACTTTTCCATAGATATTCAAGTTACTAATCATAAATAAGGTTGTCCTTTATTAATGCCCATTCATCCAACTTGTTATTAGTGTTAACAACTGGTTGTAATTGAGAAAAATGGAACTCTAGCATTATAGAATGTAGAATGGCAAAGGTTTTTGCTTTTCCTGTTTTTTTTTTTTTTTTTTTTTTTTTGCTAAGCTCTGACATTGGCTCATTTTTAGAATGGCAAAGTTCACAAGAATGAGAACAAATAGAGAGTGAAATGATCTTTTGAAAGAAATGGTAGCTGTGTCATCCCAGAGGCAATTAAATATGATGAACAAATCACCAAAATGTACACAGTACACTTGGGATCAATCTAATCTTAGCAGGGGATTCAACAGCCTGCATTAGATGACAATAATTTGATTATTTTCTTTAAATATATAGTTGGCTCTTAAATTTATCCCCAGGTCTGTGTTAGATATTGATACTTACAAAAATTTAGTTATCAACTGAGATTGTTAAGATAGTAGGAAGTATGAATATGTGAATCTAATCTTATTTTCCTTCAAATCAATTCTTTTTATCCATATTTTGATTGGAATTGTCTTTTCCAAACATTTCTGAGTTATATTTATTTGTATTTGCAAAGACAATGTGATTTACACTTAGGTGAAAATCTTTAATTTAAAAAACACAAAATTAAATATAACTTTAAAAGTACTATATATTTCTTAAGTAGGCCTATCTTGGAAAAATAATAATAAATTTTAAAAATAATTGTGGTTTGTGCTCTGTTTTGTATTGTTTTTCATGTTGTTTAAGAGATTTGTATTTTTATCCCTATGAGTGAATCTCTGAGGGTGTTCCTGAAGCTTCAAAGCCCAAATACAGTTTTCATCAAAGACTGAAATCCAAACCTGAATGGAAAATTTCATCTTGTCAATTTCTCACATGATTTGTATTTAGTTTACTAAGGAGGTTTTAAGTGGCATATGAAATCATTGAAACAATAATTCCTGAAAAAAATGCAATATGCATTATTTGTTCTGTCCTCAATAAGTGACTTTATTTACTACAATGTTTGGGAAGTCACGTTTCCTTACAGTTTTTCTCAGTCTCTGATATCTTGGGAACAAATATAAAGCCAACCTCATAAAAATGAGGAAACTTATGTTTATATATTCAAGGAGCTTTGGAACTAGAAACTCCTTTTAGCCATGATATTGACCAATATTAAGTAAAGTGTAAAGTTTTTTCTTAGATTCTATTCAAGTGAGTTTAATTACAATCTCACAAATGGACCTTGGATGAAGTATCATTTCAAATAAGATTCTTATTAGGCTACAACAACAGAAATAGGAATATAATGTGACCCACATGTCTAGTTTTAAATTTTCTAGAAGGCACACTCAAAAAGTAACAAAAAATGGAATTATTTTTAAAATTTAAACCAATGTGTCCAAAATAGTACCATTCAATATGTAATCAATATTAAAAACTCTTGATGAAATAATTTTTATATCAAGTCTTTGGAATCTATTGAACAGCAGAGGATTAGAGTTTTAAAAAATATTTGTGTTTATTCTTTTTTTTTGCTTGTTTTGATTTTTCTTCCAGTTTTATTGAGATATAATTGACATACAGCACTGTATGAGTTTAAGGTATACAGCATAATGATTTGACTTACATACATCATGAAATGATTATCACAATAAGTTTAGTGAACATCCTTCATCTCATATAAGCTACAAAAGAAAAAGAAAAAAGGTTTTTCCCTTGTGATGAGAACTCAGGGTTTACTCTCTTAACAACTCGTATATAAAATACAGCTGCATTTAATTATATTAAGGTTGTTGTATGTTACACCCTTAGTATTTCTTTATCTTATAACTTATCTTGTACCTTTTGACTACTTTCATCAAAAATATATCCAAAAATACATAGACAGAGCTCTTTTCACTATGTCACTGATGCTGTTTATAAATTGGTCACATGACTCTGTTTTCTTTGTTAAGACAAAAAAAGTATAGAAACCATTCATGTAAGAGCAGAAAAAAATTAAAGCTCATTTCTCACTGCTGTTTCTTAACCATTTTCTTTCTTCCTTGGCATGTTTCATACATGTTATACTTCCTTCCCTGAGAAACTTTCTGGGAAATACAATGTACACTCTCTCTTTTCCTTCGATAAAAGATTAGAATGCTTTAAAAGACAAATAATTTAACTTTTTAATAATTATGGTTTCCTAATAAGGTAATTACTTTCCATGGTGATACTCTAGGGAATGGAGGCAAGGAGCTTGCCTTCCTAACAAAGACTATCAGAACCACGTTGGGATTTTTGAAAGTACATATTACCATGTGCTCCTAATATTTTAAGAACCACTTGAGGGGCAGCAGTTGTTTAGAAGTAGGCCTCATTACATTGGGACTTAGTTTGGGGCTCTATCATTAAGAAAGCATGGTAAGAAGAAGGAATTTAGATACAAATAAATCTTTTTTTGCATTTTTTTGATGGGATGGAAATACATAGTACATAGAAAATCTTATGAACACTTATTTTGTTCCTCTCTAACTATCTATCTACCCAAATCCCGTCTTCCCCCAAAGATCCTCCCTCCCCAGACTTGGAAACATCAAGAGCTGGGCTTACATAGGAGTTCACAAACCCATGATTTCTTTTCTTTTCCTTTTCTTTTTCTCCTTTTACATTCTTCTGCTCAATCTTGGTAGATCCCGGATAAGAGATGACCAATAGCTCATGTCTCCCATTCTCACCTTCTCTTTCATTTCTTCAACTTCACTTTCAGTTCTAAGCTTCCCCTCTCTTCTTCTTAAGCTGAAAATGTAATTCACTTCCACCTGGAGTCATTTCTTAAGTGGAGGGGGTCTTTCTTCAAAACTTAGGTCTAGAAAATGGGTGATATCTGACGAATGGATACTTTACAATGACATTTAATTCTCTCCTCTTACAGTACATGAAGTCATTACCCTGTGCATTATATTCTCTGAAACATTTAAGAGAATAATATCTTAATGACTAAAACGCTCTCCCTTATGGACCACACTGTTACACTGGGGTCATGTTAGGCACTCCTGTCTTAAACTTTCCCTGGCTCTGAGCTCTCCTCATCAAATTCAGGGGTCTACTTCGTTCCACTTGCATGACTATTTTCACTGCAGAGCTGAGTCAAGGGAAGGAGCCATAGCAGCACCACTCTGATCAATCAGTTCTCCTGAATGTCTTAGATGGGTACACTGTTAGCTGACTTTGTTCCTGATGGTAAATTAACCATTTTTTCCTTAGCCCAAACCATATCTAGCAACAGCAAGAATTATTCATTGCATAATTTATGTTAACACTATTCAAGTTCGCTGATGTAATTTCTGGTTTCCCAAATGTGCCCTACAACCCTGGTGGCAGGTTGTGATGGTTTTATTTAATGAAAATTCAAAGGCAGAGGTCTTTTCACTGTTTCACTAATACTCTTTATAAGTTGGCCACATGACTCTCAGGTTATCTTTGTTGTTGTTAAGACAAAAAAAGGTATAGAAACCATTCATCCAAGAGAGAAAAAATTTCTAAATCAAAGCTCATATCTCACTGCCATTATTTAAACATTTTCTCTTCTTTCTTTACTGCCATAAAGACAACATACTCCCTTCCCTGAGAAGCCTTCTGGGAAATACACTGTAAGCTTTCTCTTTTCCTGGCTTTTCTCATAAGAAACACTCACTGGGGAGCTTATCTTTTCCATACGTTCTCCTTCCACTTTTGGCCACAAAGTGGTGGTGATGGGGCAAAACCTGTGGGAACTCAATTCAGTCATTTTGCTCTCACTTTTATATACTATACCCAAAGCCAAAGGAGTTGATTTGAGAAACTTCCAGACTCCTTAATGAAGACTCCTTACACCCCTACTAAAAAGGACCTGAATGAGTTTGAAGTCCTTCTACATCTTTGGAGGGGTGTTCCTGTTATGGTTTGAATTGTGTCTTCCCAAAAATTCATGTGTTTAAGTCCTAATCCCCAATACCTCAGGAGGTGACCTTATTTGGAAAAAGAGTAGTTGAAGATGTAATTAGCTCACTTAAGATTAGGTCATACACAGCAATCCCACTACTGGGCATATACCCTGAGAAAACCAAAATTCAAAAAGAGTCATATACCAAAATGTTCATTGCAACTCTATTTACAATAGCCTGGAGATGGAAACAACCTAAGCGTCCATCATCGGATGAATGGATAAAGAAGATGTGGCACATATATACAATGGAATATTACTCAGCTATAAAAAGAAACGAAATTGAGCTATTTGTAATGAGGTGGATAGACCTAGAGTCTGTCATACAGAGTGGAGTAAGTCAGAAAGAGAAAGACAAATACCGTATGCTAACACATATATATGGAATTTAAGGGAAAAAAATGTCATGAAGAACCTATGGGTAAGACAAGAATAAAGACACAGACCTACTAGAGAATGGACTTGAGGATATGGGGAGGGGGAAGGGTAAGCTGTGACAAAGCGAGAGAGAGTCATGGACATATATACACTACCAAACGTAAAATAGATAGCTAGTGGGAAGCAGCCACATAGCACAGGGAGATCAGCTCAGGTGCTTTGTGACTGCCTGGAGGAGTGGGATAGGGAGGGTGGGAGGGAGGGAGACACAAGAGGGAAGAGATATGGGGACATATGTATATGTATAACTGATTCACTTTGTTATAAAGCAGAAACTAACACACCACTGTAAAGCAATTATACTCCAATAAAGATGTTAAAAAATAAAAGATTAGGTCATACAGGAGTAGGATATTTGCTTCAGATGTTAATTGTTTTTTAAAGAAATGAAATGTTACAGATACAAATAAAACCTTGTCACCATCGATTCTTTTCTCTTTTCCTCTTGAAAAGTAACCATAATCTTAAAGTCACTGTGTGCCGTTTAGTTTTATTTTTTAAATTAATGTAACAATCATCAAATCAATATTTATTGTTTTACTGTGTACCAGAAATTGTTCCAAGTATTTTACATCATGATGTCAATTCATTAAACTAGCAACTGTGGTATTCTCATCTTACCTATGAGGGAACAATGGTCTTAAGGAATAAGCAGCCATCTGAAGTCACACAGCCAGTAAGAGGTGTGTGACTGGAATTTGAACAGTCTGGCATGTTGGCTCCAGAGATCATACATTTAAATGTTCCCTTACATAGTACATAGTATGCACCTGTAAACCAATCATGGTACTATCTTAAGTTTTAGATGCTTATATAAATGGTAACATCCTGCAAACATTCTCATCAACCTGCTTTTCACTTAACATTAATTTGGAGATTTATCCATATTTATACAAATGGCTCTATTTTAGCTATTTCTTAACATGGCCATCAATGTTTCTGAGTGCTGTAGATTTCTACACCCTGGAAAAATGTCCCATGTGGTTTAGATTGGGTGAGTAAAGTGAAAATATGAAAAAAGAGATCTTGTAGGACATCAGATTCATTCTCAGACGGAACAGTAGGAGGTGGTACACATAAAATATGAGGATGTGGACATTATTCTATTAAAACTGACCAAATCTACATACACATCTCTTAGAAAGTCTTTGCATATTCTCAGGTACATGAAAAATATATTGAAGAACACTGCTATAGATGATCAGTAAGGTTCGGTATGGTCCAGCAAAGTTGCTAGCAATAATCTATATATAAAACTTTAATCAGATGCATAAAGTTATTTACAGTAATGGCTTGTTATGAAGAATATTGTATGTAGTACTCTTGAATTTGGATTTAATTATCTGGCCAATGAATATGCAAACTCAATTTATTGTTTCTGTTTTCTTCCATTCGTTTTGCTTCATTATTTATCAATCAATATCAATTTAGAAATATATGCAAAATCATATTTTATATAGACGATGCTTTTGGAGAGAAAAGAAAGCAGATGAAACAGAACCACTTAGAAGATTAGTATAGTCACTCAGGCAAAGAAAGATTAGACATGTACATATGGACAGTGGGGTTTGAAACTGGAAGATTTGAAAAATGTTTAAAAATAAAAATCAACAAGGGAGAGTGACAAATTGTTTATGAAGAGAGTGCAGGAAGGAGTCATTAATAACTCTTAACCTTGCCAAAGAAATGTATCTGTGAGTCAGAGTTAATAATGCTTTAATGATGAATTGTGGGAGTTTCAAAGAGAGAGAGATTAGTGGAAGATTCATTGTAATGAAATTGACTTTTAAGATGGATAAGTATATTTTTTGTACTTATGAATATTGTTGATCCTATTTTCCTCATCAACAGGAATCATGTATTATTTCTTATGACAAATGGTATCTGTTGTATGGAGCTTAGAAAATATGGAAAAATACAGAGAAGGAAACAAAAAATACCAGTATGCCTTAGAGATAACCTGCGATGCATGTGTATGGCTGTATAAGACATTAAAATCATACTGTGAACATATTATTTTAATGTTTAATATTATAAACAATATTATTTTAATTATAAACAAGTATTATTTAATGTTATAAACAATAATAGTTATATTTTATTATTATAAACATATTATTTTAATATGGTTGATAACCCAATTATTTGCCAATCTTCAATTACTGCACATATACAGAATTGAAATTTTGATTTGCTTTAACAAATGGTGCCAAAATGAAGAGTAAATAGCATTTTATACACACACACACACACACACACACACACAAACACACAAAACGAGTTATAGTAGAATCAGAGAAAAAGCATAAGAAAGGCACAGAGAAATAATAAATATTTAAAGCATGTTAAACAGTATAATTTCCCTTGAGCACAGAGATTTTGAAAGCTAAGAGAAGTTAAGACTGGAAAGAAAAGCTGACATACTATCATGATGACAGATGATGGAATTTGTTCCTCACTTGGTTATAAATATGAAACCAATGTAGTTGCTAAAATATAACTGGGTAAAATGAGCATTTACCTTGGAGGATTATATAAAGTGAATAAGAGTGGATAAAGGCTGAAAAAAATGAGGCCAGTTAGAACACTGAATAATCAAGGAAATAGGCATGAGAGCTTGAACTAGAATGTTATTTTTAAAAGAAGAGAGAAAAAACGGGAAGTGATTAGCATAAGTGAGAGAAAATAATAATGGTTGGATAGATATAAGCAAGAAAGGAATGTGAGGAATCAATGTTTCAAGCCTGGGAAACTTGGTGAATTTTGCTAAGTTTCTGGAGACAAATTGTATTTAATGGGATAAGATGAAGTGTTCAGTTTGGGTTGCAATTTTCTGCTGCCTATCAGCATACAATAGATAAACCCTAAAGCTGAAGGACATGTGCTTCTGAAGCACAGAAGCATCATTAAAGATAGAAATAGAGACTCATTTAAAAGGAGGGAATGATAAAATTTTAAAAAAGGGGGGAAATAGACGATTTTAAATTGTTAGGTGTATAGAGAAAAGAGAATATGATCTATGCTAAAACTTAATACATTAAATGTAGGGCGTGAGTAAAGAGAGTTAATCATGGTATAAGGAATACTCAGAGATAAGTGACTTAAATGGTTCTTATATTTTAAGACAAAGTGGTTGGTCAACTATCACAAATACTGTGAGGAAGTTTTGGAGGAGGAAGGATGGTTGGCCGTTATATTCATGGTATATTTTACATTCAGCAAGACTTTCTTGATCAAATCATATGGAGGTGACAGTGAATCAGTGAAGGACTGACACTCAGGTGATCCTCATGAGATTCTTTATCAGAGACACAAGCATATACCAAACTTAGATCCATTTGGGGAACAGTTACTCCACCTGAAGAAGTTAGGGTATTTCCATTTCAAGCCCTTTATTAGTGTTCCATGTTTTGGAGTTTTCTAGAAGAAAACCAATTATAAAAACCAATTGTTGGGCTTCCCTGGTGGCGCAGTGGTTGAGAGTCCGCCTGCTGATGCAGGGGACACAGGTTCGTGTCCCGGTCCGGGAAGATCCCACATGCCGCAGAGCGGCTAGGTCCGTGAGCCACAGCCGCTGAGCCTGCGAGTCTGGAGCCTGTGCTCCTCAACGGCAGAGGACACAACAGTGAGAGGCCCGCGTACCGAAAAAAAAAAAAAAAAAAACGATTGTAAATGTTAAGATGCTTTTAGAATGGGCATCTGAAAATAAAATGTAGTTTGGAAAGACTGTCAAATCAATGTAGCTAAATTTGCTTGGCACTGTAAGCTCTGCGCTGTTGCTTTATTTCAAGTTAAAAATTATTCTTAAAAAATTCTAAATACCAAGTTTAGTAGAATTACTCTAATTATTTGAAAGTTTTAGGCTTTATTTATAATACTTTAATATTATATTTAATTTAAATTTTTGAAGTACATATTAATCATTAGGAAAGTACTGAAGAACACATTAATTTAAAAAAATATTCCAACTTACTATGAACTTGTAATTCGTTATTAGCTCTAAGTCTCCATTATTAACTTATGAGTTTGAATACTGTGAAATCAACGTCACTAACATGGGAGATATTTAGGATGAATGGTTGAATTTTTCTAGATCATAGATCTAGATGAAAATACAGTAGATTAAAATACAGTGTTAGTAATTAGGAAACTATATTATTTAACAGATAGGGTCACAATATAATATTAAATGTACCTTTACAGTACAACCACTCTAGAAATGGTTTGGCAGATTCTTATAAAGTGAAACCGACACTTACTATAACACCCAGCAATCTAATTTTAAATATTTAACCAAGAAATGAAACTTTACGTTCAAACAAAATCTTTCCATAAATTTCAGAGTAGCTTGATTCATTATCATCAAAACCTGGAAAAGTCCTTTAATGGGTAAATAAATAAACTGTGATAAATCCATGCAATGAAATACTTATTCAGCAATGAAAAGGAGCAAACTGTTGAAACGTGCAACAGCATGAATGAATCTCCAGTACATTATGCTAAGTGAAAAGGCCAGATTCAAAAGGCTACAGCCAACATGGTTCCAATTATATGACATTCTTGAAAATGAAAAAAACTGTAGGAAGAGAAAATATATAAAAACAGATGAGTGATTATTAGGAGTTAGAGGTGGGTGTAGGTGTTAAAACACCAAGAGGCAGAGTGTAATATTTTGGAGAGGTAGAACAGTTGTGTATCTTAACTGTGGTGATGCTACACTTTTGAATACATTTTTCAAAACTCAGAAAGCTGTACATCAAAAGGAATGTTTTACTGTATGTAAATTAGACTTAAAAAACTATTTTTCTCTTAAATTAGCCCATCAATTGCTAAAAATTTTCTTTAAGAAAAAAAATACTACACTTAAAATATCTACACCGGTGTCTGACTTACTTCATTCAGTATGACAATCTCAGGGTCCATCCACGTCATTGCAAATGGCATTATTTCATTCTTTGTTATGGCTGAGTGATATCCCATTGTATATATGTACTACATTTTCTTTATCCATTCATCTATCAATGGACATTTAGGTTGCTTCCATGTCCTGGCTATTGTAAATAGTGCTGCAATGAACATTGGGTTACATGTGTCTTTTTGAGTGAAGTAAGTCAGACAGAGAAAGACAAATATATGATATCGTTTATATGTGGAATCTAAAAAAAAATGGTACAAATGAATTGATTTACAAAACAGAAATAAGTCACAGATGTAGAAAACAAACTTATGGTTACCAAGGGAGGAGGCAGGGGAGAGATAAATTGGGAGTTTGGGATTGACATATACACACTACTATATATAAAATAGATAACTGATAAGAACCTACTGTATAGCACAGGGAACACTACTCAATACTATGTAATGACCTATATGGAAAAGAATCTAAAAAAGAGTGGATATATGTATATGTATAACTGATTGACTTTGCTGTACAGCAGAAACTAACACAACATTGTAAATCAACTATACTCCAATAAAAATTAATTTAAAAAATGATGACTTAAAAAAAAATCTACATGATGTATCATAAGGTATATGTTTAAATGCCTCTATTTTAACAAGCTCGATTTAATGTTAGCAGATATGTAAAGATTTTAATACTAGTAAATACAAATTTGTGGTCATTATATCAAAGGTAGTAATTATTGTTTAAGAAACCATGATGTGACACAGCAGGAAGTAGAATATTTACAGTTAGAAGGAAATGAATTTACATCCCAGTTCTGACGCATAGTTGCTATATGTCATCAAAAGAACTACGCTGCCTTTCTGGGACTCAGTTTCCTTGGAAATGGGGTTAAAGTACTCACGTGCTTTATTTATTATAATAATTAAATGAGATAGTGCTATCCAAGACCCTCAATAAATTTTTTTTGCTAAAAATCATTTCCTCCCTTTTCTTGAAAATTATTTTCTGAAGAAATTTTTAAATCCCATGGGGTTGTAATTTATTGGCAATTTTTACATATGTTTTCAAAAAAGGCCTGGAAATATGGGCTAACATATAATATTTATGCCAAAAAGTCACTTGCAGCACACAGTTTGCTCAAATATAATTTAAGTTTCAGTAATAGAAACCTAAATATATTCTTTAAATGACTATACACAATCATAAACAGATTTCTGATCTCAAAAAAATATTTTTCTGAAGCTACGTTTTTTTTATTTTCAGTTATTTATTAAAAGGAAAAGGTCCACTAAATTTGATTAAAGGTCTGCATTATTGTAAATGGAAATATATATTTTCTACAGGAAAATACAATTATTTTATGTAATACTTATAGCACTGAATTCAGGGAGTGTGAAATATTTCAAAGGAGGAGAGAAATGGTAGGAGATAAAGTCAAGGAGTTATAAGAAAGAAAGGCTCAAAACATGGTAGACATTGGTGGAAAGGCTCAGAACATGGTAGACATTGGTGGCCGTTTTAAGCCATTTGTCTTTATCTCTTTGAGACCCTGGAAGCCAGTGTATTAGAGACATTTCAACAAGTGAAAGACACTATTTATTTATTATCACACCAGCTGTCTTGTTACAAGTAGATTGTAGGGGAAGAAGGACAAAAATCAGAAAGGCCAATTAGGAGACTGTTATTATAATTCAGGTGAGAGAAGGTGGTGTCTTGACCAGGAAGGTGTACAAGATTAACCAGTTACTGAGGGGAAATTACATGGACTCAATAGGGAAAAGTTTTGTAGTACTTGATATGGGAGAAAATGTAGGGGAAATGAAGAGAATAGAGAAATATAAGGGATATAAAAATAGGAGTCATGAAAATACTAGATGTTTGCACGTAGATAAGTAACAAAAAGGAAAAATAAGACAAGGGATACTAAGACATATTATGCTCTAAAGGAGAACTAAAAATATGCAGAATGAGTTTCACAGTGAATGTCACTTCAGGAAATCTGCTTACCATAATTAAAACTGATGGACTCTCTTGTGCACAGACATGGCTTCAATCAGGTCCAGCTATCAGAGTGGCATGACTCCCAGTGTTGCCAGATTCATGGGCCATTAGGACCAACCCAAAATGGCTTTGAGGATTATTCTGAGAATATAGAAAGTTGCCAGAAAACAGTAGCAAAGTATGATTTTCCCTGAAGATTTCCAGAGTGAGTTTTGCAAAAACTTTTGAATTGCTGTAAAAATATACTGAACAATGTTCTGTTCTGTTTCTGGTTTGAACCCCTTGAGACCTATAGGAATCATTAACAAGGAAAATCAGTCGAGCTTGAAGAAACAATGTACATGGATCCTACTGGTAAAACTGGAACTTGGGAAACTTTGAAACACATAACTGGGAAGGATAGTTGGCTGATGGTGTGGTAGTTATCCCAGTGCTGCAAAGAACTCTTTATTATGAATGTATCGTTCTGGTGAAACAGTTCTGACCGCCAATGGGAAGCTACAGCCTAGAATTCCCGACAGGTCTCACAGTCAGTAATGAAAGCCCAGAAGCAGCTGCTCTTTGGGAGCTTGAGGAAGAAACTGGCAATGAAGGTGACGTTACTGAATGTTCTTTAGCTGTAAGTATGGATCCAAGTTTGTCAGCAGTACCACATACATTGTGGCAATAACTGTTAACGGAGATGATGCTGAAAATGTAAAACCTAAGCCAAAGCCAAAGGATAGAGAATTTGTGGAAGTAATTTTTTGCTAAAGAATGATCTCTTGAAGAGATTTGATGCTAAAGTGACTGAAGAACATCTGACGGTGGATGTCAGTCTTTTCTTATGCTCTCGCGCTGAAGCTGTTTGAAGTTCCCTTCCTGTAATTTTAGGTGCAAAGAGCAATGGCCATGTTTTTGTAAATGAGACCATCGGGGTCTCCTTTACTAAGACTTTGTATTCAGCTTAGTTTAATGTCGATTTGAAATTAACTTTTCCATACAATATAAGCAACACAGAATGAAAAAAAAGAAAAAAAATCCTCAAGTGGGATGGTAGCTGAAACAATGACAGAACATAAATATTAGTCTCTGAGAAGAAACCAAAAAGATGAGATCATATTCGAGAAATTATTTGTTGAATCTGGCTCAATGCTAAGCTAGCAGTGAGAACACAGCAGGAATGAGAAGGACGTTGGATGCTAGTAGACAAGGAGGTATATGCTTCTGAAGTGAAAAGGAAGCCAATGGGAATGACAGACACCTGAGTCATTCTAGGATTTTTGCATAAAATAAAGTTGATGAGGGACAGGAACAGGGCTGTACCTTCAGCTTGGGTGTAGGAAAGATACCCAGAAACCCAGTCATAAGCAGAGAGATATTCTACAGGATGGGAGAATGGAAGAAGTCACTGGTATCTTCTGGAGTTATACAAGAGTAAACACATATTCCAAACATTGTCTTATGTATGGATGCTCTCAAAGCAGTGATTGTCCTTGCTATAAGCAATGATCTAAGAAAACATTTACCTATAACAGGAAGCCTTGAAGACAATTTAGACTTTTGAGAAAGACACCCTAATTCATAGAGCACTACTTGTGAATGACATCTGGGATTGCCTCTTAGACTTGAAACCATTTTCTATTAATGTGTTTATCCAACACAATATACCAACTTATCAGCCTTAGGTAATTATTGACCATCAGACTACATTTTTGAACAATTAAATCTCACCTTCTAGGTGCATTTGAACTTTATGTAGTTAATGATTCCTAAAATTGACTGTAAAGCCAGATCAATTTCCTACTGTTTTGAATTCCTAATGTCATATTCAGGTTCCTGCAGGGAGATTGAAATCAGTCAGGATTTCCTAGGCAACAATCTGAAAATAGTTGAAAAGGAGGGCCTTTTTAATATTCTTTAATGTGCTTTACCACACGTAGTGCCAACACCAGTTTGCACCTAAGACTACTTACCCGTGTTCATTTTCCCTGCCGCAACATTTACAACTCCAGTAGGCCTCTTATTTTTTCCAAGGAAGAAGCAGAATTAGCCTCGGGATGATTTCACTTTCTGTGGACACTGGGCCAGGATAATGAACAACATAGAAAGAATAAAACTCCATAGAATCAAATGTTTTCTGTTTGCAGGGTAAACGGGGTTCAATTAAAATTTAATTGAAGTAGATGTTTTGTCTAGCCAAACTCAAATGGACTTTTGGATCAGAAGCAAAATAAGGAATTTCTAGATTCCAGTCTCCCCTCACACACATTTGAAGTACCACTTCCATACAAAATAAATATTTTGTGTTCTAATTCACCTATTTAAGTCTGTGGCCTATTAATAGAGATTTCTGTAATATAAAGAGATTAATGATTTTACTTGGGTAAGCAGATTATAAAAAACAATACTAACTATATGAAATACACTTGAAATAAATTGCCCCTTTTGACATGATTTGAGTACAGCACTAAAAGGATACAGGATCAGACATATCAAGAGTAGCTTTGCATATAAACCAAGTAATTACTACTTAATAAATTAAGTATATTCTAATTGCAAAATTCATAACATTACATTACGTTTTTAAGTATGTGGCTGTCCTTTACTGTGACATTACTTTGAAGGTAGTATTTCACTGAATCTATGATTCACGACTAATTTATATGCCACTAAGAGCAAGACATTATGATTTTTAATATGACACAATTATTTCTTTTTTCCCTTCTCCAATTTTTTGCAATAGTTTGAGAAGGATAGGTATTAACTCTTCTTTATGTGCTTGGTACAATTCCCCTGTGAAGCCATCCAGTCCTTGACTTCTGTTTGTTGGTACCTTTTGATTTATTGATTTGACCTATAACTATATCTACTTGTTTAAAACTGATAGTCATTTAAGTTCAAACACATTCTGTAAGCTCTACACATTTTTACTTTTCCCTCATATTTTGTGTTTGTGATGTCATATTTTACATCTTCATGTCTATCACTTTATTTATTTTAGTTATAGTTGATCTTACAATCTTTGTCTTCTAACCTTTATACAAGATAATTTAAATGGTTAATTCACAGCATTTACTATATATTTGCCTTTACCTGTAGGATTTTTCCTTCCTATAGTTTCCTATTTCTTGTAGCCTTTTCTCTTTCATTTAAAGAAGACCCTATAACACTTCTTGTAAGTATAGTTTAGTATTGATGAACTCTTAGTTGTTGCTTGTCTAAGAAGCTCTCTACTTCAATTCTGAATGATAACCTTCCAGGGTAGAGTATCCTAGGCTGTATGTTTTTTCCTTTCACCATGTTAAATATATCATTGAACTCCCTTCTGGTGTGAAAAGTTTCTGCTGAAAAATCAGCTCATAGCCTTATTGGGGTTCCCTTGTATGTGACTTCTTTGATGCATTTAGAATCCTCTCTGTAACTTATGCCATTTTAAGTTATAATATGTCTTGGTGTGGCTCTCTTGTTTCAAATTCTCTGTGCTTCCTGTACCTGAATATCTGTTTCCTTCATGTTTAGGAATTTTTCAGCTATAATTTCATCTAATACATTTTCTACTTCTTTCTCTCTTTCTTCTCCTTCTGGGACCCCTATAATGCAAATGTTAGTACGCTTGATGTTGTCCCAGAGGTCCCTTAAGCCATTCTCATTTTTTAAAATTTGTTTTTTCTTTTGCTGTTTTGATTGAGTGATTTTTGCTTTTTGAGTTCTTTCTAAGAAATCTTTGCCTTAGCCAAGGTCAAATCTTTTTTCTATATTTTCTTAGAAAAGATGTATAGTTTTATGTTCATACTTTGGTTTATAATCCATTTTGTGTTATTTTTTTGTGTGATGTGAGGAATTTGCCATATATCACTTTTTTTCATATGTTGTCAAGATGTTCCAGCAGAATTTCTGGAAAAGGTGGTATTTTCTCCATGCAATTTATTTCACAAATTCTCTGGAAATCAACTGACAGTATATGTAAGGGTATCTTTGTAGGCTGTAATTTCTCTGCCATTGATTGTTGTGCTCTTCCTTTTGTCAATATCCCATTATCTTGTTTATGGTAGCTTACGGCAAGCCTTGAAATTAATAATGACAATCCTCTAAATGTTTTCTTCTATTTCAAAATTACATTGACAAACTTACAAACAAAATTATATTGACAAAACTCCCTTTCCATATAAAGTTGGGAATCAATTTGCGTTGTACAAAGAAAAAAAAAGCCTCTGGGATTTTGATTGGGACTGAGTGAAATTGATGAATTCATTTGGGGAAAACTGGCATTTTTCTTGAGAATTTTATCCATAGGAAGGATGTATCTCTTCATTTATGTAGGTTTTTCTTTGATTCTTTTCATTAGTGGTTTATACATTTTTTCATACTGATATTACACATATTTTGTTAAATATATGTCTAAGTGTTCCATGTTTTGTGGTGCCATATTTCTTTATTTTTCTTTTAATATCAATAGGAGCTGTAGAAGTCCTCTCTACCTTTTAATTCCTGATATTGCAATTTGTGTCTTCTCTCTGTTTTCCTTAATCAGTTTAATGTTTCTAATCTTCTCAGAGAACTAAGTTTGGGTTTCATTGATTTTGTCTATGATATTTGTTTTTGTTTGTTTGTTTTCTTATTTGATTGATTTTAACTCTGATCTTCTGCTAGGTCATAGTATATGTGTGAGAGTGTGTAACTGAGTCAATCTAGTCAAGAGCTTTTGTTTCATTGTCCTGTGGTTATCTTTCAGTGAACAAGTGTCCTCAAATATTTCTAGCATGACATTGTGCTTATTTTGGAAGCTGGAATACTAGAGGATTTATCTCAAAGTTCATGCTCCTAACCCAGATTTTGCTATTACCAATTTAAATGGTGTTAAATAAAATATAATAGATATAGGAAGGTTAACAATAAAATTGTTGATTTTAATGGTAATACTAAACCTATAGGTAAAATCATGTGGATATAAAATAAAATATTTCTTTTTCAATGAAACCAGGTATCAACTTTTTCCATTAACATGACTTTATTTTTTTATTGAAGTATAGTTGATTTACAATGTTGTGTTAGTTTCTGGTGCATAGCAAGGTGATTAAGTTATACATATATATTACATATATATACATACTTTTTTTCATATTCTTTTCCATTATGGTTTATTACAGGATATTGAATATAGTTCCCTGTGCTACACAGTAGGACCTTGTTGTTTATCTATTTTATATATAGTAGCTTGTATCTGCTAATTCCAAACTCCTATTTTATCCCTCCCCTACCCTCTTTCCCCTTTGGTAACTATAAGTTTGTTTCCTATGTCTGTGAGTCTGTTTCTGTTTGGTCTATAAGTTCCTTTGTGTCATAGTTTAGATTCCACATATAAGTGACATCATATGGTATTTGTCTTTCTCTTTCTGACTTACTTCACTTAGTATGATAACCTGTAGGTTCATCCATGTCTCAAATGGCATTATTTCATTCTTTTTTATGGCAGAGTAGTGTTCCATGTGTGTATATACCACATCTTTATCCATTCATCTGTCTATGGACATTTAGAATGCTTCCATATCTTGGCTATTGTAAAATAGTGCTGTTTTGAACATTGGGGTACATGTATCTTTTCAAATTATAGTTTTCTCTAGATATATGCCCATGAGTGGGATTGCTGGATCATATGGTAACTCTGTTTTTAGTTTTTTAAGGCACCTTCATACTGTTCTCCATAGTGGCTGAGCCAATTTACATTCCCCCCAACAGTATAGGAAGGTTTCCTTTACTCCACACCCTCTCCAGCATTTGTTACTTGTAGACATTTTAATAATGGCCACTCTAACCAGTGTGAAGTGGTACATCATTGTAGTTTTGTTTTGCATTTCTCTAATAATTAGCAATGTTGAGCATCTTTTCATGTGCCTATTGGCCATCTGTATAACATGACTTTAAAGTATCACTTTTTCTTAATAAGACTATCAAAGATTGCATAGATGGCACAGCCAGAATAAAGATAAAGGTTTTCACATCTCATTTGTTTAATTTGTATAAGATTTGTGAAGTGGCTATTAAAATTTTGTATCAAGCACATTCATCTATATACAAAGGCCATACTTTGTGTACATGTGCACGCATACACACACTCACACAAACATCTATACATATATCAAGGCTATATAGTAGAGGTTTATTTTAGTGCACAGGTGTGATTTGTAATCATCATATTGACACGATGACCAAATATTACAGTCTCTGCTTACATTATAATACCCATGAAATTTCAATCACATTGAGATTTTACAACTTGAAGTAATTTGAGGAACAAATAGAGCTAAAAATAAATAGGTATTAGGGTTTTAGTTTACATCAGTACCAAAGCATGGGGCCAAAATATCTAAAATTTTTTTCTGACATTGAAAAGTAATTATTTTTCAGTAAGCAACCATGATGCATGTATGACACTAGTGAATGCAGAGTTGGAAGAGAATAAAATTGAATAGAATGAGACTTAGTTTGTGGTGCTGCTCTGAGAAAGTTTCAGCCAGGCTATGGTGAACTCCAGAGAACGGAATGCCCATTAAAGGAGTTCTGTTTGGGTAGGAATGTCCCAGATATAGTACTTAACTCTTACTCATTATTTAGAAAGTCTGGGGAGGACATAACTCAACATGAGTGCTGTGGTGGTTACCAAAGCTACAACAGCAGTAGGATCTCTGCCAGCTACACAACTCAGGGCAGATTTTTTGGATAGGAGACCTGAGGAGCACACCTCCATTTTTGCCATTAAAAATAACAAGAAAATACTAGAAAATTAACGATTGAATAGACCAAGAAAAACAAAAATATAAATATGTATATGGTTGTTGAATTATTGGTGATGTAAGCCAGAAAAAATAGGCTTAACCTTAGTACATTAATGCTACTTTATTAAAGTGATTCATGAGCCAAAGCCTTATTCAGAATTTGAAATGTGTTCATTGAGTTATGTGTATATTTATCTATTACACAGCTAGGAGATAGAATTTTCAATCTTTTTATAGAATTTAAAATGCAATTTTTAATGTGTCCAGGGATTTATAATCTGTTCAAAGCTAAATATTATAAACACTTTGGGAATAATTGTATTCTGTTACCAGATATATGGAAGTATCATATTTTTAAAAATGGTAACGCAAAAGAAAAATGTTAAGAGATATTACATTATCACTAATGAACAAACTTTAAATCTTAGATACCATAGGTGATACAAATTTTCTAAGAAAAGACTGAGGTTTACTGTGTTTATGATGTAGAAAACAAACAATTTCTAATGGTGTTGAAAATTTTAAATATAATGTTAACAAGGTGAATGATTTTATAAATCAGCAGAATAACATTTAGGAAAAGTTCTTTTAATCTCTGGATACTATGCAAAGTTTTGAGAGGAAAAAAAGATGAAAAACACTACTGTGGCTCTACTGTAACACAGTAGCTCTCTTTCTTGGAAATTATTCAAAGCAAATATTCAGTGAAAACACAGTGATGTATATGTAAGAATGAAAAACAGGGTGTTTTTTATTAAAGAAAAATAAAATTCATAGAAATAATTAAATTATAGTAAAGTTTTACCCTGAGATATTTCACATTTTATTTTAATAATTTAACATTTCAATAACAATAAACTATATTTAAGAATTAGGAGAATTCTTGTAATATGTGAATACTAATTGCTTTCAATCTTGTCTCATAATTTGTTTCAGGCACTAAACAAAATTGTTGTTTTGATGATGTGCTGTTTGGTAATGTTAGGAGATACAACAATGTATGGCTGCCTACTTTACTGCTCCCAGAACATGCAGATATTTAAAACTGCCTCCTCAAATGGTTCTGGCTTGTGGGACAAGTAAACTCTCACTCGCCATCCCTGTGTCCTTCAAAAATTTCTTGTGGTGCTTTTTCTCCAACAATTTCTTTAACCCAGGCAGAAGAATATTTACTTCGGGTGGCCTTTGTCGGCTCTTTCCATCGCCCCTGGACATTGAGTGTTATATTTCCTGGCTCTTATGCTGAGTTCTCCATACCCTCCCCTCACCACCACCATGACCCTATTGAGCAGGGCATGTGATGGCTGACCCCACAGGGATTGCTCTCTTGTATCCACAGGGATTGCTCTCTTGTATCCACAGGAAGCTTTCATCCACCCCTTGCCCTGACAAACCGATTGCAACAGAGCAACAGCCTTCACTCTCTGGCTTTACTTCAAAAGCAAGTTGTCAGCCTCTCCTTTGTCCTTTAGAAGTACCCTGTTTTCTGTCTGCTTTGATTTTCACAGTAATGAGTCAGGCTCCTAACTTTGGTGTATTCCAAGGACAAGGAACATTTTTCAAGCTCTTTGAGTGACTCCCTGCTCCTTTGATAAGTTTCACCTGGTTTAGAATTTGAGGACTTACCTTCTTCTCTCACAGACAGCAGTGTAGGGACTCTAATTAGGATGACAACCCTCTCCAAATAAAATTATTTACCAATTGCTCTGCTTTAACTCTATCTGACTCCTGAAATCTCTGATATTACCTTGAGGTCCATGAGGCATGGAAGAGGCTCTGGAAAACTTTGTTGCTTTTCATAAGGGTGAGATGTTCACCTCACACTCATCTTGGTATTATAACATGTATACTATTGAAAATTTAATGAAAACTGAGGAGGAAGTATGATATTCTAATATTATTTCATTTTTCAATAAGTGCCAATCATTGAATAAACATAATATCTGGGAATCATAGAAGAGGAACAATATAATTTTCCTGGAGGTAGATCATGGGTTTTAATAGTATGAAGAACTGTCAGAAAAATACTTCTTTGTGATCTTTAAGTCATATATATTTGGAGGTTATTGATGTATATACTAATTAACTGAGTGCTCCCATGTTTTGACTTTCACACCTATTGGTACCTGCGTACTGAATGAATTTTAAAACATCATGATTGACTTCCAAACGTTAAGCCACATTGACTATAACCATACTTTCTGTTTTATGTTGTATTCAATTAATTCAAAAATAATTTAGCCACAGAGATTATGATATGTACACAGTAATTTTATTTACTGCTTAAAAATGGTTGCCCTAGTCAAGAATTCACAGTCCAGATTAATTTAATCAGAAAGACTTCAGTTATTCTCATGTTAATCCACACCAGTAACTTTACAATTAAATTTTCATTGGTTGTATTAATAACTTGTTAGCTAATGAAAATTAGAAATTGGCTTTCCGAAGAAGTTAGTAAATTCAATACATGTTAACTGGCTTACATATTTTAGAGACACCCTCACCTTCCCCCAGCATTAATGGGCCTAAAAATCTGGTCAGCCTTGTATATGTCTGATATGTTCCAGCATCAATATCCAGTCTTGATTGTTAAAGGACATGGTACAAAGAGTTTGGGTTTCCAAAACCTTTCCCTAAAATATAGTCCATTTGCCTTAGCTAATCTTTCAAGAAAAGTATTTTAAAAACACCCAAAGCCAAGATTCCCTAAACCCACAGAATAGGTTGCTTGAGGTTTGGTTTCTACTTGCTAGTAAATATCTCTGTGGTGGAATTAGGTCAAAGAGGCCATTTGACTAACACCTTTCAAGTTTTTAGAGACTATCTTGCTATCACCTATTTCCAACTATTGGAGATCTATATGTAGTCTAGCTCAAAACAGCAGTGGGAGGGAAAGATGAAGGAGTTGTGGGAGGGGGAGTGTCTGGAAAGGCTCACCAATGAGATGGTATTTTAACTAAGTATTAAAAATGAGTAAGATTTTGCCAGTTGACTGGGACATATAAGAAAAAACTATTTAGTATGTCTAATGTTTCTATGTAGAATTGTTCAGGGAATGTGGTTTATTCAGGAAAGTAAACTATGGCTGAAATTTAAGGATTTTAAGATAAAAGTACATGCAGGGGCTGGGTTATAAAAAGGTCTATATGGTATACTTCAGTGTTTTTAAAACTTTTTGCAACTTGTGGAAAATACATTTTTTTATTATATGACCTCACACACACACACACACACACACACTGAAACAAAAATGTTACAAAATAATACTTACATTTTACTAGTTTCTATGTACTCTAATATTTTATTTACTTTTTTCTGAAATATTCTATTCCATTTTATTTTATTGAAATGTTGATATTGAAACCAGTGGATTTCTTTCTTGACACACCAATGGAACATAACCCACTTTAACAAACATTGCCCTAGAGAACTTAACCAACGTCATAGGTGTCCAAGTAGTGCAGTCAGGAGGGGTAACCCAGCAGCTGGTGAACAGCATATGAGCTGAGTCATGGGGGTCTGCACTTGTCCTTGCCCAGAACCGCACTGCACGACACTCGCACATGCCAAAGGGAGAGCAATATTAAAGAGCAAATACGAAAATCCGTGACAGGCTGAGAGAGAGACTGTGGAAGAAAAGAAATTGTAGTACCTTTAAGAGCACTTTTTTCCTGCTTTTTGAACAAAAAGTACCACATTTGCAATTTTCATTTGGTCCCCAAGTTGTTTCCCTTTGTGCAAAAAGCACTGTCCAATAGAAATATTGTGCAAGCCACATATGTAATTTAAAATTTTCTACTAGAAACACTTAAAAATATAAAAAGAACATGTAAACATATTTTAATGTTTATTTAACCCAATATATCCAAAATATTAGCAAATAATTAAAATATTAATGGAATATTTTAGTTTTTTATTCCCTCCAAGTGTTTTAGATGTGGTATATGTTATACTTACAGATCATCTTAATTTGAACTAGCCACATTTAGAGTAGTAAGTCACATGGCATTTGTCATCACCATATTGGGCAGTGTGGCTCTATAAGTGGGGAGGGCTTCCCTGGTGGCGCAGCGGTTGAGAGTCCGCCTGCCAATGCAGGGGACACGGGTTCGTGCCCCGGTCCGGGAAGATCCCACATGCCGCGGAGAGGCTGGGCCCGTGAGACATGGCCGCTGAGCCTGCGCGTCTGGAGCCTGTGCTCCGCGGCGGGAGAGGCCACAACAGTGAGAGGCCCGTGTACTGTAAATAAATAAATAAATAAGTGGGGAATACTGGAAAGTTTCATGCCAGTGTTTATGAGGTCCAATTTGACTTTTAGGAAGATCTCACTCTTTTAGTAACGCAGAGAATGAAGTAGATTGTGAGACTGGAGGTAGGGAGAATCAAACATTAGCTTTTTGGATTGGGTGAAGGGCATATTTGAGATGTATATGGGTAGAATTATCAGGACTTGGACACAGATTACATGTGTTTAGTGGTAATGGTAAAGAGGAAACAGAGAAAAGAAAGGGATTAGAATGATTGCAAGGTTTGTGAACTTGGTGATTGGGTGGATGGTGGTGCCACTCAAGATAATGTATCCAGGATGAGAGCCACAGTATACTTTCAATCCTTTTTTTTAAGTTGACTTATTAAATTCTGTTGTTATCAAGTGGCCTGAGGTGCTCCTTGATTTAATAATGTTCTAATGGAGCTTATCTAGGGAAACACACTGGTGATTTAGAATTGAAAAAAACCTTATAAGTTGTTTGACCCAGTGGATTCTGCCTAAGATAAACTCTGGAGGTTGGATTCAGGGCCAGTCCTGTGGGTGGTAGAAGACGGCAACCACTAGAATGACCAGCTTTTTAATGAATGTATAAGAAAACTGACCTAGTGAAATTGGCTAATTGAGGATTTTCTCAAATCCTCTCTAGTTAGGCACAAACTAGAATTAAACACGACTAGTGTTTTTCTTTTTTAAGACTTAGGACTTTCCTCAAAACTTTATTCTCTGTACCTTGGCTTTACCTTATACTTTTAAAGTGAGATTATTTGGTCAAAATTCCCCCAGTTTCACTTTAAAAGCTCTACACTTTCACCTTTTCAGTCTTCCTTCGATTCTCTCTGCAAGATGTGCCCTACTATTTGTGAGGACTAATATCTTGCCCATTCTCTGGATTTTACCTGCTTTCCGTTCTTCCTAGATCAATGTGTTGTTCCATTTACTTTTTGAGATCAATATTTTGAGATGCCAGCATGTACTCTGTAAAAACTCCTCTTGGTTATTTATATTACTCCATATCTTTGTTTAAAGGCTGAATTTCTATACTGAGTTGGTCAAGGTGGAAAAAGGAATGGAGAATGATCTTTAGCTTTGGGTAAAATACATATGAACCTGTTCTGAATAGTTCAGTTTTTCTACTTCAAAAATACATTTGCCCCAGTGGATTAATCAGTACCAAAGATCCAGTATGCAATAACAACTTAAAATACTACAGAGAAGTAGTATTGACACATATTTGTTAGAGAGCCAACTGTGTATGTGAGAGAGTGCATATACTTGTGTGTATACTTGTGTGTAAATGGATTTTTCTGTATTATTTAGCTCTATTTAATGTGATAGAGAAAATGTAGAGTGAAATATGAGTAAGGATAAGCACTAATAGAGACATTAGAGAATGTCTATATGATGCAAATTTTTGCATTAAGTGAATTTAAGTTTTGAACAGACTATTATGTAAACTCAGTATATTCTTTCAGGAATACTGGAAGCTAATAAACTTTCTGAGTCATTGAAAATCTAAAAACATTTTTATCTTGTTAGTCCACTTAATCATTTAGTAAGGAATCATAGATTCAACTTAATTTTCCAAAAATCTTTTGTAGCCATTGCTCTGTTGTCATCAGCTAAAACAATTGTCTTCTATCAAACTTAATTTAGCAGTAGCAGCGGAAGGAGCAATGATCATCTAGAGCATAAGAGAAAAAACTGAGAACAGAAAAGAAAATTGAAACTTTCCAGTCTAATATCCCTGTTTCAGGAGATTAACTCTACTGAAGACTAGACAAACAAAAATGTAAAGAAACAAACAAAACTTAATTAAGGGGCTTCTAATTCATACACTTTTATACTTTTTATATCTATCTGCAGGGTCTTAGCAGACAGATTTTTTTTTTTTTGAACAATCGGTAGATTGAGTGGAGTGAACTCAAGATAGCTCTATCAGAACAGTCATTTTGTCTCTCTTCATTTTATTTTTTAAAGAGATTTAATGACAGTTATTTTTAATGTTTCTTTTAACTCATGTTCTATGAGTCGTTATCATGGTGTCTTTGAAAGTTAGAATATCATCATATGTATACTAGTCATAGGACAATAGAATTTGGAGGAGACAGATAGGGATTGAATCCTGGCTTTATCATTTACTACCTATATGACTGGGCAAATCACATAACCTCTCAAAACCTTTGGCTTCTCATCTGTAAATAAAAGTCATGTCTTACAGAGTTCTTATGGAATTTATGGATTATTCATATAACATGCTGAGAATTGTGTAAGTCACACATTAGGGACTATAATAAGGTGGATTTTACAAGTAACTGTTTGGCCAGAGTTGGAGTTTAGGCTTTCACATATCAAAACTTATTTTTCAGTGTATATTATTGTAAATATTTCTACAAAAATGGTTGTGCTTTATGTCCCTCATGAACACAGTAACATAATATATCAGGATTCTACACTGGGTCTGAAGGACCCTGGCTTCATTAGAGCTGTCTCAGGGAGCATAAGCAAAGGGAATGGAAAAAGTTGCACAGGTATCCCTGCTTCAGTCTTTACATTTTATGTAAATATGTGTTTAAACATCAAGGTTTCTATAGGATTTTTAAGAAAATTATTTTGCTGCTTAAAAACAAGCCAAAACAAAACAAATACTAGTATGCACATTTTTACATCTTGATTGAGACATTTAATAAAGTACACTTATTTAAAAAATACAACTTGATAAAATTATGACATGTATACACTATGAAAGCATCACCACAATGACAATAATGAAAAATTCATCACACCCACATAATGTTTATTAAAGGCAGAAAAAGTTGAAGTAATTAATTGATATATGAAATAGATGTCCTGAGACTTCCCTGGTGTCTGAGTGGTTAAGAATCTGCCTGCCAGTACAGGGGACACGGGTTCAAGTCCTGGTCCGGGAAGATCCCACATGCCGCAGAGCAGTTAAGCCCGTGAGCCACAACTACTGAGACCATGTGCCTAGAGCCCATGCTCCGCAGCAAGAGAAGCCACCGCAATGAGAAGCCCGCGCACTGCAACGAAGTGTAACCCCCCCTCACCACAGCTAGAGAGCCCGTGTGCAGCAACAAAAGACCCAAAGCAGCCAAAAATAAATAAATTTATTAAAAAAAAGTAGATGTCCAAATTAAGAATCATTTTCCTTAACATCTTGCTCTTTGTGTAATGTAGATTTCCTACCTCTGATAGCCAGAACAAAATACATAGTTCTATAGAATTTTCAGATGACCTGCTTTTCTGAAAGATTTGCTAACATTTAAAAAGTAAACATAATGTTAAACAAATTATTTCTATTGAAGGACAAGGAAAGTTTATTTTAATGTATCTTTGAGCAAGTTCATGTAACATTAAACCTTTTGTAAGGCTTCCTGGAATTGGCTTAGTGATGCAAACCTGTTTACTGGGAGGAATTGGATTCAGACATCCTTTGCATTTAAGGGATTAGCAGTCTCTCTAATGACTAGTCAATTGCTGAGGTGACTGCAAATTTAAACGAAGAATGATTACTTAGGTGCATGGCTCAATTGCTGGCTCACATTCCCTATTAGAGGAAGCACTAATGCACTCCACTAAGCAATATAGAAGTGTTATATAATTATTATATGCTATATTGGCTCTGGAGAAAAAAACAATCTTTGAAATCCCAGTATGCATATTTATTGTACTTCCTACCATTGCTTCTGCCAAGTGGAAAGAGTGTATTTATCTGTCATGTAAATAATCACATTTGATTAGGCATTGAAATAGTATATTTATAAACATTTTCCCTTAAAGTACTGAATAAATTAACCTCATGAGGGAACCAAACTGCCCACATTGATCTGTTACTTAATCTGACCAGAGATTATTTAAAACATTAGGACCCGATTACACCTCTTCAGACTTCAGAGTATAATTTTAATAAATCCAAACATCAACTTAATTTATCATGATTTTTTAAATAACTTATTTATTTTTTAACCAAATCTTACACATGCACAAAATAGCCATCATAATAACAAAATAGTGCTCTGTATAAATTCTTACTCCACAGATGTTCTTAGATAGACACACATCTCAAATAAACATATAAAGAAGGCATGGACAATTCTAATGCACAGATGCACAGATATCCCTTTCCCTATGTCAGAGAATCCCTGAGGAAAATGTAAATTCTATAAATATAGGTAGTGTACCATGTGATGCGGTAAGAAAGAAAACCAATTTAAGATTCTTACCTCAAAAGATTGAATAAATATCTGATAACATATCTGCATTATTTTTACTTTTCCAAATCCTATTTTTATATTTAATATTATATTTTATATGATAAGTCCAAAGAAGAATTTAATGAACACACCTCTATTACTGTGAATTTATCTGATTTTTAAAATAAATAGCTTTTATGATTAAAATTATAAAATCAAACCCAAATATCATGAATTATGCTTATTAAGTAATATGCTGAGCTATATATATATATATGTATATATGTACTCACATATATATGATTAAAAAAGGAATATGATAATGAAGAAAAAGGAAAAGAGGAAGGAGGAAAGTAAAAAGGAAGAGAGGGAGGAAGACATGTTGGCCCTGTGTGCTAATGGCTTATCTTTTAGTGAGATATGATTAAAAACCATTTTGTGCCACTTTTTGCCTATCTGAATTCTAAAATAATAAGTATTAAAGAATATATGAGATAACAGGCCTCTGGTATGGTATGTGGTTGGAATGGATAAGAACAGTTTATTTTGAGGGTGATTTGACAAATAGCCTTTGTAAGTTACATGCATATTCTTTATCTCATCAATTTATCTTGTAAAAAATGTGCCCTGAAGATAAATTTATACAAGTCCAATAGATATATGCTCAAGATTGCTTATCACAGCATTGTTTACAAAATTAAAAATAAAGAAATCTGTGAAGGAACTGATTCAAAGGCAACTGTTACTCCTATATAATATGTTACTCCTATATAATAGAATACTAAATAACTGTTTAACAAATAAAGTAGATTTATACATATTAATGTGAAAATGTCAATTACTCATGATTAAATGGAAAAGAGTCATTTAACTCTTTATAGAATGATTATTTTGTATGTACTTTAAAAATCAATAGTCATAGATATGCTCTATATGTATACAAAATTTATAATACAAAGGAAAGATTCAATGCCATTACCTCAAGCATATAGGTATTGGGAGAGTTTGATATGAGATCCAGACCTTTATGTTTTGCTTCATAAACTTTTATATTTTATAAGCATCAATTTTTTATTTTCTAAATAAATATCTCTATGTTTTTATGATTGTTAGTTATTCTTCTCTACCTAATTTTGGAGATGAGAAGGAATTCCTTTGAACTTGAATTTAGTTGGCATGTTATATCATGTGGTTAAAAGAATGACGATCATTTTGGAAATAAAAATAGAGAATGAAAACAAGAGGTAAAGGATTCTGGTTTTTTTACTGTGAAATGAAGCTTGTGACAAATATTCTAGGAGCTTCTTAATGAGACCAATGAAAGATCGGCAGAATGGAGGTATTTGGGGGTAATTAATAAACAGAACTAACAATGACCAAATAGAACACAAGTTAAAAATTTAATTCATTACTAAACGTTGCCTGATGAAGCAAATTCAGTAAGAATGAGCATAAGAAGAATATTAGGTAACTGTAGAAAAAGCCTATAGAGGGGGGCATATTACCAGGGTATCCTTGTACTTTCTCAAAGGACTATGGGGATTCTCCAAAATTCCACTAAAGATGGCAGTGTTAAATATTTAAAAATAAATGGAATCAATTAATTTGCGGCATGGCTATATCTTGGCACAGACTGATGGTATATTAGTACAACAAAGTATCCCCAGTAGTGTAGGGAGATGCCAGTTATCTAAACCAAAATATTCCTAGTTTTGAAAAAGACAGTTCATTATGCTCTCATAAATAATCTTTTTTTTTTTTTGGCTAAAAATTATGCTCACAGATCTTCTAATTTAGATTCTTCCATAACCTATCCACTGGGAAAAATTAGAAATAGCTACATGTTTTCATATATAAACTACAAATTAACACATTGATTTTCTCCTTATAAGTTAGTTAAATTAAGCATGAATTCAGTGCCTTTAGATGAATGGATGAAGCTGATATTCTAAATTTGACAAACCTGAAGACCAGTACTAAACTTAGAAGACTTTAATAAGATTCAAACACCAGATAATACCTCCTCTGAGTAGCTGGTCAAACAGCCTTTCTATTATTGCCAACTTATTAACAGAAAAATCCCAGGCATGACCCTGGTTGAGTGCTATTTGAGATCTACTGAAACTGTATTCAGTTTTTTTGGAAAAAATATTTTAAAAGTTTTCCTTCATAGTGCTTCATCAGTAGATAAAATGAAATAGGTTTGTATTGGGTAAAAATAAGAGTTGCTTCTACTGCTCAAGGTTTGATAAACAGAGTTGTTGTGAACAGAAGAATAAAACAGACTAATATAAACTACAACAAATTATTTTCCAATTTAGTGAAGAAAGAGGGAATTTTTAAAACTCAAAATCAGATCAAATTCATAGCGTACTTTAAATTTAAAATTCATAGCATACTCCAAAATGTCCAGAACGGTTGATCCTTGTGGTACAAACTCACCAGGTATCATGACAGGGAACAAGGGAAAATTTGGAGATGTGACATGTCTGGTTACATGGTCAAATCCCAGATCCTAGTTAATATCTGCCACTCCCAATTTTCTTATGTTTTATACTATGAAAACAACTACCCTAAATTTTGGAATTTTCAGACACCTTTCTGATTGGATGGAGGAAGTCATTTTTTACCTGTAATGATTTGAAACTTTAAGGATTTTCTATAACCAGAACACTTTAATATTCACCTCATGCAATAATACTGAATTCTTACCTGATTGTGTATCCCAATTAACCCAAGGAGTGTATTATTGCCTGGATGGATAAGTACTTATAATCCCAGTTTTTCAAGGGGCAGTCATCTAAAATTCTAGGCCTTTTGTCCATCATACTTTACCTTCACAAATTTCAAAATTAGGTTTTTCAGGCCAATATTCATTATAAAGGCCAGGTGCCTTTCAGTCATGGCTATTTCACAACTAATCATTGTTATTCTCACAGCATGGTAGAGGCATCACTCAGCAAAGTTGTTACACTCTAACTTTATTTTATTAATCAGAAGTGTTTATGAATTACATGAATATTCACTATTGAATTAAATGCATTCAATATTGGCATCCAGTTAGAGATATTAATAACAGCTCATGTTTTTTACTACAAGGGTCAGTATTGGTTTTAATTACATTGAAGGAAAAATAACACACTGAATAATATATAATATGTAAAAAATTAATAAACAGAAACCTCAGTTAAATAGAGTTGGGAGACTAGAAAGGGAAGCTCTCACGCCAAGAGATGATAGCAGAGCCCAACAAGAATAAGAAAGACTCTTCTTTCCTGGCAAGGTCTAAGCCATGACTCTGTTTACTGTAGCCCTCCCAACTTCCTTTGCGTCTCTGTAAAAGTGCACTCCTTCCCTTGCCTGTAGGGGAACTTGCATGTGGCTTGCCATAGTTGCAGACTCCAAATTGCAATTCTCTGCTGATCACAAATAAATCCACCTTTACTGGAGAAATATCCGTCAGTCTACTTGTTTCTGGTTAACAAATAGAAATGTGCTTTGATCCTTAATCTTGCAGTTTTCTGTAATCACGCTATTTGAACCAATCATTAGATAATTTGATATGAGATAAGCTAAACACATATGTCAGAGCTATTGAGACTAGAAATGTAAGCCATTTGTTCTAACTGCTGATACTATAGTTTTATTATTAAACACTGGATATGGTCTAAACAGATAATCAACACAACAATCAATTATTTCTAGAAAGACTCACTAGCTTAATATAAATTGCTCTACAACTATGTTCATTAACTTTGGTGTATATGTCTTCAAAACCTAATTAACCAAATTCCACACATTTTATATAGCATGTCAAAGAAGTCAGTTGCTTAGAGTTATAACCAGAACCAAGGTGATCTTTGAGGCCTTACCAGACCCATATTGGAGGAGTTCACAGCCATGTTTTGGTATAAGGCGTTCCTGCACTGGTACATGGGCGAGGGCATGGACGAGATAAAGTTCAACGAAGGTGAGAGCAACATGAACAACCTGCTGTCCAAGCCGGCAGTCCCCGGATGCTATGGCTAAGGAGGACGGCAAATTTGAGGAGGAGGCAGAAGTGGAGGTGGCCTAGAGATGTCTGTTACAGGGTAAAGCACGGAAACCTTTGAACTCTTTATCAAACACAGCGTGGATCTGATAGCCACGTCTCACTGTGTCTGCACTTGCACTTCTTCCTGTCTTAACAACACAAGGTGTACAAACACTACCACTAAAGCATTTTCATAGTGAAAAAAATTCTTTTTTACTTTCATGCAGTGGGGTCAGAGTGTATTCCTACAGGTGATATCGGAGTCATTGAATAAGACACTGGTGTGAAGAATTATTGCTTTCTGAGAGCAAGACACAACAGTATTGTGTCTGTAATTTTTTGTTGTGTCTGTAATTTTTTGTATGATAATATTAAGTTTAATCTGCCAAATATACAAGCTGATTTTTTTTTCAACATCTTTATTGGGGTATAATTACTTTACAATGGTGTGTTAGTTTCTGCTTTATAACAAAGTGAATCAGTTATACATATACATATGTTCCCATCTCTCTTCCCTCTTACGTCTCCCTCCCTCCCACCCTCCCTATCCCACCCCTCCAGGCGGTCACAAAGCACCAAGCCGATCTCCCTGTGCTATGCGGCTGCTTCCCACTAGCTATCTATTTTACGTTTGTTAGTGTATATATGTCCATGCCTCTCTCTCGCCCTGTCACAGCTCACCCTTCCCCCTCCCCATATCCTCAAGTCCGTTCTCCAGTAGGTCTGTTTCTTTATTCCTGTCTTACCCCTACGTTCTTCATGACATTTTTTTTTCTTAAATTCCATATATATGTGTTAGCATATGGTATTTGTCTTTTTCTTTCTGACTTACTTCACTCTGTATGACAGACTCTAGGTCTATCCACCTCATTACAAATAGCTCAATTTCATTTCTTTTTATAGCTGAGTAATATTCCATTGTATCTATGTGCCACATCTTCTTTATCCATTCATCCGATGATGGGCACTTAGGTTGTTTCCATCTCCGGGCTATTGTAAATAGAGCTGCAATGAACATTTTGGTACATGACTCTTTTTGAATTTTGGTTTTCTCAGGGTATATGCCCAGTAGTGGGATTGCTGGGTCATATGGTAGTTCTATTTGTAGTTTTTTAAGGAACCTCCATACTGTTCTCCATAGTGGCTGACAAGCTGAATTTGTGGAGCAAGTTTTCCCTGCAGAGTAAATAGAAGTTTCTTGAAACGATTGGTAGTTAGTATTAAAATGGATTCTGTCTCTGGCCAGATGGCTGGGGATGGTGCAGAAAAGGGCAGACAGGAGAGGCCCCCAAAGGAGGGGCCTGGTTGGAACGAGCCATGCCCCTCAGGGATCCAGGGGCACACGCTCCCATAGGACAGCGCCTCTGAGCACCAAGGCAACACAGGCTGGGGCTAGTTGTCCCAGCAAATTCCTTGGCATTTTCCATCTGGCAAATCACCCCCTAATGTATAATCTACCAGACAAATGGAAGCACTTCTTACCCGACCTCCAAGGCATGCCCCCAACAAGGGTTTTAAATTCTAAAAACAGTAACCATTCTCCTTTGCCTCAATTTTGGACAACTCTGAAGGGTCATCCCAGCTCCAGAGCTCTACTGAGATAAGCTGAAGCCTCTCATGTGAGTGCGTCACAGTTCAGTGTCTCCATCTACCCAGTCCTGCTTCCCTCTTCTCTTCACAGGTGATGTTGTTGAGGATACACTTAAAATTAACACCTGAAGTTCTCTGTCTCAGAGTCTATTTCCCTGGAAACCCAACATAAGAACTTTCTCTGTAAATCTAGGTCCTAAAACACAAGAATCTTGGTAATTCATTTTGTCTCTAAGAATTTTGTGTCTTGGAATTAGTAATAGTTCCTATTATTTATGATAGGAATCATAAATAATTTCTGATAAAGATTTTAACTCATTCTCCTAAAGTCTCCGGACTCATTTCTCCATGGAAATAAGGTGTTGTCTTATACTTTTTATATTTGAGATATAATTATTCAAAATATCTTTTATAATTACACTCAACCTAGTAGTTATATGTTTGCCTAAAATAATAATTATTTATTTACCTATCACCAAAGTTAGAGGACATTTATTAGAAATACTACTTCAATTATAATACGTAAAATGCATGTTAACTACAATCACAGAATTCATGATCAATTTCTGGGCATCCCTTAGACATTGTTAATGTTGTTTAGTCATTCTTAGATCTGATGGCCTTTCTATTAGAACACACCAAATAAGGGAGTTCGATGTTGGGTCTCTGTTATTTGGAGAACCAGCAAACCTCAGTTATCTCAACCATGTCAATCTTCCTAATTTCCGCCGTAGCACGGTCCTGCTAAATCTCAGTGGCTGGATGGTAACAGCATGGAATGAAATTGTCCTTCAACACTAGCCCTTGTGAAAAAAGAGCCTGGAATTTATGAATCTGAAGAGTTTAAGTAGGAAAACACAAATTTTATCAGAAACTATTTATGGTTCATATAATAAATAAATGATATGAGTTACCAGGCTCCTGAGTTGTACAACCCAGAATTGTAAACATGTGGCTTAGGTTAGGTTTCCTAGGAAATAGATGGAGAGGTAAATACTGTGTAATTAACTTTTGTTGCAATCTCACAAGAAGGTAGTCAATCTTAGAGTTTCTGAAAAATTGAAATTAAATGCCATCCAAGGAATTAAAAGGGAAGTGATGTTGGGTATAATAAGAAAACCCAAGAATTTATCTTTGCAAGATACAAACCAGCTTGGAACTAGTGCCATTTCACTAAGGTCTCAGACATTGGAAAATACTCAAAATATACTTCCAATTTAGAAGGAAAGCCATTTGAATTGTCTGTATGGATTGAAAAAGTAACACAGACTTGTATTGTGTGGGCTTTAATCTTGGCAAGATGATTTTTTTAGGTTATTTAACCTGTATAAGAATGTTTCTCATTTGCAATTTATGGACAGTGTTAGTACTTTCCTCTTAGGTTCTTATAGAGTTTTAAAGTGATAACTATAAACTGTTTTTATAGCATAGGGTCTAGCTAGCATTTAGTAGACATTCAGTAAATACAAACTCTTATTCATAGTGCTAAAACAGGCCCCAGATCATGACTAATGGCCATTCTTTTGGGCACACTTCTTGTTTGGCCTTCTTAACTTCAGTACCCCAAAACATTCAACAATTCTATGTTCTACGTAAAGTATATATCACACAAGATATGAAGAATATATGTTAAAATATTCTGTGCCTCCTTAGGGCTTATGCTCTGTAACTGTAGGTACAGGCAGCAGGTTTATTAGTGCAATGAAATGCTGTTTTTTGAAATGTGAGTCTAAGTGGTATGGGAGGACATGGATTGGCATGTTTCAATTATAGGAGACGAGGAAGGGCTTCACAGGGGATATGAGATAGCAATCAAGTCCTAAAGAATTATACAGTTAACCAGATTAACAAACAGGACGTGAATACCATGTTTCAGTTTAGAAAACAGTACTGGCGGATACCCAGAGATAAAAGACAATATGGCAAGAGAAGTTAAGTGAGAGTTCGGTGGTGAGAAAAGACTATGGATAGGCAAACAAGAACCAGGGCTTTAAAGAACTTGTAAGTCACATGGTTATTATACATGCTTAGAGAAAAAATAATCTGTATGGTTTTAAACAAAGTCATCAAATTATTGTTTTGAACAGTATATCATGTGGTTAATTCACTCTTCTCAGAGAGTGAGTGGATGTGGTGTGAAGTGTAATTTGGAAGCAGGGAGATCCGTTAGGAAAAGGTGATATAAGACTAAATTAAGGAATCAGACATGGGAAGTACGAGAAAGCAAATGATCCAGGAGGTGGCTAGAAAGTATAATTGATAGGGGTTGATGATTAACTGGAATTTGAGATAAGAATAGGGGAGTAGCTAAGTATCATGCATTTTGAAAATAATTTCATTCATTAGGGTAAAGACCACAGTTTGAGGGAGAAGACCAGCATCTCAGTTTTGGTCGTGATAAAATTGTCAGTGAGACTTTCCAAAGACAAGGTGGCCTAGCAGAAATGCAAACTTGCCTACCTCTAGTGACTATTCAACATGGTGTGGGATGCATTTTTATTACATACTTAAGATTATCTGGTCTTTGGCCTGCTTCCCTCACTGTTTCTTGCCCTATTTCTGCATGCAACTTGTGTGGAACCAATATGACTTGTGACAAGTTAAAACCCAGTATTATTTTTCTTTCTATCATCTTTTTAAGTTTCATTTAGTGGGGATAATCTTCCTTATCCCTGGATGAAAATTCTGGCCTTTTGCTTTCTCTTTTTATTTCAAGTACTACAGTAGTACTAGCAGTCTCAAAGTCGCCAATACATGAAAATGTCCAATCCTGTGTGTTAATCACAATCTAAAACTTGAATCTGGGTTAAATCTTCTCTCCTCCAGTTTGAAGGATGAACGATTAAAATAACAATGAAGATTTGATTGTTCTTCTTTGTACTCCTGCTTCGCACAACTCTTAACAGGTTTGCTACTTCAATTGTAATTTCATTTTCCTATGGGAAGTAAATCAGAAGATGGCAGCAAGATAGGGATGGACAGTGCAATTCTAACTTGGCTGATGGCACTCTTGTTTCTTCCGAAGTTCCCTGTTGAGCTCCTATCTGCTTTGTTCTAATACTCTTGGCAGAGGACACTTTTCTCAGTCTCATCAAAACGCTCTTCTTTCTCTTGAGGATCCCATCCCTTCCAGGCAGTCCTATTAGCCAGGACAAAAGATGACCACACTCATCTCTCTTTCATTGCCGTATCTTGCCCACAGTAAACTTACCCCATGCCTTAAACAATCTCCAGGATCCCAGGCTAATACCAAAACAACAAGGTTCTTTCACTTCCCCTGCCCTCAAGCATTTAGTCAACCTGGCCCTTCTTTTACCTTCTAGGTTTCCATGGAGGTCAGATCCCAGTGTTGTGCTTTAGCCTTCTCAGACATGAGTCGGTCACCACTGTGCTCTCTACACAGTGAAGGAAAGACATTTCATAACTGCACAAGCAATTCCCTTGAAACTTCGATGTTAGAGGGTGACATCGCCCCAACCATCTTTCCTCTACTGTGGGTATGAGATGCAGAACCACAGTCCTTCAGATAGATCTCTAGGACAGTCTTTTCTCCTTTCATCAATTTCTCTACAAATATTTGACCAATCTTAGAGATTTCAGAGGCTGGAACAGTTTTTAACAACCATTTCTTTGTAAATTTTATATTTGTATTGGAGGCACGTATTTCACATACTCACATTGATATTTTGTATGTAAGGTAGGAAGTGTCTATTCTAACATTGTTTTATATTTTGTTTTATATCCCCAAGTCCTTTATACAAAAGCATCCACACTGCATGCACAAATTTGAAGCTGGAGCAACAAAGCCCATTAAGACATGATTAATTTCTGTCCTTGAGATCTGAAAGATACGTATATGAAAAAGAGCTATAAGTGCTATAACAGACAAGTGAACAATGTGTCATGGAAGTAGAGAGGAAGAAATAGCAAATTCTTAAATGAAGGTAGTTAAAAGAAATTTCAGAAACTGGAGCTACAAAGCTCAATAAGAAGCTAGAGCTACAAAACCAGTTAAAACATGACTAATTTCTGTCCTTGACATCGAGAAGTTAGGTATATGAGAAACAGCTATAAATGCTATAAAAGAAGCATGTCCACTGGGTTATGGAAATGGAAGAAATAGCAGATTCTTAACAGAAAGTAATTAGATAAAATTTAAAGGTAAAGATAATATTTGAGTTGAACCTGAAAAAATATATGGGATTTCATTGGTGCATTTCATCTCCCCAATTATTGGAAACATGATCCCTTATTATTATTCTTAATCACCCATTTATGATTAGAACCTACCTATTGAAATAATTCCAGACAAATCAATATGACAGTTTGATTACAATGTTGTTTTAAGGTAAAACAATCCTTGTAACTACTTATCTTCAACTACTCCTTTTAGGGTATTTTATGATAAAAATATAAAATTTTTTTGATAGGTGAAAAAAAAGTCCCACTGTGAGTTACCTGTAGTGAAACATTATTACATAACAATATTTTCCCAATAATGTTACCTCAGTCTATTTAATTACAATTTACCATTACATAAAATGCTATGTCACTGCTACCATAGTTGTTATTTTTCTTGATCTTTAAAAATGCTGACATTGAGGGCTTCCCTGGTTGCACAGTGGATAAGAATCCTCCTGCCAAGGCAAGGGAAACGGGTTCGAACCCTGGTCTGGGAAGATCCCACATACTGCAGAGCAACTAAGCCCATGCACCACAACTATTGAGCCTGCGCTCTAGAGCTCACGAGCCACAACTACTGAGCCCACGTGCCACAACTACTGAAGCCCAGGCACCTAGAGCCCGTGCTCTGCAACAAGAGAAGCCACCACAATGAGAAGCCTGCGGACTGCAACAAAGAGTAGCCCCTGCTCACCGCAACTAGATAAAGCCCACGCGCAGCAATGAAGACCCAACACAGTCAAAAATTAATTAATTAATTAACTAAAAAGAAATGCTGACATTGAATATATGTAACCTAAATATTAGCTAAACTAAAAATTCTTTTGAGGTTGTCATATGTACTTGTTTTAGAATATATATATATATAAATAAAATACGTGTATATATGTGTGTATATATATGCATATCTGTGTGTGTGTGTATATATATATACACACACACACACACATACCTCTAATAGTAATAGCCAACATAGTCTATGGATTTATTCTAGACCAGGCATTATGCTAAGGTACTTACATGCATGATTACATTCAATTTGTACATAATCCTTTGGCTTTAGTTATTATGATCATTCCCATTATACAGATTAACATATGAAGGCCCAGAAGCATTAACCCATTTCCCAAGGTCATATCAAATCATAAAGACCCAAGTTCTGGTCCAGGCAGGCTAAGTCCAGTTCCACATTCTTATCCGCTACAATTTCCTGCTTCCTATAGTTTCTAACTCTAGCACAGGTATTCCCATTCAGATCTACAGAATAATCTGGAATTTTCATGTGATTTTTATTGTATATATTCAGCTCCATTCCGTTGTCATTTGTTATGGAATTAGATTTGGGGAAAACTTACAGCCTATTAGCAGAAAAAATTATATATACATTTACAAAAATACCCATAGACTCTTTCCTTCTGAGGAAAAGTACATTTTAACTATGCCTGGTGAAGCTAGAGATCTTCTAGCCTATTATATTCCATTCATAAGGGTACTTCATGTAACACTCTTGTGCCAAAAAAAAAATAATTTCACTTATAAAAGGAGCAATTGTTCAACATCGATTAAAAACACCTATAATAGCATCGAGTACTTAGTACAAGAACCTAATGGATGCTGAATGGATGAGTGGATAGATGGATGAATAAATGAGAGAATGAATGGGCTATGCTCCATAAGGCTTAATTAATACAGTTAGTATGTGTGTGATTTTTGTGTGTGTATTTTATGTAGCTGTACACACAGACACACAACCCTATGTACCTGTGTGATTGACTAAATGGCTGACATCTGTTTACTTTTTTCCTCTTATTTTTTATATGTTTAACTCTTAATTAGTATGTCTGTTATTCCTAAGATATGTGCTTTTCTGTATTTTTATTTATTTTCCCATATATGTCTGCATAATACATGTGTAGTTAAGGAAAGAAGGAGATGATAACTAAAGCCTCTCTCCCTCTCCCTCTCTCTCCCTCTCCCTCTCTCTCTCTCTCTCCCTCTCCCTCTCTCTCTCTCTCTCTCTCTCTCTCCCCGCCTCTCCCTCTCCCTCTCCCTGCCCCCCCATAGGTGTAACACTGGTCATGAATAGTCTTTTCCTATTCCATACCCCTTTGAAGTAAGTACTGAGCAAATACTTAAAGATGATCACTTTGGAAGGCACCAGACTATCAGCCTGCCCAAGCAAACTGTATGTTTGGGTCCAACACTTTGCCGCAAGACACTGGGTAGCCATGTTGCACACCCTAATGAAAATGAGAACTTATGTCAGTAATCAGTGAATTACTACCAGGAATGAAAAAGTCATGACAATTTACTTACTGCCAAAAAAAAAAAAAAAATCAGCAGATTCATGAAACTTTTTTCTTCATAGGATGATTTAAAACTGAACAGATTGTTGGAGAGTGCTTCAGTAGAAAGTGTGTGTGTGTGTGTGTGTGTGTATACAGATGCATACATACTTGTTCTGATATTCCAGTCACTATAGGTAAACTTCATTTTGCTGTTAATCACTTCTGCACGGGAAAGTTGGCTTATTTTGTTTTAAGAGAAATCAGTAAAAGCCAATTTTTTTAAATCAATACGCAGAGAACAGTCTTGCCCACAGGGTAAAATACAAACTATCACATAAGAGGAGCAGCCCTATCACAATAAAACAAAAAGGGTATGTACTATATAATCATAGGTGAAAAAAATTATATAGACAAGGGGAAGGAAGAAATGTCAATGTCAGCTACTAACTCTCTGGGCAGTGGTTAAAGGTCTTCCAGCTTATATGAAATCTATGATTGATTCTCATTTACTTGGAAGAATTTATTATACCCAAAGGGAGAGTTAGAGAATTACTGCTCTTATCGCAATCAAAACACCAGGAATGAAAATCCCACTGGGGAAACAGATATTTTAATAATCTATTATATATCCACAGCAGTAACACTGCAGTGAAATGTCATGGATAACCAAGCTATTTCAACCTTTAATTTCCACACTGCTTAGGTTAGCATTCTAAATCAGACAACCAAGGGATCCCTAGAGCCCTGTGCTATTAAAACCAAATTCATTTCTAGAAAGTGCATTGCTCTAGTTTTACTATTCAAAAAGTATCTTAGATAGAGTTTGGTAGTGTTTACATAGGTTTTATGCTTTCTTCTCTTTCTTGCATGGTCTGTAAGGACAGTAAGTGATGAATATGACTGATTTGGGCATAATTTTATAAATACCTAAAAAAGCTATTTTTGCATTGGTAAGTTGGTTGCATTAACATGGGCATGTTTATGTGCCAATACCAATTTTTAAGAAAATAATAAGATTCATTCATTTTCCTCTGAGTAACAAAATAAATGACTGTAAAAATCAAGTGGAGAAAGTCAATAAATAAGTGTTTATTAGAACATTTGGGAAGCCTGAAAAAGCAAAACGGAATAAAACATTTATTAATAGTTCCTTCAAGGTCATTTTTTTAAAATAAATTTATTTATTTATTTATTTTTGGCTGCATTGGGTCATCGTTGCTGTGCATGGGCTTTTCTCTAGTTATGGCGAGCGGGAGCTACTTTCAGTTGCGCTTTGCAGGCTTCTCATTGCAGTGGCTTCTCTTGTTGCAGAGCACAGGCTCTAGGCGCGAGCTTCAGTAGTTGTGGCATGTGGGCTCAATAGTTGGGGCTTGCGGGCTGTAGAACGCAGGCTCAGTAGTTGTGGTGTGCTGGCTTAATTGCTCCACGGCATGTGGGATCTTCCCGGACCAGGACTCAAACCCGTGTCCCCTGCATTGGCAGGCGTATTCTTAACCACTGTGCCACCAGGGAAGTCCCAAGGTCATGTTTAACATCAGAAAATTAATCCTTTTTAAGAGGTCTGCTCTGAAGAATTGAGAACTTAAGAAATAAAGTTCATATTATCTTGAACAATGACTTTTACTCTCTTCAGCAAAACATCTCTAAATGCTATTTTAACAGAGAAGATCAAAGTCCATCCACTCCTTTTGCAACCCCTTGTTGCAAAACAGTGTAACTCTACCTTTTGCATGAAAGAAAGACTAATGGAGCAAAGACAAGGGATCCTCCACAAGTAGTTAGGTTAGGTTGGCATAGGCCAGCAGCTGACTGCAGTATTTTGGAAATACGTTTCTGGTTACTGAAACTGTACAGAAATCAGCCAGCGTGTGAATTGTACAGCCTTTAACCTGGTCATTTCAAAAGCAAAGCCCTGAAATTTAAGAGCAAAAATGTGTATCCCTCTGCTGGTGTTGATATTGTTATGCATTCTCTACATTTGAATGAAGCAACAAAAAAGTTGGTCACCTAAATCTGTTTTGTCTCCTTCTCCAATAAGTGAATATTCAATTGAACCTGAGATAAGTAGTCAGTTACAAATTAATATGTTCCTTCCCCTTACACAGAGACACAGAGAAGTGGGGTTGCAACTACTACTCAGTTCTGTAATAAGACTAGGTACAGTTGTTCCACCCAGACTCCTCTACAAGGAGATAGAATCAACTGTACAAGAAGAGAGATTAAATCAAATAATAGGCTTTAGGTAAAATAGGTAACTTTAACTGTTACCATGAAGAAATACATATTCATGGCTCAGAGCATGCAGTAGTCATGTGAGAGATGCTGGAAAATGACACCACAAGGTACATCAGCTAAAATGTCATAAACGTTTGAAATTATAAATAACAAGAAAAATAAGAAAATGTAACCATAGAAATATAAAAATTGCATTGAGGAGAGACAGATCCTTTTAAATGAAGCTTTAGAATTCTCTTCTCAGATGGATCCCTTTCCAGCTTCAATAAGTAAATTGGCATGTGTTACAGTAGAATCAGCAATGACACATACAAAGTCAACCAAACTCAGTCTATATATCAGCTCAGCTGTCTGATATATGTAGGCATCAACCATCACCTACAAAATTAAGAATTGTCTGTACACACAGTATTAGAACATATTTCTTTATAATAGAACTGGAGCCAAAATTCATTAGTTTGAGATTCTAACTTATTTATAGGAATCTCTATTTCTAGAAATTTGTGGACAATATTTCATGGAAAGTGCAGAAGTGATAAATGTAACCATCTTAAGAGGATAAAACTGAGCTATCAATCCACGGAGTCATGTAGGAGGAGATGTAAACAGCAGACCAGTGTTTACTATCAACTATCATTACTAATATTCTTTTTAATAACACAAAATTCCCTGAATGAAGCATATATGAAATATTCAACTCCAACCTTTATTTTTAAAGTGGGACCTTGCTAGCTAAACTGGCACCTACTTGTCCATCTCAACTGCACAGACCCCACCTGAGATAATGGAAAAAATAAATGGTCTGGAAATAGCCAAGTTGATTTAATTATATCTGTTTCTTCTAGAGCATTTTAATTCCTTCTGTAGAAGGTTGACCCCCTGGTTTCTAAATGCACAGTAAATCAAAGAGGGTGACCTTTACTTTTAAAAGAAATTTGTCTGGCAGTAATTAAAAGGAAAGATGCCTCATGTAACATCTAAGATAAATAAAAAGCAAATCAGTAACTAAAGAAAAAAATAATAGCCATTTGCATTATCATTATATGTTGGCATAGATTTTCATAGTCCCACTTCCCTCAGTAGCTTTTATGAATATTATTACAGAAAAGTATATCAGGTGTACAGATGTAAAATCTTAAATCCTTGATACATTTATTTATATTTTTAATAAATTATTTTGAGAACCTATGTAGAAAGGGCCAGAGTAATATAATTAGTAAGCCACAACAAATGTAATACAGACCTTTGAGGAGCTACTATTAAGAAACTAGAGAGAGAGTATAATATATTACCAAATCTCCAAGAAAAATAAAATTTGGACTCTCCATGGATTGAACTAGAATATAAGGATAGGAAAGCCACTAATCAGTGAAACCAATTCTGTCTCCATAAATTTTATCTCACCTTTGAGAGATTCTAGGTTACAGCTCTGGCTCAAATATGAACAAAAAACTCTTCTTTTTGTTCCTCTTGGTTTAGCTGAGAAAATCTGTTATTTTCAGTCTTCCTAAATACAAAGAAAAACTACTGAAAATAAATATTATGAACAAAAGCAAATACTTATTCCAGTTTACAAAATACCCCCTGATTTCTCATAATGTAACATGTCCTCAGAGTTTGAGGCTCCTATCCCAGCCCAATACTGTCTGTGTGATTTCCCTCTGTCCCCAAAGAGCCTTTTACTTCCAAATTCCTGCCCATACTCCATATTGGAAGTTACCATTTCACCAGTTCCTAAGCAGATATCATCTGCTAGACCTTTGTTTTCTGAAGTCATTATCAAGTGATTCAGAATCCATTCTTCAGTTCATTTACAGGTCCCTTTCTTAGTTTGGAGTCTGTGGGTTTTCTTCACACATGCACATTCTTCAAGTTATGGACCTCATGAATCATTCCACTTTCTCCTGGGACCTCAACTCCAAGGAATAATAAAGAATGGCTCTTCTCTCAGTAAGAGCCAACTATAAAGCTAAAACAAAAGTTACAACTGAAAGCTAGAGAGTCATTTCATCCTCACATGAAGATAGATGTGTAAATAAGAAATCATAATGCAGATAGGCAGGGAAACATGATGGAGAGCCCAAGGAAGGAGCTGAGGGAGACTTTGCAGAAGGATGGAACAAACATTAGGTCACAAAGAATGAGGAGGAGAGACCCTGCAGTAACTGGTAGTGAAGGGCATTCTAAGAAGAGGAAAGAACGTGTAGAAAATACTGGAGATATGCCTTTTTTTTTAATTGAAATGCTCAATAATCATTTTTATAACAATGTGCATTTGGAAAATGGATGTTTCATGTAGTTGGGACATGGGCACAATTGAGAGACTAATGGAAAAAAAATCAAGACTGATGGATTGTGGTTAGATTGCAAAGAGTTTTGTATATCTCACTAAGTAATGTGGACTTTATTCTTTAGGCAATATGTGAAATGTAAAGGTGTTTTAGGTTTTGTATGTGTATGGTTTTTGGTTTTTCTATTTTTGCAAATGTTATTTTTACTATTTTTAAAAAAATTATATTCAATTTTGTGTTATTGAAGGATTTCTTTAGGAGCTATAATGTAGTGGAATGGGGAAATGCTTATGGTAGTAGATTGGAGACTTAAGGGGTGATAGCTGTAATCCACATTATTATGACTATGAATCAAAGAGGTAATATAAGAAAATAAAGAAAAACACAGTAGTCACTGTATACACATATATATACACATATATATGTTGTATATATATATATATATATATATACACACACACACATATATATATATACACACACAGTACACAGACTATATTAATAAGTAAACAAGAGTATATGTAAATTTTTGAGATAAGTATATAATGGTTTGATAATATTTTTACATTAAAGGAAAGTATTTTGTTATATGGAAATCTTATACTCATTGTCCAAACTGTGGGATAAATGAGGTGTGAACATATAGTATTATAATGAATTTTATGAGAAACCATTACATTTTTAGGACATTCAAAAACAGAAATAGAGCTTCCCTGGTGGAGTCCGCCTGCCGATGCAGGGGACACGGGTTCGTGCCCGGGTCCGGGAAGATCCCATATGCCGCGGAGCGGCTGGGCCCGTGAGCCCTGGCCGCTGAGCCTGCGCGTCCAGAGCCTGTGCTCCGCAATGGGAGAGGCCACAACGGTGAGAGGCCCGCATACCGCAAAAAAAAACACAGAAATATGTATGAATCCTAACACACAGGCACTTTTTCACACACACATGTTGAAGAGATGCAAATCTAGAGAAAGGTGGAAATAAAACCTAAAACTAAAATTTAGTTAAGTACAAATATAGAAACACCCTTAATTGGGTCATCTTAGAAAATATAAAATTTATATATGTGGAACATACTTATAATTAATAATTAGTAATTATATTCTTACATGATGTGAACTAATGTACACTCAAATCAACCAGTGAAAAAATGACTTGCCTTAGAATTCCTGCACTGAATAAGGAAAGAGATATGCATGCTATTTATATAATCCAATGTGAGCAGATTTCTAACCATAGGTTCTGCCTCACTCATATTATAGCCTATCCTCGAGGTAGATTTAATCATGATGTACTACGCTTCCAATGTAGATACTCTGTCTCAAATACAAAATTAATGAATAAGACATGGCATCTGTTCTTTAGGATCTTACCAAATAGTGCATGTGCAGGGTTGGGGAGGGTTGGTTGTATGAGATACAGAGCCAACCCTGTGTCCAGACTCACAGACGGATTCTGGAAGTGATTTGAACATTCAATAGATTGCTAGGGCAGCCAAAGACTGTTACATTAATCAAAATTTTTAGTGACTGATGTTTCCAGTTGAAACAGTGGCTCCAAGAACATCTGTCCAGTTTGGAATGTTGCCTTCTGCAAGTTGAGCCAATTTCAGGCTCTCATGTATTGGAGAGCTCTGTTGCGTGGTTCTCTTTAGAATATGTCGTAAAGCTAATTAGCCCAAAATAGAGTGCAGAGGTACCTTGCACGTCTAAAAACAGCTCTCTCTAATGAGGACAGACTTTCTTCCCTGACCATATCCCCATTTTGATCGGTGCAAAGCTACAGCAATGTTTATGATGACAAAACATTTAGAGAAGATGGATGATTCAGTGTATCCATCTAGTCCACATAACTGGAAAATACTGACAGCATATCTCCTGAACTGTTTCCTTGAGGCAAGAGCCGTGTCTTTTTAATCTCTGCATGATCTAGCACATGCTTACAGAAGACCCTCCTTGAAGAAGAGAATAGAAGACCAGTAATATTATCTACAAACATGAACAAGTCATTTATTTCATACAACCTGACTAGTGTCAGTGTATTCATTTAATATTTTTACTATAAATATTTAAATGCAGTTTTGTTGCACTAAGGTTAGAAATATCAACTAGATACTGAAGGTGCTTTTCCTTTATTGCCGGCAATTATCATCCCAGAGCAGATTTCTATAAATAAAGGAGATTTGTTTATTTAGTTAGGCTTAACTTTGATTAGCTTTTTAAGATCTGAAATTGATTTATCTATGTCAAGTGAAGTATGCAAAATATAAGGTATTTCTTTCCATTATGAGATTTCTGAGTCCACGTTGAAACTGTAAATTTATGGTCTCTGCAAGTCTTCTGAGGCATCTGGACTGGGAATGCTGAAGTCAGAATTATGTAAGCAACAATTAGTATCCAAGTATAATTTCTATGGTTCCAAGAGTCTTACCATACACTGTACTATTATCTCCAGTCGGTTTCCTTTGTTTCCTTTCTATTTTTGCCCCTATTAATGTCTTGGTTCACACAAGGAATTTATGTTAGAAATGTTATTATTTGAGGAAGTTCAGGGCAATGCTGGCTTCTATACATGAAATATGAGCATATGAATTGCTCCCTTTAGCTTCCTGCAAAGAAGTCATGTAGCAGTGCTGCTCCGAACAAGATTTCAGCTCTCAGTAATGTGCCTTTGTTGTTTATTGAATATTTCATTATGTATGAGGACATGTTTTAACTTTGTATACCAGTCTGCTTCTTAAAAGGTCTTGGGAGTTGGAAACAACTGAACACTCTGTTGAGATTTGTGACTACCATCCGTCTGGTTAGAATTACTCATAGATCTTGCAAGAGTAGCAAAGATGCATCCATTATGACCATCAATCAGGATGGTCATTAAGCATTTTCTGCAGTCGAGATTGCTGTGCCAGATGGTACTTCAGGAACAATAGACAATGCACTCCAAACTACCAAGCGTTTGTTCTGTGCCGTTTTAACTTAGGGCTGGTAGAAGAATAAAATAAAGCAAAAGTACCTGTGAGAGTAAAACTCCTAGAAGTGGCTTTCTAGCCCCAGGCTCTTTTCTTTACATACAAGGACATACCAGTCCTTGGATTTTGAAATGTATATTGTCTAATAATATACACTGATCTGTAAAGATCACTAGTTCGTTTACAAAAATGTACCTCTCTTTCTGCTACTCTACCCCAAGATTTTTCTTTAAGTGACATTTTATAGTTTACTAAGGAGCTCCTTTTGGAGCAATATGAGCTTGACTTACATTGTTATAACGAAGTACCTATGATGGCTCTCCCATAGTAAGTGATAAATCCTTACTTAATGATACATAATGATGGATAAGTGTTATTTGCCCTTTGAAACTTTAATTATGTCTTATAACTATCTATGTCCCCCAGAATATGCAGAATCCCAGACGTGTTCAAAAGAGTGAAGTGGATCTCATGGGGCCAAGACCTGATTTCTCGCCTGACAATGGCAGTCCTCGGTCCTATTGCTCTAACTCATAGAAATTTCCTACATTCCTCAGTTCATTCTGCCAACTCAATTGACTTGTCCAATCAGTATCTTCATGGTTATATTTACAAACAGCCCCCATGAGGCTTAGTCATCTCCTGTTTTCCTGAGTTTGGTTTCCTAGGTCTGTTTTGTTCTTCAAATATTCTTCATATTATTAAATCCCACATTAAGTCCCTTCTTTTCAATGAAGGCTTCTCAATCCCTAATCCAGATGGACCTTTTTTCCAGATCATTCCCTTCATAACACTCTTGGAGCAACATACCCACAAACATTGTGGAATGGGAAATATTATTTTTTAAGACTTAAAAACCAAAGAGAAAAGAGAATGAAAAGTGTGTTCTAGTAAAGGTCAATTCAATGCTGTCCGACTGGTATGATGTCTTCAAGTGACTTTTCTGAATGCGCCTGCACCCTTCTTTCAGAGACCTTATTTTACCCAAGCTCTAACCATATCCACCAGATGAGAAGTGCCTTCTGTTTTCACAGTCCATCCACGCTGGCCTTGCTGTTAGTATAAGGGGAAGCATGACATCAAAGCTGGGCAAATGGCCTTCCCTGGAATGTTTTTCTCTCTCTCTCTTTAACTTGAATATAGGAAAGAAAATTCTCCCTTTAAGTATTTCAGATATATGAGCCTGGAACTAATGGTGGCCAACTGTTCACCTCATAGATAAGATAGCCTGGAAAATAAGGTCAATACACCAGAGCCAAAATTAGCATGTGAGAGACTCATACCATTCTAACTCTAGTTCTAATAACCAAAAGTATGATCAAGTTCTTTCCTTCCCATAGCTTGAATAAGCTGGTTTGAATTTGGTTCTGACCTTTGAATTTTAAAGTCTCTGTATAATACCCACCACAAAGGTCAACATGATTTCTGAAAGCAGTCCTTGGAAAACATTCCTGCAATTATGTCACATGTGTTTTGGAAATTAGAAAACATAGCTACTCCTCATTGGAAACAACCTTCCTCTAGCTATAAGAAAAAAAAATCACTTTTGAATTAATACAGGTTATACTGTATAATATTGGGGATAACAGAATAATTTTTAGGAAGTAAATATAGTAAGATATTTCAAATGGCTATATGTTTTAATGAAGATAAATAATTGCTGAGTTAATCAAATGAAAACGTATCTTAGTAAGGGTAGTTTAGCTAATGTGGCATATGGTATAAGGCATACATATATATGTGTGTATATATATGAATGCATCTATTTATATATATATGTATAGAAACAAACATATATACACATCTATTTATGAATACATACATATATATCATTTATATGATAAAGATAGAGAGATGCATGTTAGAGTAATCAGAAATATGACTGTGCAAAATTGTATGGTACATAGCCTTCAAATTATGTTCTATAAATACCTTTTTTAAGTTTCTATAAATGTCTTTTCTATCGAGCTTTAGAGAGAAGAAGGTCAAGGCTCATTAGAATTTTTCATTTCTTAATTTTTATTTCTGTTCTACATCTGTAGTTTAGTTCATACTAAAAGTTATGATATATATATTGATTTAAAGTTTTCAAAAGATAAAAGAAAAAAGTGAAAAAAAATTATAATTGATTCCACAACTGACAGGTAATTGTTGGAAATTTTGTTGTTATAATGTTGGGATTTTCAGGGAACTCAGAAATAACCTAGTGCTGTACTGCCCATCTGTCTTCCTCATAATCATTATGAAGTATAAAGACAGAAGGAAACCGAATATAAGAAACAGGGTTTTTGTTTTTATTACCTCCGTTTTTACCTAAGTTACATCTCCCTAATTGAATGTATAGGAATATAGAGCTAAGGCCTAGGTAATATCTATTCTACTCCTCAGAACAAATATTGCCAGAACAGATATGGAAACAATGATATACAAATCCCTTATTGGGTATAGTACTTTCAAATATTTTCTCCCATTCTGTGTGTTGTCTTTTCACTTTCCTAATCATGTTCTTTGAAGCACACGGTTTTTAATTTTAAGGAAGTCCAATTTAACAACTTTTTTCTTTTGTCACTTGTTATTAGTCTCTGTATTCAGGATACTTGCATATATTTCTTTTAATAGATCTATTGGTTTAATATATCTGCTATATTCAGCTTATACTGGTAAAAATGTAAAGAATGAAATCAAACCAAGAGGAGTTCATTTATTCTCTCACATCCCTTACAAATATCTACAAAATTCTGGCTACAGTAGCCTTACAGAACAGCAGTCAAACCTTGAGGTGCTTCTGATGCAGACTTAGAGATATTTAGGACTACCTCTAGGATATTGATCCGGTAAGGCTGCTGGAATCATAAAGGAGTGCATATTTTAAGTAGTTTAGGGGATAGCTAATATGTAGTTTGTGTTTCTTAGGAAAGGTAAAACCTGAGGGCTGGAGGGATGGGATTTCCAAATAGTGGCCATTTTCTTGTAAAGCTTGTGAAAACCTAGTAGTAATGCTTTTGAAACACAGGAAAAAAATCTAAATTAAAAAAATATAAGATATATTCATTGAATAAATGAATGAATAAAGACATTAATAAACTTTAACCTGCCCCCCATCTTCCTCTAAAATAGCTCTAAGCATGAAAGAGAGAGCGGGGAGGGGGGAGAGGGAGAGAGAGGAAGAAAGAAAGGGAATTTCAAATAGGCTTTATGCTATTTGTGGGTGATAATTTTGGAGATTCTGAAGGGATAGTGTAATATGGTCTACAGAAAATACCCCCCCCTTAATTAGCTCCAGCTAATTTCTTTCTTGCGGTATTTCTATCAATTTGATTTCGAGGATATGCTTAATTCATAAAATCAATTTAAAGCCTTTCTACTTTTTTTTTCCTGTTGAGAACACATTTTCTATTTTACTGTGGTAGGCAGAAATTTTGCCCCTTATCTGCACCCCCAGTGTCATTCCTGTGGTTAGGTTATGTTATGTTACATGACACAAGAAATTTTGAATATGTAATGAAAGTTACTAATCAACTGGCCTTAAAACAGAAGATTATCCTGGATTATCTATATATCTATATCTTCCTTCTTAAAGGAAGAAGAGAAAGTCAAAAAAGGAAAGCAGGGAGATGTGATAGAAAGGGATATCAGAGAGATTCTAAGTGTGAAAAGGATCCACTGTTGCTTGAGGATGGAGAGGGCCCTGTGGAAAATGTGAGAAAGCAGTGAATTCTGCTAATAACCAGTGACTGTGGAATAGGAGCCAGAGCCCCAGATGAGAACAGTAGACCCGGCTGACACCTTGATTTCAGCCTCCTCAGATCTTGAGCAGAGAATCCAACCATGCTGTGCTGGACTTCTGTCCTACAGAAGCTGAGATACTGATCAAAGAGTGTCATTTCAAGATGCCAAATTTGTAGTAATTTGTTATATAGCAATAAAAAACATAGAAATGGCAACAATTGGAAATGGGTTTTTAATTCTAGTGAAGAGAGCTTTATGACATCTCTCACCTAATCGTGTAGATATCCTCAGTGATATAGGAAGTGGGATCTTTGCCTAAGAATTAGGAAGGAAATATAAATGGTGAGATAAAAGCTGACAATTCCTCTGTGCTCATTAAGTACCAAGCAGCTAGTGAGGTGTCTGTTTAGCCCTACCCAGAGATCATCTTGTCCCTATACATGGACCCATGTAGCTCCAGACAAATGTATTTGTACAATGATTTGATAATCGATTGCCCTGTTCACAGTAGTTAGAACTGGGAGAGCATTCACCCAGCCTGGACCAAAGTGCCTTTATGAGAATTGGAAAAATACCATTCATTGCCAATTTGGAATGATGGAAATGTAAAAGCTCAAGAACTGTGTTAAGTCCTGTTTTATTATGGGTGCACTGATAATCAGAAGAGAACACTTTGTATTTCCTATGATTGTTCAAACTTTTGTTCAAGTACATTTCTAGGCCCTGACATAGTTTTCTACAAGATATTCCATATTCTGATGAGACTAGGAAGAGAGAAATACAGTGACTGATGGGACGTGCACTAGGTATAGGGAGAAATATCAATAGAGACTGTTCAATAACCTGGACAGGGGAGTAGAGGTGTATGGATGCCCACAAATGGGAAGGGACTTAAGTCAAGAGATTGAGCATACAAGAAGCATCAGAGAGCACAGTTAGGAGAGTCCAAAAAGAGGAAAACAGTTGAGATTCATCAGGGAAAGGAGTCTTAGGTGCTGGATTAGACAGATGGATAGGGAGGTTGGAATTTTGCAAGGTGGTGAATGTAGGGCATTAGTTGCAAACTGGGCTCCATAGTCTGGGAAGGTAAGCATATATAGGATGATTGTTGAGAGCCCAGATCCCTGGATACAGCAGACCACATCTTGAATGTAGGTTCCATCCATCACTAGTTGTGTGTCTTTGGAAAAGCTCTTTAACCTTTCTTATCTACAATTTTTGAACCTGTAAAATGAGAATAATGATAAAATATTATCTTAGATTTATTGTGAGAGGATAAAGATGTACAGGCTACCACCCAATGACAAGTTAAGGATCAAAGCAATTATTATAAGATAAATACGTGAAAAAACCTTAACTATGTGGAGCTAGCAAAAACAAAATCAATGTAAATATGAAGTATATAAAAAGGATTATCACTACATACATTTTAAAAATTACTAATAATTAATGCAAATGGTATATATACTGATAAGCCCAAATATAAGTCATATATTAAAGTTTTGGTCAAAATATAACTGCTGACCTATGATTAATTTAATATAAATATGTTCAGAATGTTTTACCTAAAGGTTAATTGTAAAAAAAAAATCAATATCTACTACCCTAATTATTTCTCCCTACACTTTAATCATTAAGAAACAATTTTAAAAAATTCTCTGTATTTAAGGTGACTATTAATTTATCTTCTAAACAAGGACACTTAAGAAGTTTAAAAATATGCTACAAACAATTAGCAGGTACTAATTGACTTATTCAGGGATAAAATGAGAATATTTAGGCAAACAGCCATCCTCTCTACAGAATTTTAAATGTTTGTTTATAATTGCTTGATAGAGATAAGAAAAGTAAAATGGTGTCAGTCTGACTTGGGGCTTCCCTATTCTTCAACTTGTTTCAATACCACCCCCATTCCCTTGCACCCTGCCACCTTCACGGAAAAATCATAGGCCATGATTATGATCAGGCTTCCTAAAACCAACAATTTTTGTTTTGTTTTTAAAGTAAGTAAAATGCAGCGGGAGTAAAGAGAGGTTTCTGTGAAGTCAGCAGCTGAAGGATTTCTTACCTTCTCTTCACTTTGAACTCCATTTCATCTACATCTCCCAAGAAAGCAGCCTTTACCCCAACGGGCCAGTGTGCTAGACCTGCAATGTGTGAGTGAGACCTCAGAGCTTACTGGAATCTCATAGGACCAGCAGGTGTAGACATTTTTTCCCCCTCTTCACTCTGATATGAATAAAAATGTATCAGTTAAAGGCCCAGACTATCAGAAGGGAACAAACCATTGTTTAAACTATGCCCTCAGAGATGAAATTTTCTTAGTGTCTCTGATCTCTTGGCACGCTGGAATGGAAAGAAGCTCAAGTTTGCTGTCTTCTCCCTGGCTTTAGAGCTGGAAGATGGCATGCAGACCAGACAGGAGAGAATCCTCCTTCTTGTTTCTGGACATGCACTGGCCAGGTGCCTGCTGAAAAAAGTCAGCCATAGATCATGGTCTATTGTGCCTTCCAGCTACCACAAAACACAGTGGTCATCACCCAACATCAGGACCTAATTTCTAAAGAGCAAGGTAACTAAAATAAAATATATTTAAAAAATGAGGAAGCACAAAACCATGTTTTTTTCTCTAGTCTGAAGGCATGATTAATATCACGCCTGTGTTCCCCATCTCCGTTTGGAATCAATTCAGATTGACAAAAGAATACAAATGGGAAATAAGTAGAACTTATTTTATTTAAAATGTTGATATTAGAGGATGAAGTGTAGATGTGCAGCAAAAATAAGCATGCTAATGTTGAAACCTAAAATTAGATAAACTTCCCTATACACATAGGTACCAGTGGTCAATGACTAGGCTCTCCACATGAGTGTCTGTCTCTGTTAAACTTGGGGTTGATCAGAATGTATCTTTTCTATATGTGTCAAACTCCCAAAAGATAAGAGGATGGAGAGAGCTGAGTTACACATACATGTCAGTTATTTCCAATATTCAGTGATCAGGTAATTCATTCTACCTATATAATGAAAGAATAAGGATGGGGCAGTGGGTTAAGGGTGTTTGGGGAAATTTCATCCTAGAACTGTGAAAGACATATTTTCCCAGCATACCTCTGCCACTCAGCCCTAAACAAAGTTCTTCCTGAGGATTGCTCCATTAAGATTAAATAAAGTAATTGAAAATGAGAGCACTGTTCCAGGTAATGCCTTACAAAGGAAGGCATTGACATCAGTTATATCTGCAGTACAATCATGCCGATATGGAAGATCGACATCTGAACATATTTCACCAGGGCACAGGTGGAAGGTAGGAGAAAGAGAATTTGGTGACATCTCTGTTTGCTTCTACTTTTACTATACCTATACCTAATAAATGGGTTTCACCCCCCCATTTTTTAGCATAGGAAAGAAAGTACATAATTAGGTTGAGCCATGAAGGCGAGATAGAGATAAGTAAAATATACCTTCTGTGAATTAAGTTAGCTTAATTAAGCAATCCCAAAAAAGTACACTTAACAGAGACCATTCAGTATTTAATAAATTATTCAATATTTTTGATTAAGACCAGGCTTTGTACAACATAAGTTTGGAATAGAGAAAACCTTGATTCAAATTTAAATCTACCTCTTCAAATGTAGTGTAAATTACTGGAGTCTAAGAAACTAATTTTTTTTTAAATATTATTTTAGAAGAGTTTTAGATTTACAGATGTAAACTTTATCACCTGACTGAGGTAGTGTTTGTCAGGTTTCTCCATTGTTAATTGATTCTTTTTCCACCCTCTTTCCATATTGTATTCTTTAGAAGGAAGTCACTATGAGCATCTCACACATAAAAAGTATGAGTTATGATTTATGCTTTATCTCCTTGAAGGAGGTATATCTACATGACTTATTTGGAATTCTTATACAAAGGATATTTGTCTCTCTTCCCCATTTATTTATTCAGTCATTTATTTCTATCAATATGGGCTCATTGATATTTATTTTATTATAATTTGGGTTATAATCTAGTTTGGTGTTATTTTGTTGCTCAAATTGTTCTAGTTTTGGCCATTGGAAGCCATTTCAGTTATCTCCCATGCCCCTTGACATAACTCCATATAGTGCTTTTGTATTTTAACACTTCCTTATTTTGGGCACAAGATTCTCTAGGATCATCTTGTACATGCTTCACTCATTTCCAAAGTTGCTTAGCTCAGCACCATTTCAGCCTACCCTCTTTGATGAGGTTATATAAAACTTTTGTAATGCAGCAAGATGCATTTGTCACAGTCTACATTCTACTCTGAGATCCTGTCTCCTAAATGACTTTTTTAAAATTTGCGTACACTATAATTTGAGTCTGTGTGCTGTAAAGTGCTATGCATTTTGACAAATGCATAATATTGAGTATCGATTGTTATGATGTCATACAAAAGAGTTTCACCACCCCCCAAAAAATCATCTGTGCTTCAATCTATTCAACTTACACACCACCCCATACCACTGGAAATCACTAATCTGTTGACAGAGTCAATAGTTTTGCCTTTTCTAGAAACTCATATAAATAGAGTTATATAGCATATAACCTTCTCAGACTGGTTTCTTTGCTCATCAAGCCCAACTAAGATTCAAACATAATTTTGTGTGACTTGACAGCTAATTTTTTTTCAAGTAATATGTTACTGGTAGCCATTAAACAGTCTAATATTTGAATACCTTTTTCACCATGTTTTTAATTGAGGTGTAATTGACATACAACATTATATTAGTTTCAGGTGTACAACATAATGATTCAATATTTGTATATATTGTGAAATGAAGAACAACATAAGTCTAATGTTAATTCATTTTTACCTGCTGAATAGTATTCCATTTTCACAGCTTCTTTGTCCATCCACCCATGGATTGTGCTAAAAGCCCACTTTAATTGCTTCCAGTTTTTGGTAATTAAGACTATGGTAATTAAGACAACATTCAGAAATAGTTTTTTGTGGGGGACATATGTTTTAAAATCAGTTGGGTAAATATGGAGGATTGTGATTACTGTATCTTATAGTATGTATCCTTACCAGCAATTGATATTGTGAGGTTTATTTTTGTATTTTAACCATTCTAATAGGTGTTTATTGACAACTAATTATTTGAATTTGCAGTTACTTAAAGCCAAGTGATGTTGAGTGTATTTTCACATGCTTATACCCATATATCTTCCTGTGCTGTGGTGTCTTATATGTATTTTTTAGTTTCTTTATTGTTGAGTTTTAAGAGTTAATTGTATATTTTGGATACAAGTCCAGTATGTGATTTCCAAATATTCTCCAGATGGTTACTTGTCTTTCCATTATTTTAACTGTGTTTTCACAGAGCAAAGTATTTGATTTTTAATAAAGTACAACTTGTCAATTTTTTCATTCATAAGTTATGCTTTTATAATTGTCTCTAAAAACTCATCACTAAACCCAAGGCCACTAACTTTCACCTATGTTTTCTTTAAAAGTTTTATAGTTTTTCAACTTATATATTAATATACGGTCCATATTGAGGGATTTTATGTAAGATATAATCTGTGTTAAATTTTAGTTTTGCATATGGATGTTCAAGTGTTCCATTCTTGAAGACTTTCCTTTCTCTATTGAATTTCCTTTTGACCTCTGTCAAAAATCAGTTGACTATATTTTTGTAGTTCTGTTTCTGGGTTCTCCATTCCATTCCCTTTATATATATGACTATTATTTCCACAATGAAATGCTGTGTAGATTATTGTCGCTTTATATTAAATCTTAGAGTAGTGTGAGTCCTGCAACTTTGTTCATCTTCCTCAGTATTGTGTTGACTATTCTAAATTCTTTTTCTTTCCATATAAATTTTAGAATTAGTTTATCAGTATCTACAAAATAGCTTGCTGAGATTTTCATTGGTATTGCATTGGATCTATAGATCAGATTGAAAAGAATTAACATCTTAACGATATTGAGTCATGTGTTTCATAAACATGGACTCTCTCCATTTATTTTGTTATTTTATTTTTATCAGCGTTTTATAGCTTTTCTCATATACATTCTGTACATATCGATTTATATATAAGTATTAGATATAAAAAGATATTAAAAAAGTAATTTTATACCTCTCATACTTTCTTTGAAAATAATTATTTGTTATGTCTAGCCATCTGAAGATACAGCCAGCCTAGAATAGTCCATTTTAACTATGTAGTTCTTTCCCTGACTTCTTAATCAATAGCCAGTGGCATGAACAAGGTAGTTGCTTCACTCTGAAGGAAGCTGACTCTTGCTATGCCCATTTTCCTTATTAAATGTCAGTTATTCCAATAGAAGTGACTCACATTAGGATCATGTATTTTTATTTTAATAATCATAGTGTTTTAGACACAGATGGTACTGAGGTTAAAAAGAATAATTCTTCATTTATTTTTATTTCTTTTCCTTATTGATTACCTATTTCAGAATGTTCCAGTTCAGTCACCTCTTGCTCTTTCATTAAACCAGAACACAAAGTCTGTATTTGTGAAAATACCATCAAAATACCTTGAAAGATAGTAATTCGCCTTCAGAGAACACAATTCAACTTTGGTTCTGTGATATATCACATTACTTGTTGTGACTTTTCTAATAGTGTTTAACTTCAATTTTGTAGTTGTTGGGTATTATTTTATAGCAGTAGGAAATCTAAACACCCAAAGATATCTCAGGCTCTCATTTCCAGATATTTAAAGACATAATTTAATGGGATGATCAAAGTTATGTGTGAACCAAAACTTAGAAGGAAAATAAAAATTCAATTACCAAGAAATTTTGTTCACCTTTTTGTAATTCAAATAAGTTTGCCACTCTTAAAATGAGTTAGTTCAAAGGCAAAAACAGGAAAATAACAAAGAAAAGTTAGGTTTTCATTATGCAATGTTTGTTTCTTCTCTGATAATTGGTTATAAAGCTGAAGGCTTTTCCCCCATCCATTTACTATATGAATAAATAACAAGAATAATATAAGCTCAAAGCCTAGCAAATGGGTCAGTATTTTCTCCAGGGAAAGATGAAAGTTTTTATTTTATAAATTTTTTCCATAGCTCTGCAGTTCATCAAGATAGAATGCAGCAATGCAGATGGAATTTAGGCAATGCAGATGGAGTAAAGCTATTAGAAAGTAGTCAAGAGCCATTCCACTTATCATTTAATGTGTTTCTCTCAGGGTTTTATTTTTAGGCTGTAGGCTCCTCCCTAGCACTTTTGTTCAACTCTTCCTTGAGACTTTTACCGGTTTTATGAGCTTTTCACTCCATCTTTGGAAAACTAATCTATTATTATTTTCTTCATGAAAACTGCTACTGAGGGAAATGAAACTGTCCATGAACCAATAACTAATTTTGGTCTCATTTTTCGATCTATAAGTTGCACTGAACTACCTGTTTCTTTTCCTCAGCCCAGGTTTGATATATGAATATAAAATTATTTATCATGACAATGATAACTGAAATTGAGTTCCAAGGAAGTAAAATGATATAGTTTATTCCTCAAAATTCATGTCTCAAAAGTAGTCTGTTGAAAAGTAAATTGTAAAAGCTCACAGATAGATTGTTTTGATATTAAAAATTTTAAGGTAAAGAGGAAAAATTGAATGATTCATAAGTCTGAAAATGATTTATGTTTCCATTTAACTCAATCTTAGCACAAAAATCAAAATGCTAAAAATATAAAGATTTTAGGCTGAGGACTCTAAAAATCTTTGGGTAATTAAGTAATAGGCAGTTAGGTGCCTCCTCAGCAAGAGCTAATTTGAAACTTTTTGCCTTTAGCTATTATAGCAAGTATGTGTAATACTGACCAAACCATTGAGTTTTTTGGCTAACGAAAATATTAGGAGCTAGTACTCTTTTTTCTGACACTTTTCTGATTCACTGAACATCGTTCAGATTACTTACAGGTATTAATTTACTAAACCACTAGCAAACCACGTAATTTAATGAGAGACTTACAATTACGTGGTAACTACATGATTCCCACATGAGTATCTAGAAAAAAATGGAACACTGTCAAAAATAAATCCATCTTATTGGGACAGCAATTGCTTAATAATGAACCTACAGTACCCTGAAGCACAAGAAAATGACCCTAGTGGTAATGGTGGTAATGTGTTTAATCACTTTAGTTGAATGGCTTTTAGAGAAGATAAACATACTGGGAAGTATGTTTTAAAATGTAGCAAGGAAACATTTTGGTTTACTGAACATAGAATTTAATTTCATAACAGTTTTGAAATTAGTATTTGTAAAAATAAAGTAGATATTTGACTCGACATCCTCCAGAGCAGGATTTCCAAAGAGGCAATGTTTATTGCTAATAGATTTTAATTCCCTGTATTTCCAAAGCTATTATATGCAACGTTGCCTAACAAAGAAAATGTGTACACAGAGCCCTTTTTATACTCATTTTAATGTTGATATTGCGTATAAATAGCAGAAGAAATTGTGGCCACTGTCTTGAAGTCTAAACTAAAACATAAGAAATAAATTAAATAGAATTTAAATTTTCATCTAGAGGGAAAAGTTATTCCTAAAGAACAACATTCTGCATATTGAAATTAAGCCCTATTAGAAAAGTAACAAATGATTTTTTCATGGATATTTTTTATCAGATTGGGAATATTTCCTTCTGATCCTAGTTTGCATAGCATTTTTATCATGAATAGTGTTCAATTTGGGGAAGTGCATTTTCTGCAGCTATTTAAAAAATTATATAATTTTTCTTCTTTATTGGTTTCATATGGTTACTGACATTGATTGCTTTTCACATGGTACCCAACCTTGCATTCCTACAGTGAAACTCCTTGGCATGAGTTATTTCCCTTTTTATAAATTAGTGCATTTCACTTTTAAAACTTTATTAAGAAATGTGTTTCTATGTTCATCAAATACATTATTTGGTAATTTGCTGTTCTTGTAAATTTGTTTGGGAAGTTTAGAGTCATTGTTCTGCTGGCTTCTGATTATAAGTCTGGGTTTGTTTCCTCCTCTAATATTTTCTGAAAGAGTTTACATAGAATTATTATTATTTTCTCCTTAAATATTTGCTCAGATTCATTATAAAGTCCATCAGGCCTACAGTTGTATTTTAGGGAAGATTTTTTTTTGGTTCAAATTCAATTGTGTTAACAGATATGAGATTATTTAGATTCTCTGTTCTTCCTATGTCTGTTTTGATAAATTTTGGTTGTCAAGGTTTTTGTCCATTTCATCTAAGTTTTCAAATATTAGCTCCTAATATCTCCTTTTAATTCTTTGAATATCTGTAGACTCTTTTGTGATATATCTTCTGCTTAGTGTGAATTTACTTGGATACAAAAAACTTTAGGCAAATACCAAAAAAACAGCATTATGTTTTCTCTACTGAATATTGAACTGGCTATCAAAACATGCATGCAATGTGAGCCTCTTATTGTATGTTTTGATCAAGCCTCTGAAAAAACAGATATAGGCAATGATGAAGTGTGTGTGTGTGTGTGTGTGTGTGTGTGTGTGTGTGTGTACACACGTGCTACTATACTGGACAGCTCAAGATTCTATATTCTTATGAAAAATCACTACTCCTCCCATTAAATGTCTCCTGGTCAAAGGTCATTGGAATCAATTATGTCCAATTAGATTGTTCTCAGAAGTTAAAAAAAACAACCAAAACACAACTGAAAATTTACCTCTACCACAGTAGGCTATGGGATGTATTTATTCATTTTACTTTGTACTGTACAATCATTCTCCTGTTCCACATGAATTTAATTAGGAGTTTGAGGAATAGATTGTGAAACATTTAGTAGTCACCACTCCTTAAAAACAGTAGAAACACAATTCACTAAAAAGCATGATATTTTATCTTTATTTCCCATGGAATAAAAGTAATCACTGATCACTGACACAACAAAGTGTCTGCTTTACCTTCTGAGGATTTCTTATACTATAATATTTTTTCCAAAATGTTGTAAAGAGTAATTTTTTTCTAAAATATTTTAGAGATTATCATAGTTTTACTTTTCTGCTCCTTCACCCCACTTTATTTTTTTACCCAGGAGAGTAGTAGACAAACACTTTTATATTTTAAAAAAATTACTTGTGTTTTCCATCACTTTTTGAATACAATTTACATTATTAGTATTTTTAAAAATGCAAAAAAAGGGACTAAACTGTTCTTGTAAGAAAAATTTTTTGTAGGAAATCATGTCTATTTAATCCAGACATTAATCATTTATTTTATCTTTAATCATGTATATAGTTTTTTGAGTAGAAAAGCAAAAGGAGAATGGTTTTGATAGAGAAATATATCAGCATAAACAGATTTTAGGGAAAACATGTTTTTCTAAGAACAGGAAACATAAGCTATTTTTTTAACTATCCAATACTGTTTCAGCTTTCACCACCAATAGTTTTGCCTAATTTACCAGAGCAGGGTGTGTGTGTCTGTGTCTGTGTGTGTGTGTGTGTGTTGTATAGCAGGATCAAGGGGTATTTACATGGGCATATACCCATGACTACATTCTTAAAGAAGTAATATTTCTGTACCTACAATGAATATTGGACTTGTGTGTTCATTCCTGAGACTGCCTTATGGATGATATTCATAATTTAATAATGATTGAGATTTGTATACAGCTCATCTTTTTAAATAGACCTGAAAGCCCTTAATGGTATGAAATGTCTAGTTCATATTTCTCTTTCTTATTACCTAGAATACTATCTAAGTCTTAAATCTAATGCCTATAGAACAGTCAATGTTGAGATAGGAGTTTGTAAAATTTTAGCCTTAGAAATGACTTTGGAGACAATCTTGTTCCTATTCCTGCCATCAACATAAATTTCATACTTTTTGGTAGATGATTATTTGAACTTATATAAATTTCTACTCAAAAAAAGAGAAAACAAAGAGATACAGTATTACCCTGCCTTGCCTGAAGAAATCCAAAATATCCAGCCCAACAAGACTAGATAATAGCCTTGTTAGTCCCCCTCCTCTATTTTCCACACCCTGTCCCACTTCACCCCTATTCTCCATATATAGGTCATACATAGATAACTTTTCACTTAATATGACTCAATCAAATAAATACAGAAGAGTGATGTTCAATTATTTAATAACAATAATGGTACAAGCACAATCCTGTCAAAATGAGGGACTAAATAGTTCTAGCCACAAGTACATTGTACGTACCACTATATTGGTGTATTCCAGCTAGATATCATTCCTGAAAACATCCAAATTAATGAGGAAATAGAAAATACAAAGAAAGAATTCTTAAAGAAATATGTACCAAATTTTTGCAAATCACAATTGATATTCACAACATATTATAAAGAAAAGAGTGCACTCTCTCCTACCCACACTTGGACACTTAGGCTTGGTGAATTCAAGTTACCTTTAAGAGAGTAACTTCAGAAGATAGAATTGAAATGTAAATTGTGAATTAAAGTTCAGCCTATTTGTTACATCAATACAGAAACTGAACAAGAAGTAAAAGAATTAAACTAATCCCGTAATAGTTAAAAGACAAACATAACATTTGGCTTTTCCTTCTTCCATTGTGATTTTACTTCAAGGCTATTTGGAACTGATCTGGATTAAGACAATTGTCATAAGCATTTTTGTACACTTTTTTTTCTTGGTGTATAGCGTCTTGCAGGAAAGGAGTATCATTCCTATAAATGAATCATCTCTGACTGCACCTGAAAAATGGAGATGAGATCTGTATAATTGTGGTTTGCGGAAGGACAGTTCTGTGGATGTGAAAATGTCACGCAGCACCTGGGCTGTTCTCTGTCATGACACTTCATTCTCCTCAGCCAGGCTTCCCAGTGAGGGTGAGATGTCTATTTTCAGCCTAGATCCCTCATACCTAATCACACCCCTCCTGAGCCACAGCCTCCACTATGCTTCCCACCAAGTCTTTATAGTCACCCAGCTCATTAGTCCCAATCCCTTCTCAACATATGCTTTCTTAAAGTTACTCAGTATTTCCACCCACTGTCTGTTTTCTCCACTTTTTGACTTTTCAGAACTTAAATCCAAATATATTGCTTGTTTACACATATATAATTGTACTTTAGACATTAAAATTCAATCACCTTTCCAAATATGAATACTAATAGCTTTAAGACATTTATATAATTTTTAAGACAAATGATAAACAAAATAAAACATATCTAAGCATTTATAAGATTAGTAATATTTAAATAAGCTCTTCAAACAGGACTAAACTTATTAAAAGTACAATTTTTATAATAAAAGTGTGATTTACATAGGTTTCCAAGTTATTGATTTGATTCATCTATAGAAATCATGTTTCCTATATAAAAACAACTGCAAAACTCACTGTAATTTTAGTTCATTTGGCACGCTTTAAATCTTGTTAAGGAGCTGTGTGGGTATGAGCATACGTGGGTACCAATAAAAACATTCTTGAGAAAAGCTACAAATGTTTAAGTATAGGAAATTTTATAAGAGTTTAGAGTTAAGTACATTTCCTTTATTGAAACACATTTTTGTAATACAGTAATTGTGTTAGAAAATTATATCAGGAACACTCAAGTATAGTTTTATCAAGGTATTTAATTTTTTGTAGCCTGGAAGACAATGAGTTACAGAACTTCTGCAAGACTGATTGAATTTAGGTTAGTGGTGAAATCTAAAAAATAATAGGCTAGAGTCCCCAAATTCAAGCCTCATAAAGCATATTTATATGAGTTTACGAATCATACAACATGCTATTACGCCTGAGAGGTTTGGATTAAATACTTGTTAAGAAATTGCTAGCAAATGCAAGTTTGTGTGCCCAACACACAGTGAGGCCAAACAATACCAAAATGTTGGAGTTTGGAGCAGAGAAAGGTTTATCACAGGACCATGCAAGGAGATGGGTGGCGTTTGCCCCCAAACCCCTGAACTCCCTGAAAGGGTTCAGCAAAGCATTTTTAAAAGCCAGGTGAGGGAAGGGGGTCACAAGGTATGTGATCAGCTCCTGCACAATGCTCACTAATCGTTGAAGGTGAGGTACCAGGGCAGTGTCACAGGGGTTAACCTTATCAATCCTTAGGCTTCAGGAGGTCCGGGGGGCTGTGTGCTCAAGGTCATCAAGTAGTGAATATCTTCCATTTGATGGAGGGTTTTCACATCTGTAAAACAACTCAGGAAATGAGCATCAGATACTGTTATCTAGGTACTTCAGAGCGGAGATAAAGCAGAGGATATGGGGGAAGGACCTGCCCTGGGAAGGCCCCTTTTGAGTCCTGCTTGGTTACAAAATGTTTATAGGGAACCCAGGCATAATTTGTTTCATTCACCCTAAGGAAAAACTTAAGCTCCAAAAATGCCCCATCCCCCCTTTTTCCAAGTAGAGCAAATAGCCCTCTGGGGTGTTTTCAACAAACAACTTTCCGGCTCTCCGGACCCCAACTGGGTGCCCTACAGTTCAACCCAATTCTGACACTAGTAACTACCTGGGGTTAGCCTCAGGCTCCCAGATTTAAGAGCTCATTCCTACAAGACTGCCTTCACTTCAGATGCCTGTCCAAGTACTGAGTCCTCAAATTACCCACACTTCTGCCAGACTTAGCTACAAAGTCAGCTGTTTCCAAAACCCTCCCCACCCCATCAGGTTGATGATTTGATAGAAAGGCTCACAGAACTCAGGAAGACAGTTAACTTATATTTCCTGGTTTATTATATAGGATATAACTCAGGAGCAGTCAAATGCCAGAGATGCATAGGACAAAATATGTTGGGGTGTGTGCCTGTGGGGTGTGTGTGTGCGTTGTTTCTATGCATTTTCTAGTAGTGTCACCCCTACCCTCCCAGTACCTTTCTGTGTTCACCAACCCAGAAGCTTTCCAAATACCATTAACCAACATTTTTATAGAGCCCAATCTCCAGGCCCCCCCTCCCTTTCCCAGGGGAAGTTGGTATAGATGGGGCTGGAAGTTCCAGCTGTCTCATCACTTGGTCTTTCCCTGACCAGCCCCATCCGGAGGCTATCTAGGAGCGCTACCCTAAGTCATCTCATTAGCATAAAGCCTGGTATGATCAAAAGGGACTTGTTATGAAAAACAAAAGATGCTCCTATCACTCAGGAAATTCCCAGGATTTTAGGAGCTCTGTGCTAGGAACTGGGGCCAAAGACCAAATATATTTCTTATTATACCACAAGCCCCCTTCCAAATTTCTCTAATGCTTGTTGTGATCATATACATAAGCCTGACTGAAACAGTACTCTCACGAGCCTGATACTTGATATTAATACGGGGATATTTATCATAATATTTATTATCTCCACACAACCCCATATCTCCAACTCTTACGTAAACAAGTTCACACAGGAACATGTATACACATCTCCATACACACACACACACACACACACACCACCACACCACACCACACACACACACACACACACACACAGTTTGGAAGTGATGGAGCTTGGGCTTTCAGCCACTATGGCCATGTGACTTCTGCCTGTGCATTTTTTTTTTCCTTTTTATTTATGACACTAAATCAAATAAGAAAAAAACAGTTCTATGCATGTCTTTAGTAGATTTTGCATATGTAAAGAACTGAATTACTAACCTCTTGAACTAAGAAAGACATTCCTTCTCCTGAAATTAATGCATCCATTTTCCTTTAAAAGAAGGTTTACAATGAGTAAGATTTACAAGATTCTTATTAAAAAAATGCATTAATAAGAAGATGAGGTTTGATTTTAAAATATCTATGGTTGAGCCGGTATATATTTCACTTATTCAGATTATCCTTATTAAATGTTAAAAAGATAATTATTGCATGATAAAATAGAGATTCAGTTACTGTACATTGTAGAAGACCCAGATTGGAAAAATATCAGATATAATTTCAAAATTTGCCTCGATGTTAATCTTACATGGCAGTTGTTAATGAGATATCTTCCACAAATGGCCTGGAAATTTGAATGAGTGGGAAAAAAAAAAGGTGGGAGAAATTAGTTGATAAATGCCATTTCAGAAAAGCAGATCTTTGAACAAAAGTACAAAGTAGACATTTAGGGTGAATAGTACAATTCTTTTTGTGCCAGAAGGATCTTTTTTTGAAATATTTTAACTACTATTGATGATTTAGCACCAGAAATTGGGCTGGCTGAAGCTACTTGGAGCTGTTTGCTGGGCTCTTAAGATTACGTCTATATGACCACAAACTCACTCACCTTCTCAAACTAGAGCAAGTCATTTCAGCACCGTTATATTTAACAAGCAATATCTAAATGAATCAGTGTTTAGTAACAGGAGCCAACTCAGGATCTTTCAAGGGCAGAAGAGCTAAGCTAGGAAATAACATTTTCTAACAAAATCAGTCAAAGGGAAAATAGCCCATCAGGTAGGAGATATCCCAACACAATTTTTGCAAAATTTCTACCTTGCCAACTGAGTCAATTTCAAAACAGTCAACAATGTTAATATTGTCATTGCCCCCTCATTGGTTAATGATTCTATTATGGTTGGAAAGCTAAAATTCTTTTATTGAATATCATAACATCAAAACCATATATTTGCATTCAAATTATGACTTGCACTAGGTGAATATTGTAGCCATCAACTGACTCTTTTCTGAAGCTGGCAATGACTTTTTTTAGAGTTGGCAAAGAATTTCCATTGTTTTTAACTAACTTCGAACCCTCATTTCTATTTCTGCTAAGTTTATACATTCATTTTATGACACTTAGTAGAAGGTAATTGTTCTTAACATAAATATATATCATTTCTCTGAAATAAAAATATACCCTGCAAAACACAAATATAAATGGTCATTATTATTAAAAGAAAAAGAAACTGTTAGCGAAATCATTAAATTTCCAATTTTTAAAAAGTTTATCAATATCCCACTACAGGAAAACTGCCAGATAAAGCTGTCCTAAACTAGACTCACCCTTCCTAGTACTCTTTTGCTCTTCTAAGTTTATTTTTTTCAAGAGCAGTGCTTGAATGTATGATCCGTTATTGTATAACAAAATGACAAAAGAAGCATCAATTCCTGAATCCTCTGATACTTATACCTTTAAAAAGAGAGAGAGAGAGGCAGATGCAGTGTTTATTCTGATTCATTAAAGTTTGGTGGAAAAATAATCCATAAATAGTATATACTGCTTGACCTTGAGAAAAGGAACTTCATAGTAGACTTTTAATTCTCTTTGATACTAAACTTTGTTTTATTTTTGCACATTTCCACACAATCTTCAGTCAGTTAGTTATTGTATGAGAAGTGCTTCCCTGAGATACATAGGTAGGAAGAAGAAATGAATACTAAGTTCTTTACATCATACTTTACAAACCTCATGAGGTAAACTATGATTTGCCAAGAATTTTATTTAAAGTAGGTTTTTGTATGAGGTGACCATTCAAGTCGTTTTTTTTTTTTTACATCTTTATTGGAGTACAATTGGTTTACAATGGTGTGTTAGTTTCTGCGTTATGACAAAGTGAATCAGTTATACATATTCATATTTTCCCATATCTCTTCCCTCTTGCATCTCCCTCCCTCCCACCCTCCCTATCCCACCCCTCTAGGTGGTCACAAAGCACCAAACTGATCTCCCTGTGCTATGCGGCTGCTTCCCACTAGCTATCTACCTTACGTTTGGTAGTGTATATATGTCCATGCCTCTCTCTTGCTTTGTCACAGCTTACCCTTCCCCCTCCCCATATCCTCAAGTCCATTCTCTAGTAGGTCTGTGTCTTTATTCCTGTCTTACCCCTAGCTTCTTCATGACATTTTTTTTTCTTAAATTCCATATATATGTGTTAGCATACGGTATTTGTCTTTCTCCTTCTGACTTACTTCACTCTGTATGACAGACTCTAGGTCTATCCACCTCATTACAAATAGCTCAATTTCATTTCTTTTTATGGCTGAGTAATATTCCATTGTATATATGTGCCACATCTTCTTTATCCATTCATCCGATGATGGACACTTAGGTTGTTTCCATCTCCAGGCTATTGTAAATAGAGTAGTTGTTTTTTAATGCTACCTGTCACACATTCGCCAGGTTGACTGGTTCCTCTCTATCTTCTTTGTCTGACCCAAGATGTTAGCAGATGGAAAATAAGTGAGAAGAGTTTATGGAGGTAGAGATCGCACTCAGTCTAGGCAACAATGAAATAGTGGCTATCAATACTTTCCATTTTCCAAAGGCCAATAATAAAGAAAACAAAAAGAGCTGAAAGAGTACAGAGTGAGATGGGATATTTAGGGACATTGGGAAGAGGAATCATATCTCCTTTGCCACTCTACTACAGCCAGAAGGGTTGGGGTCTTGGAACGAGCCACTTCCTGTGCAAAACTGTGATTAAGTTCCCTCATTCCAGTAGCTTGTTTCCCCAGAGTGTGAAGGATGGATGTGATGGACTAACATTAGTCATTTTATATTCAGTATAGAAAAATGGCATTCTGAATAGCAACTCCCAGCTGGTTTTAAGGATTATAAACTAATGCCAATAATTTTTGTAATTCTAAAGCATTTTACATGTATTTTTAATTATGTAAACTATGTATTACTTAATATTGAAATCAGCATCTTTTGGCATGATATTTAGATAATGAAATAGATAAGGCTGTCATTGTGCTTTTAGTATTTAAAATGGATTACCTGATTTTATGATACTTCAGGATAAAAGTATCAATACCACTTAGAATGATTTCACACAGCCAAATGTGTATAAACATGAAATGACTAGAAATAATTGTCAACCTTTTTTTTTTAATATGCAGCCCACTCTGCCAAATATGACACCAACATTTCACAACTCAAAAAGCGCATTAGACCTTTCAGGACAAGATGATGTGCTTCCAAACTCATAGGCAGCGATCTTTAAAAATCAGCTCTGCAGCCACCTCATGAAGGCTTACATCATTCTGATATCCTGCAGGCTAAACACTGTCATTGCAGTGCTGTTCTGAATATAGCCTGAAGTACCAAAGCGAAGAAAGATATTTATTTGCTAGGCCTTTGCTATATTTGGAGAGAATGAGGTTAATATTTTCCCTCAGCAGTGAGGATCTGCAGGCTGGTGTCATTGATACAGAGACTGCCAGGGAGAGGGAAGCGGTGCTGGGAATTACTTTTCCCCTTTTCCCTCGGTGAACACTGTGAGGAATATGTCTAAAAGGGTAAGGCGATTTAGCTTGGAAACAGGGTATAAGATTAAATTTCTAACTGTTTTTCTCCCCTTTGCAGATTAAAACCCATCTACTACCTTCAAGTCAACAACTTGTCTTTGAGATTCAATTCTTTATTTTCTCTGGGGAAATACAACACTAACTTGATCGTTATTTAGCAGTAATCTCTAAAATATAGCACTACACAATTACAATGACTTTGTAGCAGCTTCTATGGTTCCCTCAGCACTTACAGAGAATACTATAAATGCTGATATCACACTGGTCAGGTTACTATCATATCCCTTTATTTGTTCACTCAGTAGCTAATTCAGTTCAGTCCGTCTTTAGAATTTTCATTCAGCAAAAATCAACTACTTGTCAGAAATGTAGGTATCTGGGAAAAGCATATAGATAATGTATGGTCCATATCTTTTAGAAGCTTACTGCAGGGAAAATGTAAACATGTGGACGAATAATCGTAATATGACTCACAAGTGGAATGTTTGGAGTGTGAAAAAAAGAGAGCCTGAGGCACAGATTTCTAAATCCTTAAATCCTATCCTTCACAGACCACTTACTTTACATAAATGTGTGTATACGATTTTTATATTTTATATTATGTGTGCATACACACACACACACACACACACACACACACACACACACTTATGACAAGATCAAAAAAACAAATAGTTTCTACCTGAGCTTTTTTGACTAATAGACATATCTTTTTTGACTAAAATCTCAAGAGAGACTCAGGGTGATGGTCAATGGACCATACAGAGACCATCTCTCTGTGAGGTTAATGTTTACATTAGGGCCAGGAAACAAAGCAGGCTTTTGGCTTATTTTTTAAAAAACATACATTTGGACTTTAACCCTTTATATTTCATATATATCTTTATATGATAGAAAAAGTCTGCCCAGAAAGAACATATCACACAGAAATAAAATGCAAAGCTAAGAGAGCCAAGAAGCTTTGCCTTTTGTCTTGCACAGTGCTGGTCTTCAGTCGCTGTCCTGGACCATAGGACAGAAGGATGGAGAACCAGCCCCAGTCTTGTGTACTTCTTAGACTTCATAGAAAGAAGGGTTTAGGTGACAGAGAGACAGGAGAGCAAGAGCTGAAGGGGGGTTGCTGAATGGCTATGCCCATTTCTCCAGGCTTCTAGGAAAAACAAAACAAAACAAAAAAGTTATTTAAGAAACCATTTGAAGGGCTAACCATGGCACTTGCGTAATTCAGAGTATTACCCCTGCATGCTTTGGAGTAGAATGAGGTAGGAATGGGATAAGGGAGAGAAATGAGCCCCTCCTAAGAGCCCACAAGTTATAATAGATATCTTCAAATTGCTGTCATGGTTTGGAGCAGAAAGGGATTATAAATTAACTTTGTGTGTGGGGATCAAGAAAGACTTCAACAAGGAAGGAATATTTCATTATCGGCATCCCTAAGACTTCCAAAGATATCCTGAACAGCTCTCATCATCTCAATAATTGGATCTGTTAAATAGAAACATCCCTGTGAGTCTACTTAGTTTACTTGTACTGTAGTGTATAATAACTTTTGCACTCCTTTAAGATACACCAATTTTGAAAACAGGTTTACTAAATAACTAAAGCCACAACAATTTGATCTGGAAAGCAGTGAATAGTGTTACATAGCTGGAATGTGTTCTTTTCCCTGGATCAATTTTTATTTATTTGCATCTTAATTAAAATCTCCCCACTATTGCTTAAGAATAGTTGTGTATACTGCTACATAGAGCCCTAATACCTACACAGAACTGCTTTGGCAATAAGTGTGTGCTATGATGGAACCACTAGATATACTTGCTTTTGTTCTGCCTTCTGATCCTGCCACCTGGACACTTCTGTATATAAAGATGAAATTGGTGTAGACAGAGGCTAGAGTTGGAATCAGAAAATCTAAGTTCCAGCCTAACCTCTGTCCTTCTAGGTTTGGAAATTGGATAAGTCATGTAATTTCTCTGGGCTTGCTTCTCCTGCACAAAGTTGTGATCATTAAATCAAAAAAAAGAAGATATTATTTTATACCCTCATAAACTAGTAATATTACTAGTAGAAAAAATTCAGAATATTGACCCTTTCCTTCCAAATTTCTGAACTATAAGAAATTAAGAAATATTAAGAAGATATGTGAAAGGTGGTATTAAGCAAAGGTATTTGAAAATAGATGATATTTTATATATACTAGTTTTAAGTCTGTCTTAACATATGCATTTAATGTCTATTTTCATTTTTTGCATTGACTAAATAACTATAGGCTTGTATTCTAGTTCTAAGTAATGAAAAAAAGAAAAACATAGAAGAAAATTCACAGTGATTGCAATTTGTTACAAATTATAATGGAACAGTTTCACATAGTGTAGCACTGATATTGATAGTATTTTGACTTACAATTTTTATTGCATTTTGCTCACATACTTTTAATTTAATAGTTATTTTTAAGAGGAGAAAAATGTTTAAATAACTAGGAACACTGCATAAAAATTGGGCAAAAGTTGACAAACTAGTAATAATTATAGAACTATAATTCTATACTGATAAATTTATGATGATTTTCAGCAAAAAATATTTAAAATAAGATATGTAATTTATTTTTATGCAGCTGAAGTATATTCTGGACACACATGTATAACTCTAAATATTAAAAAATATGATGTTACTATACCATCCATAATTTTTAAAAGAAAACAGACCTCTTATTTTATTAGTGCTTATAAACCAGATAAATGGACTTCCAGACTGTTTCCACAGGTTAGGAGCTTGGAAGTCACCAATCCATTCTAATAACAAGTAAAAAGCTGAACAGAATGAAACACCAACAACTCTTCTTGAATCCATAAGAGAAGGGACGACACAGGGCAAACCACTGTCCCCACGATTTAAGAGAGACAGGTGAATACAGGGAATCATGGCTCACTGGAGATGAGTGTAAACTTCCACAAGAACCAGTGCTGGCATAGGGAAACCCGAACTGTAATTGCTGAATTTCTGGAGGCTCAAGGTGGACAACAGTGAGAGTTGAAAACTCCATGGGGATCTATTCATAGAAAGGCTCCTACAATTTGGGAGGATTTACTACCAGGTTCTCACAGTAAATACAATAGAAAGATCTCCTGATGTTTCCAACAGGGGTAGGGGGAAAGGAACCATTTTGAAATATGCCAGAGCGCTTTGTTCTTAACAAGGAGAAATGAATTAACCAAAGCCTAACCTGCTGGATTATTATCAGAGCATAACAGAGGTAGGGGGAGGGAAATACCCAACTCAGCCCGCTCTAGCCTTCCATGTGGGAGAAGGGAAATTTCCATATTTCCATCTAGAGTCTACTTTAGCATCCTGCCCCAACTAAGGGAGAGAGAAAACACTGAGTGGCACTTGTGAAGTTCACAGTTCAAAGGCATAGGCTCACTAAGAGCCAGACCTAATCAAAGGGCAGTGGAATGCTTCCCCCTCCCCACACTTTTTCACCACTTTACTAGAGGCCTAGTTAAGGAGTTTCTTTTACCCAGGACATCATGTCCTGCTATCAAGAAAAATTACAAGGCTTACTAAAAGGCCTGAAACGTAATTTGAAGAGACAGAGCAAGCACAGATGATCATTCCAATTAACACTCACATACAGAAGACTGATGTGCACCTCATACCATTGCATGCATGTTGCTCAAGCTAATCATGCCCTGATTATCCTTGACTAAAGATAAGTAACACCTCTTTGACTAAGGTGCTTAGATCTCAGCTCAACTAGTTTCCCTTAGCCAGTTATAATACATATAAAACATCATAGGAATTTAGTCATTGTATTAATTGCTTGGGCTGCTTGTAACAATGTACCACAAACCAGTTGGCTTAGACAACAGAAATTTGTCTCAAAGTTCTCAAGGCTAGAAGTCTAAGGTCAGTATGTTGGCAGGGTTGGTCTCTTCTGAGGGCTATATGGCAAAATCTGTTCCATCCTTCTCTCCTAGCTTCTGGTGGTTTGCTGGCAATCTTTGTCATTCCTGGCTTGTAGATGGCATTATTACTGTGCTTTCACATGGTCTTCTTCCTGTATGTGTCTGTTTTCTTCAGATGTCTTTCTTTGTATAAGGATACCAGTCATATTGATTAAGGGACCCACCCTACTCCAGTGTGACCTCATCTTAACCAATTGCATCTGCAATGACCATATTTACAAATAAGATCTTATTTCAAGGTACTTGGGGCTAGGATTTCAATATATGAATTTTAAGGGAACACAGTTCAACTCATAACCATCATCTTTACCATCAACTTGTCATTCAACATCTATTAAAATGAGCAGAATGTGCCTCAAGCCTAAATTAATATTTAAGAGATTACTTTTGCCTTACTTTCATTGAGTGTGTGTGTGTATGTATACACACACATGTATATATACATATATATTATATATAAATAAAATAGAATAAAAGTATTATTTGAATCTGTTTCTCAGATTATTCCTGGACTCAGTAAAACTGCTACTGTGCCCTTTCAGCATCGTTTATTTTCTAGAGGAAACAGCTCTCATCATTTAAATAAACAATAAAAAATAAATTAAATAAATTTAAATGGGAATATCTGTGCAATGCACAATTTAGTCACTACTAAGAGACATACATGTAATTCTAAGATTTTAATGACATTAATGACATATATAGTTTTTATATTAGTACCTAAGATTTATTTGCTATGTAATTATAATAAAATCTATCATTTTGCACATAGAAGAGCTCATTAATCAGCACTCACCCTACTGCCATCCAGATATATTTACTCTGGAGCTCTTAAATACCTTAGTTATGAGAATTAGAACATACTAAGCTATAATTTTTTCCTGCTCATAAAGTCACTTGATAACTTGTCCTTCAGGTCATATTTATTACCAATGAAGAATATACCCAAATACCAACTCCTACGTATCTATAATACCAAAGTAAATTATTAATGGATAAAATTAAGACAAATGTCTAATCTACCAATGGCAGAATTAGATTGTGATGGTTATTTCATTCACAGGTGCAGCGATATAAATACAAATGAATTAAGAATGTGAATTTTTAAACTTTGAAATTGTTTTTCTATATTAAAAGAGTCCAAATGTCCTACAGAATTCAGTCCAAGGTTCATCTGTTTACTCAGTCTATTGCCTGAGGGAGTGTGGAAGGAGAAAATTTATTTGAGAAGAAAATTAGATAATCAGTGGGGGGAGTTGACTGAGTGCTGACAAAGTGTCAGCAAGTTGCTTCTTTAATTTATGGTTTTAATCATAGAAAGTTGGCCAGAGCTGGGATATGTGCACATACTTTAACCAATATGCCAAGTTTCAAAGGGCTAAAATTAAACTTTGCTCACTGAAACATTAATACTGTATTCAAAGCTTTATTCATTTTTTCATTCATTTATCCTTTTATTCATTCATCTGTTAAATAATTATTGAACATTTGCTATGGACAGTCCTTTGGAGATCTGATTGCCCCACAAGTTAGTAATACAGTGGGTGTACATAACAGGAGATTTGCTCTGAAGGACTTCAAGAAAGGCTTTCCAGATAAAATTATATCTCTGCTAAGTCTAAAGGGATGATTAGGGATTAGTCAGGTAAAGTCAGCTAGGACAGGGGAGAAGATGTTGGATGAGATAGGCAACTAGATGTTTAAGGCAGAACAAATAACATATATAAAGATCTAGAGCAAGCAAGAATGTGGCACATTCTGATTTCAGAATGTGAAATCAGATGGGAGGTGGCATGTGGGACGGGAGCTGGAGCATGATGCAGTTAGGCATATGTAGGGTTTCAGCCATGTAAAGGAAAAGTAAAATGTATGATGACTGAAATGGGAAGCCACTGAGGAGTTTTTACTTGTGAAAAGTATAAGCAGAATAGGATTTTACAAAGATCACTCCAGCTCTAGGGTGGAGAATGTATCGAATGGAAAAAAAAAACCCAAAGGCCAGAAGAGTACAAGGTTGTTCCTGTAAAATATGAGGTGCTTTGTGCCTGGCAACTAGGCTATGAGTACCAAAGACAGAGGAAGTAATTGTTGTTAAAATACATATTGGGTGTTCAATTTTTGTGCTGTTGATGTGAATAAGAAAAGATAATTAAAATCAAGAAAGATACCAGCCTTGTGATTTTGAAAAGTGATAATTCTATCCAAATCAAGAATGACGAGGCTTCGCTGGTGGCGCAGTGGTTGGGGGTCTGCCTGCCGATGCAGGGGACACGGATTCGTGCCCCGGTCCGGAAAGATCACACATGCCGCGGAGCGGCTGGGCGCGTGATCCATGGCCGCTGAGCCTGCGCGTCCGGAGCCTGTGCTCCGCAACGGCAGAGGCCACAACGGTGAGAGGCCCGCGTACCGCAAAAAAAAAAAAAAGAATGACGAATCAGTATTAATCAATAAGTCATTGCAACCTGTAGTTTCAGGATCAGAAGTATTTTTGCTCATCTGTAGTCATTTGTTCAGCCTGTTTGGGTTGCTATAACAAAGTACCACACACTGGGTGGCTTATAAGCAACAGAAATTTATTGCTATAGTTCTGGAAGCTGGAAATTCCAAGATCAAGGGACTAGTAGATTCAGTGTCTGGTGAGGGCCTGCTTTCTTGTTCATAGAAGGCACCTTCTAACTGAAAGTGCACATGGCTCTCTTTTTGGCGTCATGGTAATCACCTCCCAAAGGCCCCATCTCCTAATACCATCTCCTTGTGGGGTTAGTGTTTCAACATATGAATTTGGGGAGGACACAGATATTCAGACGGTAGCACTCTTGTCCTAAATAGTGCCATGATTTTAAAAATTATATATATATGAAATTGATATTGGGTTAAAGAGTGGTAAGAATGCCATAATTTTGCCCAATAATTCCCAGTTTGGTGTAGTGGGCCACAGCACATTACTCACATACTCTCTCCAAGCTTTCTTATCATAGAGTTCAACAGAACTTCTTGTTTTATAAGCAGCTTTATAGTTTACATATTATAAAATTCATCTATTATAAATGTACAATCAATATTTTCTTAGTAAATTTATAGACTTGTATAATTATCACCATAATCCAGTTTGACAACATTCCATCACCTCAAAAAGTTGTCTTGTACCAATATTTTCAGCTAATTACACCCCCACACCCCACCCGATACAACCAATGGTCTATTTCTAGCTCTATAATTTGCCTTTAATGGCCATTTGATGTGGAATCATACAACATAGTCTTTGCAGTCTGGCTTTTTTCACTTTGCATAATGTATTTAGATTCATCTATTTTGTGGCAAGTATCAGTAGTTAGATCCTTTTTATTGCTGAGTATCATCCCATTGTATGGATAAACCAAATTCTTTTTTCCATTTACCAGTTTACTGACAGTTTTTGGCTGTTAGAGAAAATGTTGCTATGAATGTTTGCAATTTCACCAGTTTCTGTTTCACATAGTTTGAAACTCTTTTGGCTGTGTGTACTTTTACAATTATTATATCTTCCTAATGAATTGATTATTTAATCATTATGAAATGTCACTCTTTTCTTTTTGGTGGGAATGTAAATTGGTGCACCCACTATGGAGAACAGCATGGAGGTTCCTTAAAAAACTAAAAATAGAGTTACCATATGATCCAGCAATCCCACTTCTAGGCATATATCTGGAGAAAACTCTAATTCGAAAAGATACATGCTCCCCAATGTTCATAGCAGCACTGTTTACAATAGCCAAGGTATGGAAGCAACCTACATGTCCATTGACAGACGAATGAATAAAGAAGATGTGGTATGTGTGTGTATATGTATATGTATATAATGGAATGTTACCCAGCCATAAAAAAGAATGAAATAATGCTATTTGCAGCAACGTGGATGGATCTAGAGATGATCAAATTCAGTGAAGTAATTCAGACAGGAAAAGACAAATATCATATGATATTACTTATATATGGAGACTTAAAAAATGATACAAATGAATTTCTTTACAAAACAGAAAAAGACTCACAGACATAGAAAATAAACGTATGGTTACCAAAGTGGATAACGGGGCATGGGGGGAGAGTTAAATTAAGAGTTTGGGATTAATATATACACAATACTATATATAAAATAGATAAAAAACAAGGACCTACTATATAGCACAGGAACTATATACAATGTCTTGTAATAACCTATAATGGGAAAGAATCTGAAAAAGAATAAATATATATGTACATATATAAATGTATCTATCTATCTGAATCACTTTTCTGTTCCCCTGAAACTAACACAACATTGTAAATTAACTATACTTTAATTTTAAAAAATGGTTTTAAAAAAGTCACTTTTTTCCTAAGAGTATTATGTCTATATATAGTGTAACTATATTGTCTTTATATAGTGATGTGTCTATCTTGACTGATAATAACAAAGCCACTCTAGCTTTCTAATATGTATCCTTTGTTTGATACATCTTTTCCCATATTTTTGCTTTCAAGCTCTTTGCACTTTGAATCTATTGGATGTCTTTTTTTTTTTTTTTTTTTTTTTTGTGGTACGCGGGGCTCTCACTGTTGTGGCCTCTCCTGCTGCGGAGCACAGGCTCCGGACGCGCAGGCTCAGCGGCCATGGCTCACGGGCCCAGCCGCTCCGCGGCATGTGGGATTTTCCCAGACCGGGGCACGAACCCGTGTCCCCCGCATCGGCAGGCGGACTCTCAACCACTGCGCCACCAGGGAAGCCCTACTGGATGTCTTTTATAGACAGTGTGTGGTTGGCTCTTGCTTTTTTATCTAGTCTGATAATTTCTGCCTTTTGAGTGGGATGTTTACATTTAAGATAATTATTTATATGGTTGGATTTGCATTAGCCATTTTACTGTTTGTTTTCCATATGTTTTCTCTCTATTTTGTTTCTTCTTTACTGCCTTCATTTAAGTTACATAATTATTTTTACTGTACCTTTTAAATTTCTCTGTTGATGTTTTGTACTGTATTTTTCAGTTACCTTTTGGTGGTTTCTCTACAGATCAAAATACGCATCTTAACTTACCTTCACCTGCACACACACAGCCTCAGCCAGGAAGATGCTTATTCCAACAAAGATAGCATCCTCAGACTATTAGAGTCATTGAAGTTCCCTGATCATTTGCCATGGCTATTGTCACTTTCAGCAACAATGCCACTGGGTGTATCATTTCCCAATCTAAATTGAGTGAGTCCTTCGTTGACTGTGGCAGTGAAGCTTGCCTGCCCTGTCCTGACAGAACCTCTGTCTGAGCTGAAGGTGGACGGGACTTGGGAGGCATAGACCCAACAAGAATTTCACAGACTACCACTGTTCTCATCTGCATTGAAGCAATTTTCAAGAATAAGTGTTTCTCATATTATTCATAAGCCTTTGGTTTATATCCAGAGTGATGAAAGGGTTGTTTCTGTAATTTTTTTTCATCTCTATTGTTTTTTTTGAAAGGGATTATTGACCATCTCACTTAGATATAGTGGAAAATCCCTTACCAGTACTTTTGGATCATAACTTACAAGACCTTGAATAATTCAGAATAACTGAGGTTGTACTATGCTAAATGTTAAGGGAAGATACGGCTTTTCCAGGGGTAGAATATATAAGACAGCTCAATGAGGTAGTCACCTTTTTTTGTTGTTTACAGCAGCTTAGCAAGTAAGCATCAAGTCTACCTTTGGATGAATCAGGTTTTGAAAATATTCCACAGTACAATGACCTATTCTTTCGGTCATGGTATGAACACTATGTCAGTATTGATGTCTAGAAATGTTTAACTTGGACAGAATTTGGTTGTTAGTTTCCAACACTTACTTACTTGATGAATGGCCCTTACAATACTGGATGATAGCTGAAAAAAAAAAAAAACACAGCTTCATTTTCTCAAATACCCACTTAAGTTCAAGTGATCATTGGTTTGATTCCAGCAAGGTAATAATAAGACAAGTTAAGGAGAAGTAGAGTTTGAACCTGCGTAGATATCAATCTACTTATGCAGCTTGTCTTTATCAACATTTATAAAAATAGCTACATTTACAGATAGGGGGTAAATGTATTGACAAGGACATGTTCAGTTAGTCCTGAAAGTGAAGGTGAATATTTTCTGAGTAAATAGATTTCATTCATATATGTATCTAATAATTATTTACTGATGCCTAATTTATCAGGCATTGTGTAAGTGTTAAAAGGTCTGAAAAAGAATAGGAAATAGTCCCAGCCTTCATGGGCTTTACAAAAAATAAAGGACCATATAAGTCTGTTGTTGCAGTTATTTTGTGGATGAAGCTGTAATAGAGATCTATGAGAGTCTTACTAGGTAATACAAGGAGGGGGTGACCAACTATACCTGGGTCAGGAGCAGATAGTTAGCAAGAAGTCACAAAATTATATGCTGTTAAAGGATTTGCTGTGCTCATATGGAAGAAGGAAGCAAAATTTTCTTCACACAGCCAAATCACAGACAGCATGGCCACCATCTATGATGTATTTATTCATGTCTGTTGTATATCTCATAAATAAATTCATTTATGGCTCAGTTACTTTCAGTTTCCTGAGTACTGACAGATAATCTTTCCAATGCTTAGATTTTCCAATCTGAAAATAATTTAGGTACCAGAAATGCTACTACTTACATATTAGCTTTTGAGGAGGTATTTTGCTTTATTCCTCTAGTAGTACCTATTGATTGAAGAGATGCAAACTATTTTTGCACTGACTTCCCTTCATCTTTCAATTCTATTTATTTTATTTCTGGAAAGAAAATAACTTTTTTCTCCAATTTGATTCTTTAGTTCATCTTCTAATGCATTCCTGTATATCTGTGTCACTTACAGTGATATAGCTTAACATTTAATCAAGCATTCAGAAATGAGATAATCTATTTACAGGCCAAGTATCAGCAAATTTCAAGGATATTTTATGACAAAACGATTTGAAAAATATCAAAAATATTTATATCATTCTGACATATTATGTCCAATGTTGAACAGCCTCTTCTTAAAAGGCAACACTATTTCAAACTGTGATATTTGATATTCCACTCACTCAATATTGTTTTCTTAGTTCTTTAAAATAGTCTGTTACACCATCCAAAGAGATGAAATTTTGCCATTGCTGGTTACCAAAAGTGATGCAAATCATTTTACTTTAAGCATAATATTAGGTGATGCAAAACATCTTACGACTTTTTAGCTAATTTTCTTTTAAAAGTTCTTGTACACTTCAGACTTCATGCAACTGTGTACATCCAGAGAATTTTATGTGCTCTATTTGATACCAAGTAATCATAACCAGGAAAGCTGGCTTGATCCAGCAGAATTAGAGATGTGCTAATGTTTCAAAGAAAGGCAGACATAGTAAGACTGGAATATTTACACCTCCAGTAGAAATTACAATTAACACTATGATACAAACTAAGCTTCAGGTGGTGATATAGACCATTCAAGTGCAAACAGTCACTGAAAAAAATAAGGTGACACTTAGCAGGTGAACATGACTCAGTGAGCTGTGAAAGTCAATTAACTGAAAATAACCTGTTCCAAAGAAATGAAAGAGATACAAATGAATCATACTTTAACCTGTAACCCATGTTTGTCCTGAATTATACCTGCTAGACAGTACTCAAAATTTTTCATGCCTTTTCCCTAAAAGCCATTTCTTGAGAGCTAAGTGTGAATGGACACCATCCCTCTGCAGGTACACTCACACACACACACACACACACACACACACACACACACACACACAAAGTGTACTCACATCCAACTACATGTGTCTATTACAGTCTTTGCCCACTCAAAAGTATCTTCAATCATGACTTTATTTACATTTGGACAAACTCTTGCTCCAAGACTTTAGTCATCAAAATGGGCATTTGAATACTTTTGCACTTTTAAAGTTAATGCAAATATGTTTATTAATAAGCTATCCTACGCCTAACCCTACCTTGACTTTACAGAAAATATAAAACAAAGCAAAAACAGAATACGTGCCAAGTCACTGTACTTTCTCCCTCCCTTTCTTTGCTCTTCCTCCTTCCCTCCTATTCTATATTTCTTTTTCTTGCCTCTTTCTCTATTTTTCACTTCTTCTCTCCTTCCTTCTGGCAATAAAATTATTATGAGGAGACATAAGTTCTCACTGAGGAGATACCTTTTATGAAGATTTTATTAGTTATTTTATGTGTAATATTGTGTCCACAAAAGTATTGTGGCCAAAAATGAATAGGTGATTGAATTTATCCTTAACAAAAAGAATTTGAATTTAGTTATTAGGAACTGATAAATGAAAATAATAAAAACAAGTTTAAAATTATATATACTGTTTATAGGATTGTTTTATATCAATCATAAACTTTCAAAAATTTTCAGATTTAAACCCAAAGAATAGTTTAAGAAACAGTCATTACAATATAGAAGCCAAAATTAAATTGTAGAGAAATTCTCAAGGATGTAAAAGCCTTCATTCAGGGGCTAAGTAAAGACTCAGTGATACAGTTACTACTGACCACTTAGAACATTTCTTTAGAAAATTTGTGACCAAACTCTTCCATTCAGAAGAATTACTTTTCTTGAGGTATTTTACCATGCTATTTATAAACTCTTAATCATAAGCATCAGGTTCAGTTATACAGCCATGAATTGCAAGGCAGAGAATACATATCTAAAATATCTTACCATCAAGGCTACTCTCTGACATCATACTAGAAGTTGGCCATTGCAGGGTTGATCATTTCAGGGTGTCAATGCCCCAAGCTCTAACTAGGTTTTTGCCGTTATTGGTATAACAACTTTATTCCTCAGACAAACACTCATATTATAAGATGGCCGCTGAAGCTCCAGAATGACATTCACTTAAAAATGCATCCAGGGGGAGAGAGAGAGGGAGAGAGAGAGGATGATTGATCTCCTCCTCCTCTTATTCTCCTTTTTTTTTATTATTCATTATTTTCTTATTGATTTCATCTTATTCTTTAATTAGGGAGATAATTTTTTTCCAAGAAAATTCACTGCATACATGACCTAATTTATTTTTTCTTTGTCAGACTGTGTTTGGCACGTTGTTTCTCCAAACAGTAAAACTAAGATGCTACCAGAATATAAGGAAGGAATGGACATTGGATTCGTAAATAACAGTGCCTGCTGTTGCATCCTTTATGTTAAAGAAAAACAAACAAACTTGGGTTTTTTTTTGTTTTTGTTTTTGTTTTTTTTTGCGGTACGCGGGCCTCTCGCTGTTGTGGCCTCTCCTGTTGCGGAGCACAGGCTCCGGACGCGCAGGCTCAGCGGCCATGGCTCACGGGCCCAGCCGCTCTGCGGCATGTGGGATCTTCCCGGAACGGGGCACGAACCCGTGTCCCCTGCATCGGCAGGCGGACTCTCAACCACTGCGCCACCAGGGAAGCCCCAAACTTGTTTTTAATACATTTTTGTAGTGATAACGAGAAACTGATATTTAGTAACACTACAAAGTGGTAGTGCTAATCTCATAAAATATGAGGGGTCATGTGTCCTGGCAGGAAGAGAGTGGAGACAGAAACATGGCTATATTCTAGTCCTTAAATTTAAGAGATGTCTGATCTTGTAAGCTGAGATGTGGCTTTCTCATTTATAAAATTTATATAATGTGGAAAGGAAGAAGGTATTAGTGACTATTATATGATATGCACAGAAATGTACAGAGAGAATGAAGGGATTACTTTTCTAATAAAACACTTGAGAATTTTGAACAGATGGAAAAACATGATTTCTTGAAAGAGCTGCCATGGAACTAAAGACTCTTGAGTGAATGTTCTCTTTACAGTGAATTGCAGAAGAAGGTGGTCTGAAATCTCTAGCATGAATAATCCAGGGACTTCTCAGGAAGGGATAGTGGAAGTTGTAGGCTTAGCTGTAGGAGATACTGATGCTCTGGATAAAAATGGCTTCCAACAAGAACCAATGCTGGTGTTAACAGCAAATCCAAGCTAATTTAGGGACTACTGCAGCAGCAAGAGTGACAAACAACTGCTGGTTGTTGCCAAAAGCAACTGCTGGGATTGGTTGATTGAAATAGTAGGAGTCTAGTTGTGGGGCTGAAGGTAACCTCGCTACTCCCTTTAAATATTCAGAGCATGTTCCCCTAAGAATTCATCAGCTCAAATGACATTCTTATTTGGGGATTGGATAGAGAAGATGGCTTATATTTCATTGTTATCCTCAATGAAAAGAGAAAATTACAACTGCTTAGCAGGTTGGATAAGAAACCCAAAACCATCTATTGAGGGCTTAAACCATAATATCTCTTTCAAATCGCTGGATAGAGCATGTATCCTGAGGAAAGGGACCAACACATATATGAATAAATAGCTTGTTATGATCATCATGGCTAGTTTCTATAATTATACATGGTAATGTTGAAATATTTTTGGTGATTTAGTTCACATTTACATGGACTCTGTAAGGCTTTACTGTCTTATAAAAATGTGTGCTAAAGTAATGTTGATAACAATGCCAAGAGTGTTCTCACCAGGAAGTGGATAAATTTTAAAATTTTCAACTAAGAAAATTAAATACATTAAATCATGTTCATAATGCTATTTTGATGAAATGGAAGTTAGAGGCACAAATAATAATATATATATATAACATATATGTAAACATAACTAGCAACATTTTTCAGGGATAATTTTTTTGCCCTTTGACATGAATTTAGGGTAAGCTAAAACTAATAATGCCAAGATACTTGCTTTATAAAAAGCCATTATTCTTTATTTTGACTTGAAGAAATTTAAGATTGAAAATATATTTCAAATTGCAAGCACTCCATTTGGTTTCAAGCAGTATGTTCTTTTTTTTTTTTTTTTTAACATCTTTATTGGGGTATAATTGCTTCACAATGGTGTGTTAGTTTCTGCTTTATAACAAAGTGAATCAGTTATACATATACATATGTTCCCATATCTCTTCCCTCTTGCATCTCCCTCCCTCCCACCCTCCCTATCCCACCCCTCCAGGCTGTCACAAAGCACCAAGCCAATATCCCTGTGCCATGCAGCTGCTTGCAACTAGCTATCTACCTTACAAGCAGTATGTTCTTAATGAGGTTCTGATAATTGTTCAATGCTATAATTTCCATTTTTTAGAGTTTCAGTAAGCAGAAATAGCTTAAAGCTACCCTATCTTTCTAAACTCTTGCTGCCTGAAAAGTTCTAGTTATACTTCAAAAATAGGGTATCATATTGCTAGGGAGCAATACACTCTCACACTGTGATTATCAAGAGAACATTCAGTTTGTTTGAGGTGCTTCTCCCTTTCCAATGCACAGAATACTGTCTAAAGGGACTTCCACATACTTCTTGTCAGGTGAATTTTAGATACAGTTACTGTAAAATTTAATAATGCAGAGTACTTGTGACTAGATGTGTAATTCACATTCTGGTAATTCAAGTACTAAAATATCTAGGAGGGTAAAAAGAAAAAATGGCATGCAGTATGTTTGGCCCTTTGAGTGCATGATTGGTGGTAATAATGAAAAGTCGCGTCTACTGAACTCTAAGAGTCCTTTCTTTTTAAAGCGATTTCACATACATTATATCATTAGTATTGCCGTCATTGTCAATAGCATCAAACTGAACAATATTAATGAAAACATAATATACACCATTGGAATTTGATCATAAAGAAACATAGCAATGTATAAGTGTGCTTATATACATATATATTTTATATGCACATATATGCATACACACACGAAACGGCTCATAGGAAACTACTCGTTTGCTCATAGTTTAGTTATTTTTTGTGATTGGCTGAATGTGATATGTTAACCCCTATCATAGTCTTTAATGGTCTGCCAATTCTATTGAGGACCATTAGTTGATACAATTCAGGTATTGATTAAGTCTCTTATTTTGCTTCTGTAAAAAATAGTTTTATATGACAAGTTATCTTATTATCCCAATATTCATCCACTAAGGCTGCTACTGCTCCTCCTCCAATTCCACCTCCTCTTCATCGTCATCCTTTATTTCTCTTTAAATCCGATTGAGTTGTTCAGTTTCCAAGGGCTCAAGTCTATGAGCTGAGCATAACTGGGTTAACTATAAAACCCATTTAGGATGAAGGTAGCCTTCCTCTCCATATATGTATGTGTGGACCCTATGCAGTTTTGTATAGGTCAGAAGATTCTCTGGATTTGTCCTGTTTTGGGTCATCAGCATAAATCCAAACATTACCCCAATGCTCACCCACTATGAGCTTCAGTGTTCCCTGACTCACCAGCCATTGGTTATAGCTGTGACTATTCCTACTGAAATTCTGGTTTGCAGTTTCTCTGTCCTGATCCTTGTTTTCAATCTCCAGCCTGATAACTCAGTACTGATTCCCAGTAGCTGCAAGAGGAACAATTTTCTTTTACCTTCTTGACTATGATTGCTTATTCAAGAAGCACTAATCTTGTCCAGTTTTTCATTTGTTTATGGTGAGTGTGTCTAATACCAGATGATATATCATGACCCACAAAAAAATTTTAAAGTATAAATACCTACAATATATTTAGTGCCTGGGGCTCAATTTTCCCAGTTTTGTTAGGCAGAGCATGTAGTTTACTTATGGAATTATAAGAATGATAAGGCTCATTTAGGAAGGAACTGGCATTTACTCATCATCTAGGATTTTGTTGGGATGGAGATGGAGCAACAGAGTAATATGACAAAGTATAGTCAACTCGGTAAGGGAAATCTCCACTCTAGGATAAAGGAAATCACAATTCTAGGTAGTGTTATCCTAGGGAGAGCCTAGATGCTTAATAAAATAGATTACTTATTACACCCTAGAAAGGACACCAAAGTTAAAGCTTGGTTTTACATACTGAGGCACATGATGAAAATCTCTTCTGGCAACACCTTATAAGAACAGGATATTAGTCTTTGATACAGGAAATAATGCAGGAGTTCAGTGATCAAAATAGAGAATTACATCCTTAGATAGACTTAAACAGAAATAAACAGTTGGCTCTTGTATTGAGAATTTTTTCAAAGTCCTGCAAATGTGCTAGTCGGACAATTGTAATTAAGCTGTGGGCATGAAGGTGTTTAATAGCTGTGCAGGAACTGGGAAAAGCAGTTTCTGAGGTAATGATATAATGAGCTGCTAATAGATCATTTGGGATTTACATTTCTTTAACATGAGGTTAGAACTTTTCTACATCTCTGAAACAGTAGTGGTATTTACCTTTGAGATTCACTAAGTATACTTTCTTGTGATGCCTAGACATTGCTAATCCTTTCCTTCTCCATTTGACAGTATCTACATAATTAGGTCACCTGTGATAATTGAGCCCAGCTACAAGAGGCCATGGATATATTATTGTAAATCCTGTGTAAATCTTAGTTTCAAAATATGTCCAATGGAGATTATTAGAACACCTATATACAGGGTTTTTGTTAAATATAAACGAGAATGTGTTTACAGTGCCTGATACATAGTAGGCCCTATTTAAATATTAACTATGACTAATAGTTTGAATATGTGCCACATATGATAAAACTAAATTATTTTGTTAACATAATGATAAGTTGGCATGATAGAAAATCAGGATATCTTAATTTTATTAGCATGTGACTTTTCTATGTCCTCTATGTAGAACTAAATGCACTATTATAACAGGAAAAGCATGATATTAAATAACCACATATCTGTCATAAAGATATTTATCCACTGGAAACATTACTTCAAGAGAATTTTGTTAAATGATGTTTCTGACTCTTTCCTAGGGTGACATAACATCAAGTAGGAGCTTTTGAAAGTGAGGTAAAATATTATTTCTTGTAAACTGAAAAAAATAGAAGAAAAACTAATTATATTTTCTGATAGTTTATTCTTAAAAAAAGACTACTAGAAAAATACTTTTAAAATAATTTTTAATCTTCTCGAAAATCAGAAACTCTTCTAAACTTTCTAAGAACTTGCTGTTATAATAACACTGGAGTTATCTATCAGGATGAAGAATCTTTATCAGGAGACCACTATATATCTGTACTTGCAATGATATGATAAACTTGTTTATATTTTGTATTATAAATAATATTATGATGAATTATTTAAATATTAACTGGGTATAAAAATTTATATTGCTGAGAGGAAGAACTACTAAACAAAACAAAACAAAAAAGTTTTTACCCAAAGCAGTTAAAATGTCTTAAATGCTAGATATATTAATAAACTAATTTGTTTCAATAATTAAGGTAGCTACTTGAGCATCAGTAAGAAATACGTAGAAGCAAACATAAAATAAAATTTTCTCCAGATTAATATCAAAATGTTTTCTAAGGTTTACTTAACTGAGAAGAAATTAAATTATTCCATGGTAGAGAATGATTAATTTACAAAGTGAACAACATGAGGACAGAGTTTCTTTCCACTTTTGATTCTACTGAAGATCTGAACCCATAATTGACAGTGAAAGCTAGCGATTTTCACTCTGAAAATAGACAGGTGAATAAATATCCAACTGAGGATTTTTTTTCTTTTCTTGAACAGAGCTAATAATACCATTAGTTCAACAGCCTTGTATCAGAAAGATTAAAATGAGCTCTTTAGTTACATATTAATATTTATTTTTAAAGTGCACATGTCACCTATCAGTGAGCTTTATTTTGTTACTAAGAGTCTAAGTTTGATTCAATTGTCCCAACAAAAGCTATATGTTACTATCTGTTTATTAAGTAATTATACAAACACTCACACATAATGCTTTTCAAACCACTCCAGAAATAGTTGCATAATGTTTTTTCTGTACTAAGCTAATCTAATTGAATTTTAAAAAATAATTTTTTAAATGGATAACAAATGAAATATCAAATTCTATGGGCACAAAAAAAACCCTTGACATTGTAAATTTTCCTTTGTAAAATCCTTATAAAACTAACAAAAAAAGAGTCATTCAATATCTATCTGAAGGAAACACATTTATCTATTACTAATAATTAAAAAATATGCTGTATTACATATACTAGATAAAATCCATCCAGATAATGTATTTTACAATTTTCCTTAGATTTTTTAAAATTAACTTCATGATTGCTATATACTTTGATTTCAGTTGAAACTGACATATAAATGATAAACATCTGAGCATTTACGATAATATATATCATCTTTCATAGTATTGGTTTGCTTGGGGAATGTCAAAGACTATGTTAGGGGATGTGGTGTTGAAGAAGCCAAAGAAAGAGCAAAAACAGAAGAAAAAAATTGCGAATTATAGTATGTGAACATGGGATGAAATAGAGGGAATTAAAAAAATAACATAATTTAACTAAGATTGTTAGAGATGAGGCTATCTGAGGTGTTGTCATTAAACTGAGACCAAAATAGAGTTAAATATGTTACGCACAGAGAAAAAAAAATTCTAGTGGAAGAAAAATCATGTACAGATATATTGGTGTATGAAAAAAAGATGGCGGTTTGTGAAACCGAAAGTTAGATAGCGCGATGAAGATGTAATCGTCAAGTCAGGAAGTGTGCAAACACCTGAGATTTTAACCTACTTGTAAGCTAACAAATTAGTCTGCCGGAGTTGTATAGATACAACAGAAGACACAAGACTCCTGGGTCAGAGACAAAAGACAGTTTTATTACCCACAGTAATATCAGGAGCCAGAATAAGTGTCAGTTCCTTAAGTCCCAGTTCCAACAGAGCAATGTGCTGAGGGGCAAATGTTCCCTGTACACTGAGTGGGGTATGCTGCAGGAAAGAAATATTAGAGTATTAGAAAGGATATTAGAAAGCTCAACATTGTATAGGGATTGCTGGCAAACTTGTCTATCCCCACACTCTGGAGAGATATATTATCTTTAATACTCTGGAATATTATGCAAATCTACTCTAAGGGAGTGAGATACCTCTGTCTTTACTATTCAAGGCTGTCTGCTATGCATACATTCTCAAAACAAAAGTACAGAGTAAGTTAGTTATTAATGTCTTTGAAGATGTGCAGTAATAAACTGGCACAAAAGAGAAAGAAAATGCTTGGATAGGGACAAATTATTCAATAATTTGTAGGCCATGGAAATGAGTTAGGATTTTTTCTGGTTGCATTGAGAAGCCATTGAAGGGATTTACATTAAAAAGGGTTAGGCATATTCCAATTTATATTGATAGTAACTTCTGCCATTGTTCAGAGAATCAATTGGAGAGAAACAACATAGAGGCAAGAAGATTAGTTAAGATGCAGTTGATTCATACATATAAGCAATAATGGTAACAAAACTAAAATGGTAGAGCTATATGTAGAACAAAGAAGATATATTTTAAAAATTAAATTTGGGGTGAGAGAGTTGACAAATTGTTCATGAATTGAACACAGAGTGGGGAAAGAATGGAAAAAGTAAGGAAACCAGAAAAAATATTATATTTGAGCATGAAAAACTGGTGGATAATGATTCTATTTGATGAGACAGTGCAGAATGGAACTTTGAAAGTACATTGGAGGGGAAAAGATTACTTCTTTAACCATGTAAATGCTGATATCTTTGTTAGACATCAAAGTGGAGACAAATACAATTGCATGTTTAAATGTAGATATCAGAAAGTGTTTTTAATTTGTGAATCATCAGCCATAAGAATATATAAAAGTTCATGAGAAAATGACCTAAGGGGGTGGCGGGTGTGGGGGGGAGAGAAAAGAGGAAGAGAAAGAACAAGATGGAGTTCTGCAAAATCAAAAATACTATGTAGAAAAAAGTAATGAACCAATGAAAAAGAGAAAACAGGAAAAATATTTCCAACAAAGTTAAGAAATAATAGAGCCGAAATAAGCATTATCTATCTTACTATAGTATTGATAATTGCCCCTGAGGGATCAAATAAAATAAGGATAGAGAAGAGAGAAGTATGATTGGTAACTTTAACAAGAGCTGTCGCCATAAAATGACGATGGCCAATTATTTCTTCTAGGAGTTTACAGTTAAGAGAGGACAGAAAAGCCAAGGTAATTTTATAGTACAACAAATTTCCATGTAATATGATGAAAAGAGAAATATAGTCCAACTGAAAATATCTATGTAGGCTTCCCATAAAGAGATTTTTCAGTTTTGCCAAATATTTCTTCCTGTAATTGCATGTGCATATAAATATTTATAATAATGGAATTCACTAAAAAGAATACTTCTAAAGATAGGTTTCTCAGGTATGCACTGTATTTTGCTGTCCCTACTGATGGCCTCCCTAAAAATATCCCCTGGTACGATACCTGTGTGATTTAGAAAAAAGTATATACAGCATCCATAAGCTTCCTATTTGGGGAAAACATCCTTGTAATATGTCAGAGATGACTGAAGTTAATAAAAAGTCTAAGATCTAATTAGTAAGTCTTACTGATTAGATTTAGCACATAGTCCTTTAAAACAACTTTTTAACATGATTAAAAAGTGCTGTGGGGGCTTCCCTGGTGGCGCAGTGGTTGAGAGTCCGCCTGCCGATGCAGGGGACGCGGGTTCGTGCCCCGGTCCGGGAAGATCCCACATACCGTGGAGCGGCTGGGCCCGTGAGCCATGGCCGCTGAGCCTGCGCGTCCGGAGCCTGTGTTCCGCAGCGGGAGAGGCCACAAGAGTGAGAAGCCCGCGTACCGCAAAAAAAAAAAAAAAAAAAAAAAAGTGCTGTGTTTCAGTTTTATATTTTCATATATATCCTCCTATTAAACTATTAGATTTTGCAGAGTGGAAGCATGGCTTTTTATCTTTGTAACCCAAGTAGAGTATATAGTGCTTGTGTTACAATAACCACTTGGGTAGTAACTACTTAGAGATAAATAGATGAATGGATGAGTGGCCAGCTGACAGTGGCATTTTAGATGGATATTAAAAGACTGGTATGAGTATAAATGGAAGGTATAGAGGTAAAGAGAACGATAATTTTCCACTTAGAAGGAGCACTTTGAGGAAAGGCTTAGGAGTGGAAGACTACAAAACATGTTATGGAAAATTACAGTGGCTGGAAGTAGAAGTATATGAGGAAGAGAAAATGTGGTTCCATTTAAGCTAGGACAAACTGTAGAAACCAAATCAACATCTTTAGGAGGTCGAGTGGACTGAACAGATTTATTTTTAGGCAGATTTCAGCAGTAGCTGGGAAACTCATGGTCAGTGACTGGAGATTTAACACAAGGGCACTGATGAATACAGCATATGTGAAAAAAAAATAGCATGTTTTAGTTTAGCTAGTTTCAAGTTTGATGTTCAACTGAGGCATTTATATAATGTCCATTAGTAATTCCAAAATGTGAATATGGAGCTTGGAAAAGATATTGTGAAGTCAATTTAATTAACATGGTCCTATGTTATTTTCTCCTGTACTGCTGAGTATTCTAGAAATTGGTGCACCTTAAAAACTTAAATATTAATGTATTTATTTGAAAATCACTTAAACCAGCTGTTAGGTATCAGTCACTATCATAGACATTGGAGCTATAAATATGAGTACGGTTAGGAATCTCTTCCTAAGGAACTTGAAAACAAATAGTGTTCAAGCCTAAAGACCCACACATGCAGGTGTACACACACACACACACACTAAAATAATACACCTATTTCAACTCTTACACATGGAGGTGAGAATTTTATAGGGTATTTCCATTTATAGAGCTAATTAAAAAATTTTAAATGAAACATGTAAAAGAATAATGAGATAAAACTATTAAAGGAGAAAGAAAATATGACATGTAACAAGTAAGATGTCTACTGACTATAGCATTGAAATTTGTGACCTGGGCTTGGCTTTCTCCACTAATTTGTTTTCATATCTTTGGTAGAGTAGAGCCAGTCAACGTTACCTCTATCTTCTTCACACAATTTTTAACAGCTTCTGTATGATTTCTGGGGTAAATTGTGCCTGAGAGAGTTTCCCAGGCTGGGAAATTTTTTGGTCGCTTTTTCACACAGAACAGATCAACAAATTGCCACCCATCATTGGCTAAGGGTTGCTCTTCAATCACATTGTGATTGAAAGCACATCTGAAGGTCCTTTGCAATGTCATGAGCATAACATGCTCCTTGAAGAGGTCAAAGAACATTTGATTTTTCAAATAAACTAATCTTTTAAATGTCCATTTCTAATAGAGCTAAATTCATTATAATTAATGTAACCACACTAGTTGAAATGACTACAAAGGAAAAGAACCTTGACTTATATCTAATGTTTTGAGTCTGGTATTGCATATTTGTTTTCTGAATTGATAATGGGGTAATTCAATTAACGTTTTGCATGTAATATGTATTGGTATAAGCAATTTATTTTTGCCATCTGTTTCACTTTACAGGATCAAATTCAGTGATGATATTGTCATCAAATAGGAAGGATATGAATATCCTAGACAGCTGCTTAATTTACTTATAATTTTAATATTCAAAATAATTTTCCCCATGATCTTAAGTGTATATAATCTTTGTTAGATACATCATTTAATGATAGAATAATTTCAGCTTATGTGTTGGAATACATATTTTAAATGCCGCAAGATAAATTTCATCTTAAAATCTACTAGATTACTATTCTAGAGATTACCTGGAAAATGATTTGTGTGTGTGTGTATGTGTGTGTGTGTGTGTGTGTGTGTGTGTGTGTATAGTGGGGCCAAAACAGCCCACTGAAAGCTACAAGTTCTTCATAAATATCTTGATAGTATAAAAAGTTAAGGCATGTTTGAATTCTTGTTAGTATGTTTGTTTTATCATTATTATTACACTAATTACATTAAGTGTTGAATAAATGTTAGTTTTTGTATTGGTGAATATTATTTTACTAAAATTCCCATCCATTGATCCAGAGAAAACAAAATAATAAAAGACCATTTTTGGCACAATGCTTATGAGACATATAGGATTTGTCTTGGTGTCACTCTCTCCCATTTTAGAAAAAGCATGACCTCCCTAGCATCTTACTATTCCAACCTCCAACTTCCCTGTCCCAGCACAGGTTGCATCGCCCCCACTGCTGAGAGTTTTCAGGAGTTTCAAGTGCAGCTTTCTCATAGACATCCTGAGTTCAGTCCCAAACTTTATCCAATAATGTGTTATTAATTTTAACAGTGAGTGGTTCAACTGTTGGAGTAGGTATTTGAGGAAAAGCAGATTTCCCAGTAATCCTCAAATCATTCTGTCCATTTCCTCTAGGTCTATATTGAACATTTCTAATTTCACTAACCTTCTCTCCAAATATATTTACCTGATGTAATAACTATCTTGAAAGTCCTTTCTACATGCACATGATAATTTTAAGCAGAAAAAATCTTTAGATAATAGGTAAATCTCTAAATGCATTAAATAAAAATTCACCAGGTGGGATTAGGAAACGTTGTATCTGGTAATTTTATATAGGAAAAAAAATGCTATTAAAGTATCTCCAATCTTTTGAAAATGTAAATATTTAAAGTCTAATTTGATCCCCCAATTATGACAAGAGTGGTCTGAATACATTCCAACCAAATGCTTCATTTATTCTTTTTTTTCCTGACCTGATATCAATTTTCTTTCACTTGTGTCCTCATTAGCTTATCTTTCTATTTCTGGAGGATATGGATCAATTTAGCTGTCTGCCAGAATTCATAATGAAGATTTCATAGAAATACTGATAATGGTCACACTGTTAAATGTTCTCATTCTTTAATCCAGAACTGCCAGACATCTTGTTGGTATTTTATCCCTAGCCTATTTTTATTCAATGAGCAATTTTTATATGAATAAATATTTATTACCCTATACAAGAGTAGAAATATACCCTTATATAGAAGAAATAGGATGTTCTGAATTGTACAGAGATATTCAAACAGACTGCAGCTTTTGTTCTTAAACTGCCTGCATGTAGCCAGGTTAATTTTATTTTCAAATATTTCTCTTTGCTCCAAAATCCGCATCCCCACAGATTAGGAGCCCAAAATAATATGATGTACATTTTCACTCTCCAGTGATAAACAGCAATTTAGTTCTTTTTAATATTCTATTGCAGATGTGTTCAGAATTTGTGTCTCTATGAAATGATTTCTTGAAAGAATTGAAAAGCAATTGGAAGAATTTTATATGGACTATTTTTTTGAATCCTAAATTCACAAATTATAAACATAGGAAATAAGCCTGGAAATTCTTGCAGGAAAAATAGAACACATTATTGATTATCTTTAGTTTTCTGAAATTTTAAGTATTGAAAGTCTTAAATGACTAGCTAGTATTGGGTTATTTTGGAAAAAGTTACCAGGAAAAGCATTGACCATTGCTAAAATCAATTTAAAATATAATTGTAAGGCTAAAGGTAACAAGATCACTTGTGCTGTGGTTTCCTTGTAGTTGCTCATTACCTCTCCAATTTCAGTGATTTTCTCTGTGAGATAGTGATAATAATATTTACCTAATGAGATTTTTAAGAAAATTACATAAGAAATAAAATAGCTAGAAAGTGAATTCAAACTATTTTCAGAATTTTCTGGTTCTGTACTCTGATGTCTGTCATTATTTTTGCAAAATTCTCAGCCATTATTACTTCAAGTATCTATTTTCCTTTCTCTCTTCTCTTTCTGCTATTCTCATTACAAATACATTACATTTTTAGAATTGTTCCTCTGTGTGGGGGTATTATGTTCATCTTTTCCATTCTTTGTTCTCTTTGCACTTCAGTTTTGGAAGTTTCTATTGACATATCATCTAGCTCACTGATTCTTTCCTTGGTCATAGTCAGTCTATTGATGAGCCCACAAATGTGTTTTTCATTTCTGTTCCAGTGTTTAAATTTCCAACATTTCCTTTTGATTCTTTCTTGTAGTTTTTATCTCTCTGCTTATAACATCCATGCTGTCCACTTTTTGTATTAGATTCCTTAGCATATTAATCTTAGCTATTTTAAATGCCCCGTCTGATAATTCCAAAATTCCTGCCATATCTGATTCTGGATCTGATGTTTGCATTGCTTTTTCAGATTCTGTTATTTGTCTTTTAACATTCCTTATAATTTACCTTTACTTGAAAGCTGAAAAGGTGTATCCCATAAAAGGAACTGAGGAACTGAAGCATATCGACCTTTAGTGTGACGTTTTATGTTTATCTGGCTAAAAGTTAAACAGTGTTTACTGTTTGTTATAGCTGTGGTATCAGAAACTAAATTTTTCTCTATTGTCCTTGCTTTTGTCACCTTGTTATTGAATTTTCCTAGAGCCTCATGGAGTCTGAGGCTTGTAATTTTTAAGATGTAATTTCCTGTTATCATACAATACCCATTGTTGTAGTGGTAAGGTGTGAGGGGGAGGGGAAGCATTCTATAGTCCTATGGTTAATTTTCAAGCTAGTCTGCCCTGAGTCTCCAGCAATTTGTCAATTACAGTTTAGCCTCCTATCAATATTGGCTGCAGCTGTTGGCTTCTGCTCCTAGGTTTCTACTTCTGTAGGTTGTGGACAGTTAGCTCTGTCTCTCTCTCTCTCCTGTTCTGGGGGCATTAGTTTGTTCTGTGACCTCAATTCTCCCGATGGATCTAAGAAGAGTTGTTGATTTTCAGTTGTTCAGTTTTTTTCTTGTTGTGAGAATGGAGGTGATAACTTCCAAGCTCATTACTTGTCAGAGAGGAAAACACTAGATTTTTTCTTTTAATACTTAAAATTTCAAAACAAATTATAAAATCCATAAAATGATTTATTTACCAGAGTGGAACTTCATTTAATATACTTATATTATAGGCTTCAATATCTTAGAACCTAAAAGGTAACTGGATCATGAAATCATATTAAGACATTACAAAATTTATTTTTATATTATATAATTGCTTTCTTTAATATAATTCATCATCTATAGAAGCCAAAATTCACCAGTGTTCCATGCTTACTATCAAAGGAATTTAATGTGATATTAGTCTAGATTCAGATTTTGACATTAACATTTAACTTTAATATTGATGTAAATTTTGGAATGATTTAACCAAATGACTGGAGGATTTTTGTTTGCTTTAAAGAACATAGCAACCTCTTGTTGGCTTTAGAGACTTATTTAATAATAAAATTAAAATGTAGAGGTCCTGGACTTCAGGAAATTTTGATAGCTTAAAATAGATAAACAAATATGCTTTAAATGATGTCATGACACAGCTCATATGTTTCTTGCATCCTACTGCTTGGATTTTTGCAAGTGCTCCACATGTCTGGAGCCTGTGGGAGTAAATGATTTAGCCATCAGCTCATAAATGACTTTGGAAATTAGTTGGAGGTTAACTCTCTGCCTCATTGGCCCCCCCAAAGTAGACAAATAGTAATTGATTTTGATGGCATCCACAAAGTACCTTCCCCTATTGAATAATGGAGTAGCATTCACAGAGACTTCCCCAGGATACAGGAACAATTAAGTGGGTATCAATGAGATGTCATTAAGAGTTTATGCTTGTGCACTTAATCTCTGCCTACCTTTAGCAGTTGTGCTGCTTTAGGGAAACCACAAAATGGTTTATATCTTGTACCAAATACTCTACACTTAAATAACTACTTAAAATACACCAAAATAGGTATCTAATCATGATAAAGTAATCATCTTTACTGAAGTAATGAACTTAATATCTCATCATTACTGATGTTTATTAGAAGGAATAAAGCCAGTACTGAATAGGCCCTGTGATAGGCATAATAATCACCTCCTTAAGATATCCACTTTTAAATCCCCCAAATCTTTGAATATGTTACCTTACCTGTCAAAGGACATTTGCAGGTCGAATTAGGAATCTTGAAATGGAAAGATTATCTTGGGTTATCAAAATGATAACTCCAGAAGCTGGAAAAAGAAAGAGAACAGAGTATCTCTAGAGTCTACAGAGGTAATACAGCTTTGTCAATAACTTGATTTTTGCTCAATGAAACCTACTTCATACTCTGACCTCCAAAGTTGTAAGATAATAAATTTGTGTTGTATTAAGCCAATAAGTTTGTGGTAACTTGTTACAGCAACAGTAGGAAATATGCAAGCACATCAAATTGAAAAATTTTAGGATATTCTTGATAACTGAGGGCAATGTAATGAACCATTGTTAAGTGGTTATTTATGTGCTAAGAAGTATGTCAATTTTTTGCATAATTTAGCAAACACATTAACTCTTCATATATAGATTTGGTTATCATCTACATTTTACAAATGTCAAAACAGAAACCATGAGAGTTGATATAACTTGCCTAGACAAATTTAGTATGACTAGAGCTAGAATTCTAACAAAGGGAGTCAGATATGGAAGACAGGGATCTGAGCCACTGAAATATACTATCTTCTTGTTGGAATTAAACCCAACTCCTTTCTTTAGGACTCTAAAAATAGTAGAAAAATAATTTAAAATAATCAATTAAAGAGTCTTCTATTCCCTTGTTACTGGAATAGGGCTTAGGAAGGCTACAAATGAAAAAGATACTTATTCCTGTCCTCAGAAATTTTATACTCTATTTAAAAATTATACACTCTGGAGTATCAGATGAACTTTTGTATCTTTAATTAGAATCTAATCTTGAATACTAACCCTTGGCCTAGTGTTTCTATATTTCAATTAAATAACTGGGTGGGGGGTGGGGGATGAATGATATCATGGTTTGTGAAGTTTCCAAACAGTGAAAGGAAATATTAAGTTGAGTCTAGAGTCCATCATAAGCTCTCAAGTCTCCCCTACTTAACAGGCTTGTTGCAATTTGTCCTCATTTATTTCAATTCCATTTAAATATCCAACCTCTGAATCTTTCATATGGTGAGGGTTCATGTTTGTGAAGAATGACTACTGGAGCCAAAGTTATCTATGAATAATTCAAGATATGGAGTGTTTCAGGGCATCAGTTTCCTCATTGGTAAAAATGGAAGTAAAAATGCTTACTTTTTAAATTAGTGTGTTATTTAAATGAAAATGGCCATAATGCATCTAGGACAGTGCCAGAAACTCAATAGTTACTGCTATTTTGTATTTTATATTTTTAAAAGTATTTAATTAGCATAAGCTCCAATTTCATCTCAGTTTATGGGGTTTGTGAGACATAATTTAGGCCGTATTTCTGAAAGTCTCATCTACTAAGTCTGCCTGCTTAAATTCTATGTCCTTCTGCCTTTTTGAGCTTATTTTGGGGGAAGGAATAGGGGCTCTTCCTTCCTTTGTGCGCCTGAACTTCCTCTGTGTTCTCTGAACTGTGTTGGACATAGTCGAGTTCAGGGTCTTTAGAGACTGGAGAGTGCTGCTAATAGGTCTATTTGGCATAATGGCTGGGCTTTATATAGCTTTACTAGAAGACTGTTCCTGCTCTCTCAGAACTATCTCAGAGCCAGCTGTTTAAACAATGAAATTTTCTCAAAATAGGCCTTTACTGACAATTTTCCCCTCTACAGTTGAGACTACTGCCTCTGTGAACTCAGTTTATTTTATTCTTTTAGGTGGTTAATGGCTGTTGGAGTTCTTTCAGAGATGCGGCAAAGGATTCAGTATAGTTTTCTTCTCCCCTTGCCTACCTCTTTATATGAGTAGTAGTTGGTTTCCAGATACGAAATATAACAGGAAAACATTCTCAAACAATAGATTCTGACTTAATAAAATTTGTAATACTATGGTCCCTTTTACGTTTCATCCTTGAGATTTTTTTTTATTTTATGATTTCCTTATGATTGACAATCTTACACTTGATAATTTATAAATATTTTAATGAATAAATGAATGAATCAAAACATAGTTAAAACATCCAGAACAGACTTAAACATATTTCCAGAATCTGATCCACTTTGCACTTCATCTGATGACTGTAAAATGCTAAGTTATATTTTCCCAGCAGCAATAACAATCCATCTTTTATATTTGACTCTATGGTATTCATTACAAGACCTTCCCTGTAGGTCTGGATCTCAAACAATGGAAAATATCATCTCTATTAAGTGTTTTAGTACTTTAAGTATGATGAATTAGGAAGGTCAGATGGTATTATCATAATGGTATTTATTAATACTAAACGTTATTGTGCATTTACTTTTAATATGTTTTAAAATAGAATATACCACAAGTAGCATTGTTTTCTTAGTGTAAGATAGTATGTTTTTGATGGTGTAAAGTTGACAAACAGTTTACATATTGATGAATGAATGAACAAATGAATGAATGATGTAAATTTATATCAAATTCTGAAGGAAATATATATGTAGTGTATAGGAATTAAAGTAATAGAATATTACTATATTTTTATATATTTTGCTAGTCATGTTAATGGCATAATTTAAGGCCAATGGAATCATATTTACTTTACAGATGTGAAAAGAGAGTAAGAACTCAATATGTATCCATGCTTAGGATGTTAGGTGGCAAAAATGGGATGATTCCCATTATTGTGAGTACATTTAAAATCTTATCCAAATTAAATGTGACTAAGGAAGAAAGTGCTTTGATGAAATATCATTAATGAGTATAACTGTAATTACCGATGTGACCTACTATTTTTTCATGTATAGATATAAATTGGATAACATTAAAAGTAACCAGGCAAATTTCACAGAAACATTTCCTATCTGCATAAGGTAGAATATCAGATTCTCTGAGTTTCCTCACTTCACAGTATTTTTTGGTCTCTCAAGAGTATGTCACACACATAATTCTCTTGTGTCCTTTTGCTCCAGTTTTCTTCATTGACTTCTCCTCAGAAGCCACCTGGAATGGTATTGCTGTCACTGCTGTAATCCTCCATTACAACAATGAAGGACTCTGACAAAAGTCCTTTTGTTCCCTGATCTGTCAAGGTGCCAAGCCATGTCCTCTTCCACCTAGAAGTGGGAAGAACTTTCCTTTCTCTACCTGTCTTACATAGTTGCCTGGGCACCAAAAAAGTAATCCTTATGTTTCATAGAGTCCTTCATGGATAAAGTTACTTTATTTTCTTTATACAGACATTATCATTACAGATTTTCTCCAGGCAGTATAGCCATGAGGTGTGGTGGCTAGGCAAGTTTGACTACTTGAGACAAACCACACAGTGACATCTAGGACTTTATATAAGCCCACTGCAAAATCTTCTCTGTTTCAACAATAAACTCTCCATCAGATACCACCAGCGTGGCTCAATTTACTACAGTACATTAGAGAAGCATTTCAGAGTCAGAGATGAGAGGCAAGTTAGATTCTATTTGTAATGAAACGTCATCAAAATTAAAACAGTATCCGTAAAAGACATTTGAAGTTGTCCTCTTTAGAACATGTGCAAGTGCTAATGAAGAAAATTAACAAAAGAAGAAATCCTTAAACGATATTTTTTATGTATCTTTCTTGGAGTATAATTGCTTCACAATGCTGTGTTAGTTTCTGTTGTACAACAAAGTGAATCAGCCATATGCATACATGTATCCCCATATCCCCACCCTTTGAGCCTCCTTCCCACCCTCCCTATCCCACCCCTCTAGGTCGTCACAAAGCACTGAGCTGATCTCCCTGTGCTATGCAGCTGCTTCCCACTAGCTATCTATTTTACATCTATTTATTTGTCGATGCTTTGTCTATTTGTCTATTTGTCTATTTATTTGTCGATGCTTCTCTCACTTCGCCCCAGCTTTCCTCCCCCGCCATGTCCTCAAGTCCATTCTCTATGTCTGCATATTTATTCCTGCCCTGCCACTAGGTTCATCAGTACCTTTTTTTTTTTTAGATTCCATACATATGCGTTAACATGCGTTATTTGTTTTTCTCTTTCTGACTTAATTCACTCTGTATGACAGACTCTAGGTCCATCCACCTCACTACGAATAACTCAATTACATTTCTTTTTATGGCTGTTATATTCTGTTGTATATATGTGCCACATCTTTTTATATCTGGGTATTTGGAATGTTTAATATTTTTCTGAATTTAAGCTTTTAGCTAAAAGGAAAGAAGTCTGTGGGCTCTATGGTCATTTCCATAATAGGCTGACCTACTTAATCTACTCTTTTACTCAGTTCTTTAATAAGGTCTCTAAAAATAAGTTAAAGGTCAAAATTATGTTTGTCTCTTCACTTACTCTGTTTTTGATATTAGTTGAACTAATAGCATATATTTCAAAAAAAGCACAAAATGATTATTAATTATGCTCTAGTGACATTTTTCTCTAATAATTCAAGATATGCCTATGAACTCAATGAAAATGTGAAAAATATTACTCTTTTTACATTAAAAATTTTGTATCATTCATCTCAAAAATATTTTTACATTCTCTTTGATAACTAAAGATGTAAGATGCTTTAATATATAGATGAGTAATAATTGGATGACCCCTTTATAACTTTTCACACATGAAGCACAATGTTAGCACATATTTTTTCTTCAATTTTGAGGTGCCTAGAGGATCTTACTAAGAAGCCATTTTAAATACAAGTCCATAGTTTACATATATATATATATATATATATATATATATATATGGGATCTATCTATCTATCCATCCATCCGTCTATCTACCTCTCTATCTGCCTATCTGTTCATCTAGCTACCATTGTGATTGTCATCAAGACCATAAACAGCAGATATTGGGCAAAATATAACTTTGATTATTATTTTGTTTGAAATCATTATTATAGCTGCCACTCAGACTATACCATCATCCTGCAATTATGTAAATATTTTCCTGTTAAAGGAAAATAGTCAATTATTGTCTCTACTTATTTTTGGAATGTAGACAATAAAATGTAGTATTGTTATGTCCTTTTTGTGAATAATACTTTTGATGTATTTAACTTTGATCTAATTGGATGACACACTGCAATTCAAATAGAACAATTTGCTATATTTTCATGTGCATTATTTTTAGAACTGTAGGCAAAGACTTACCAGCATAACTTTTTTTTCAGAAAACAACAAAGCTTTTATGTATGTTGACATCTAATACTTTACAGAAATTGCTCTTGGAAATGAATCTTACTAATAAGGCTGCTCTGTATTCTATTTATTAGAAATCTTGCTTCTAATGAACTCATCTTCATTTTTATTGTTTTTGTAATAGAATAGAAGGAGTTGATTAATGCTAGCTAAACATCTGTTTTCTATTTGACATTTTGACATGTGCAGCTTTAAGACCATTCAGATTGATAGAATACCTTAAATGTCATCTGTTGCTTGGCTTTATATTTTGCCTTTTACTCACATATGAAATGAAGGTTTTGGAAAAAAATGTTATTTCCTTTAAATATAAAACCAGTAATGTTTGTCTGTGGTATCACCTTTGTTACCAACAGTGATTTGATTAAGAAAAATACTAACAGTACAGATGCTTTGTGCAGACACTAGTTGTAAAGAGATGTTGCAGAAACCCCAAATCTTTCAACTGAGTAAAGTTGTCTTTCCTTTTTTTTTTTTCACTAATCATCAGTGACTAAGCATAGTTATTCATTTTCTTTAAATCAATCTTGAAAACTCCTTGCGCTCAAAATTATCAGTTAGTGGCAAAACATTGCAGACACTTCAGATATCTTCCTTTTTTTGGATCTTAGCTGAGTTTTGACATATGGTGCTTGAGAGCCTGAAAAATACATTTACTTATGAATTTAAGCTGAATTCTCTTAAATGTACTGGAGTGTTATGAGCACATTTTTTATTTTGCCAACATTTAAAATCATTTCCTTGTTTTGGATCTTCCTATTTCTATAATATATGATATTTTTAAAATAAAATTGCTGTTGTAAAAACATCCTTAAAGTGACTGACCTATACTTTTAACGTTTCAAAACTAACTTTCAGATATACTTTATAAACATAAAATATAGTTATAAATATTAATATTAAATGAATAAAATCATCATAAATCAAAGTAAAATCGGATGTCTCAGTTACCTACCCCCTTATTTCTTATGTTTTAATCGGAGACAATCAGTCATCATCAATCACAGATTATCAATGATCTACTAGTAAGCTGAGCCACCGTCTCCACTCAGCAGTTGCATTGCTTAATGAGACAGTTAGAGACAGGGCTAATTGCCACTAAGTTTTACCCCATCTTTTTGTGTCAGTAGGGTCCAGTAGAAACTTGGTCAATATATCCATTTAGCATCAATAAGTCTAAGCAGCATGATTGGAAGTGGCACTCTACTTCTCTCCCTGACTTCCCCCTCATTTTAGCAGTGACCAATGGGGTGCTGAACTACACCTGCACTACAAGAAAAGAGGCACTACAAGTTGGTGCCCTACTTTTGCAGGAAAAGTGTCAGCAGGACAGGAGGGTCTGAACCCCCACCCTGCCCATCTGCAATGAGGTAAGGTGAATCAGTGTGAGTCAGGAGGGCTTTTCAGTGAGAAGCTGAACATATACACCCACCCAGCTATCAAGCTGTACCTCAAAAATTGTCTTCTTGTAAACAGGAAGAGTCTCATAATATCCAAACATCCAGGATACCATGGAAAATCACTACTTATACCAAGAACAAGACAAATCTCACTTGAATGAGAGAAGACAATAAAATATGCCAACACCAAGAAAATTCAGATGTTGGAATTAACTGCAGTTACACATTTGCTTAAAAACTGAAGAAAAAAAATCTCAGGAAAGAAATAAAGTCACAGAAAGGAATCAAATGGAAATTATAGAGCTGAAAAATAAAATAACACAAATCTTTTTAATATCATGGTAAGCACTCCATAGTAGAATGGAGATGAAAGATGGTATAATCAATGAACTGGAGGACAAATCAAAAGAATTTACTCAATCTGAAGGACATAGAAGAGATAGACAAAAAATATATATATATTATATATATATATATTATATATATATATATATATATGTCTCAGGGAACTGTGGGACAATAACAAAAGACCTAATATAATATTCATATAATTTGAGGAAAATAATATAAATCCTTGGATATAACATTCATATCTAAGGTAATGAGAACAAGAGACTAAGACTGAGAAAATGTTCAAGGAAATAACGGCTAGAAACTTCCAAAACTTGGAAAAAGACATAAACAAGTTCAAGAAGGTAAGTGAACTCCATATAGGATAACCAAATAAATCAACACCAAAGCATCATAATTAAACTTTTGAAAGCAAAATGCAAAGAAAAAAATCTTGAAAAGACCCAGAAAGAGCATATTACTTTTAGAGGACCATCAAATTATGTGACAGCAGATTTTCAATCTGAAACCATGGAGGCCAGAGGAAGTGGCACAACATCAATGACTGAATAAACACTGTTAAGTGAATTTCGTAGCTGATGAGATATTATTCAGGAATGAAAGGGAAATAAAGACAATTATAGAGACAGGAAAGTAAGAAAAAAAATATTAGCAGTTCTACCCATAAGGAATGGCTTAGAAATTTTTCTAAACAGAAAAGAAATGATAGAAACAGAAGAAGGCTTAGAACATCAGAAAAGAAAGAATATGGCAATGAGTAAAAATATGGGTAGGGCTTCCCTGGTGGCACAGTGGTTAAGAATTTGCCTGCCAATGCAGCGGACACAGGTTCGAGCTGGTCTGGAAAGATCCCACATGCCACAGAGCAACTAAGCCTGTGCACCACAACTACTGAGCCTGTGCTCTAGAGCCCGCGAGCCACAGCTACTGAAGCCCGTGTGCCTAGAGCCCATGCTCCGCAGCAAGAGAAGCCACCGCAACGAGAAGCCCATGCACCGCAACAAAGAGTAGCCGCCGCTCACCACAACTAGAGAAAGCCCACACACAGCAACGAAGACCCAACGCAGCCAAAAATAAATAAATTAATTAAAAAATATATGGGTAAATATAATAGATTTCTTTTCCCTGGGTTTCTTAAATCATATATGCTGGTTGAAGATAATACAACACTATATGATGTGGTTCTCATTGTATATACAGAAAATATCTAAGTCAGTTTGTTGAAAATGGTGGAAAGATAAAAGCAGTTACATGGAAGCCAAATTTCTGTACTTCACTTAAAGTAGTAAAATGTCAATACCAGTAGACTGTTATATATATAATACGTATATAATCTCATTATTGTTTACAACTACATGTAAAGCAAATATGATATCAAAATCAAAAGTTTAAATAATCAACATAAAAATTAAAGGTAGATAAATCCACAATCATAGCAGAAATCTAACACACCTATCCAATAGCTAGTAGACCAAGCAGGAAACAAAATCACCAAGGATGAATAAGATCTGAACACTATAATAACTTTACACAGTATGTAAACAGAGGACACAACAACCAATAACAACAGACCTCAAATTCTTTTCAAGAGCACATAGAACATTTACCCAAACCAACCATGTACAGGGCCATGCATAAAAATGCTTAAACAAATTTTAAAAGATTTAGCTCATTAATCTTATGTCCTCTAACCACATGGCATTGAACTAGAAATTGATAACAAAATTTAATTAGAACAGTCAGACCTTTCTTGAAATTAAGTCATATAGTCATAAGTTAACTAAGAAAATACAATTTTAAAAATATTTCAGTGAAATATCATTGCATAATGAAATATTAACACTTGTGAGGTACAGCCAAAGCTGTGTGTAGAAAGAAATTCATATACATAAAGCAATTATTTAGTAAAAACAAAGTAATAAATATCAGTGATGTAGCATCAATTTCAAGAAAGAAAAACAATTCATCAAAGAATAGAAGGAAATATAATGATTTTAGAGATTTGTAGAAATAAGTGAAATCAAAGCAACTGTAAAGAAAATCAACAAAGCAAAAGTTATTTCTTTAAAATATTAACCTGATTAAAAATGCTAGTAATTCTGATTTACTTTGTTTAAAAATAGAGTGAATATAAATATTAACAAACATCAGAGATAGAATGGCACCTCTATTATAAATCCTAAAGACCCAAAGGATAAATAAGAGGACAAATTCAACAAATCAATGTTGCACTTTGACTGAAATATACCAATCCTTGGAAAATGCAACTAAAACAAAGCTAATGGAATAATAAAGAGTAAGATTGTATTGGCCCATATTGGAATGGTTTAATATCCAATGCCTATATATTTATTTTAAAGAACACAAAAATTTCCTTTCCTTCAAAGAAAACTCCGGTACCAGATAGCATCACCATTAAATTCTTCCCAAAATTTGAGAAATAAATAATGTTAACCATATACATCTTTCAGAGGAGAACAAAGTAGAAAATTTTTCTGTTTTTATGAGGTGAACACAAACCTGTTACTGAAATCTGATAAAGATTGAGGGGAAAGAAAAATTTCATTTCATAAGCAGTAATGCAAATTCTTAAAGTATAGCAAACCAAAATCAGGGATATTTATAAAAATTACGGTATATCACAACTTTTGTTTATTTTAGGAATGCAATGGTAGTTTAACATTTGAAAATCACACAAAGAGAGAACAGGAAGTTAAACAACCACTGGAGGATTCACCTAAAGATACCAGTCTCCACAAATTAACATATAAATTCAATGCAATTCTAATCAAAGTTCTATAAGGTTATTTTTATGAAAATTGAGAAGGTATTTCTAAAATTCATATGAGAATTTTAAAAGCCAGTAACAGTCAAAGCAATGGTGAAGAAAAACAAAGTTGAATGACTGTCAAATTAATACCCACTCCAAAGTTATAATTAATAAAATGATGTGTTATTGGTCTAAGACTAAATAAATGGACAAAAACAATGGAGCAGAGAACTTGTGTTTACCAAGTATACCTTTAAGAGAATGAAACATGATGCATATAATAAAACTTATTCTCAGCTCATATATCCACCATGTCCAGTACATTATAAAATATACTGTAAGTATCAATAAAAAGTAAACACACAACCTCGTAAATAATGGCAATAACTTGATGAAATACATTGCAGATTAAATTATTCAAATTGCTGATAAATATATAAACTTATCCCATTGTGTTTAATATTATTGTCTCTTTTGCTAAACTAGCAAAAAGCTTTGGAATTTGAGCCAATTTAAAGAAATTCTTTTTGTAATTCTAATAGATTTCTCACTTGAGTATCTTCACATTTTTTTTACTATATTCTTATAACATTAACAATAGATAATGCAAGAGCATATTGACTAGATATAATTTTATGTTGACAGATTTTTTTGTCTTTAAGTATTTCAGATGATCACTTCATTGTCTCCTTGTTTTCATATTATTTGATAAATTCTATTGGTTACTCTTTTTTTGCTTGTGTTTGCTTGTTTCCCTATATATATCATTTTATTTTCTGACTTCCTTTAAGATCTTAATTTTCTTCATGGTTATGCATAATTTTATTTTAATATGTCTTGGTGTGTATTTCTTTGGGTTTATCTTGCTTACAGTTCATTGAGCTTATTTGATCCAGGGGTTGACTTTCTTCATTAAGTCTGGATTTTTTTGAAAATTATTTATTTGAATATTCATTCTGCTACTCCTCCTCTACTTAAACAAACTATTTTACATTTTCCCACAATTGACTGAGTCTCTGCTCAGTTTTTTTTGTTGTTGTTGTTTGGCTTTTTTTGGCCTCTTTTAGAAAGTTTCTATTGCCCATTTTGCAATTCAAAGATCTTTTTTTTTTTTTTTCCTGTGTTGTTCAACTTTCTGTTATTCTTGTCCAGGATTTTTTTTTTTTTTTTTTTTGAATTCCAACTATTGCTTTTAGAGATCTGGAAATCCCATGTTTTTATCTTAAATATCTTCCATTTCTGTACTAGTAATGTTCATGTTTTCCTTTATATTCTTGAACATGTAAATGTTTTGAATATAATATATGTTTTAAAGTTCTGTCAGCTCCTGTTTTGGGTTCTATTTCTATTGTTTGGTGTTTTTCTTAGTTGTGTGTTATACTTTGTGCTTCTTGGAATATCTACTCATTTGTTTTTTAATTTTATACTGGATATTTTGGTATATGTACCTGTGTGTATGGGCACATGTAGTTTTTTAAAAAATATTTGCAGGCAGTTAATTGACTATTTGCATTAACTCAGGTCATTCAAGCCTTCTTTTCTAAACTTTTTAGAGAACACTAGGAATAATTATTACTCTAAGACTACTTTTGCTATACCACTATACCCTGGTTTTCAACAGTGTCTCTTCACCCTGGCTAATTGAGACTCCAACAACTCTCAAGACTTCATAAGCTCTGGTAGTACTCCAGCTTATTGCTTCTTGACTGTTGTTCTTTGCCTGTCATTGTCCAATCTCAGTCTAATTAGGTACAGTGTCATATTCAGCCAGACTGAAAAGTACTCTTCAAGATATTTCTTTTGCTCTTTGTTTGAATACCTCTTCCCTCTCTGCCTTTCTGGTACTCTTGCCAGAAAATACAAAACTGCTTCCACTCACTACTCATTAAAACCTCCTACCTCAAAAAACAAAACAAAAAAAAAAAGAGAAAGAAAGAAAGAAAAAGAGACCTCTGTTATACCCCTCCTGGCTTTGTGATCTAGAAAGTGTTGTCAGGTAGAAAACTTGGACTTTTATAGGGCTTTATTCACTATCCATTTTTTTTAAACCTTTTAGGAATAATATTACCAATTTGCCTGTCTTCCAGTTTCTAAAAATAGTTTTTTCATTCATTTTGTTCAATTTTCTAGTATTAGTTACACCATCAAAACCAGAAAATGTAAAATGTGGAGTGATGTAAAAAACATGGCAGAATTAAAAGCTGTTTTTGTCTCATCCCTTCAACCTACAACCAGTAAAACATCTACAGTGCAACAAAGGTGCTTCTGCCCAACACACCAGGATGTGGGAGAATTTCACATATTTGTCCCCCTAAACGTGGTGGAGTGGAACACATAGAAGAAATGGAACTGAGGGAACAGCAGAGGTAGTTCCTACAATAACATAGGCCCTCAGGCCATGGAAGTGGAGCCTACAGCCCCAGAGAGTCCGATGGTAGCAGGGGAGGCAGCACATATGACTCAGGCCTCTGGGCTGCATTGATGCCTGTGGCCATAGGTAACTGGAAAATAGCAGCAGTGAGGCCTGGGGCTCTGTCCCTCCAGTCGCTGAGGTCCCCATGACTCTGGCTCCCTGCCGTTGTACCCAAAGTCAGTAGAAAGTAGGAAATATTAAAAATCAGAGTAGAAATGAATGAAATAGAGACTACAAAGACAATAGGAAAGATTAATGAAACTAAGAGCTGGTTCTTTGAAAAGTTAAAATAAATTGATGAACCTCTAGCTAGACTCACTAAGAAAAAAAAGAGAAGGCTCTGTTAAATAAAATCAGAAATGAAAGCAGAGAAATAACAACATATACCACAGAAATACAAAGGATTAAAATAGAAGATTATGAACAGCTATATGCCACAAGTTGGACAACCTAGAAATGGACAAATTCTTAGAATCATGCAACATTTCATGAAGAAATCTGAATAGACATATCACTAGTACAGATATTGAGACAGTAATCAAAAAGTTCCCCCCAAACAAAAGTCCAAGACCAGATGTCTTCACAGGTGAATTCTACTGGAAAATTTAATACCTGTTCTTCTCAAACTCTTCTAAAATATTGAAGAGGAAGGAATGCTTCCTAACTCATTTTACTAGGTCAACATCACCTGATACCAAAACCAGACAAAGACAACACAAGAAAATTACAGGTCAATATCTCTGATGACCCTAGGTTCAAAAAATTTCAACAAAATATTAGCAAACTGAATACAACAATACATTAGAAGAATCATACACCATGGTCACATGGAATTTATTCCAGGGATGCAATGATGTTTCCACAACAACAAATCAAATCAAACTGATACACCACCTGGATGAAATGAAGAATAAAAACTATATGAATATGTCAATATGTACAGAAAAAACATTTAGCAAAATTCAACACCCATTTACAATAAAAAACTCAATAAAGTGAGTATAGAAAGGATGTACCTCAACATAATAAAATCCATAAATGACAAACCCACAGCTAACATCGTACTCAATAGTGAAAAACTGAAAGTACCACTCTAAGATCAGGAACAAGGCAAGGATGTCCACTGCTGCCACTTCTATTCAACATAGTACTAGAAGTCCTATCCAAAGCAATTAGACAAGAAAAATAAATAAAAGTCATCCAAACTGGAAAAGAAGAAGTAAAACTGTCATTATTTGAAGATGACATGATTTTACATATACCATCAAATTAAATAGAAAACCTAAAGACTCCTCCCAAAACTATATGAAATAATAAATACAGTAAAGTTTTAGGATACAAAATCAACATATGAAACTCTGTGGCATTTCTGTATGCTAACAACAAGGTAGCAGACAGAGAAATTAAGAAAATAATCCCACGTACAATCACAACAAAAAGAATAAAATACCTAGGAGTAAATCTAACCAAGGAGGTGAAAGACCTGAGCACTAAGAACTGTAAGACTTTGTTGAAAGAAATTGAAGAAGATACAAGTAAATGGAAAGTTATTCTATATTCATGGATTGCAAGAATTAACATTGTTAAAAGGTCTGTACCAAAAGCAATCTACTGATTCGATGCAGTCCTTATCAAAACACCAAGGACACTTTTCACAGAAATAGAACAAAAAATTCTATAATTTATATGGAACTACAAAAGACTCAATAGGCAAAGCAATTCTGAGAAAAAAGAACAAATCATAGTCCCTGATTTCAAACTATATTACAAAAACATAGTAGTAAAAAACAACTCAGTATTGTCAAAAAACAGATAAATAGATCAATGGAACAAAATTGAGAGCCCAGGGAAAAACTCACACATATATGGACAATTAATTTATGACAGAAGAGTAGAGCACATGCAATGGAGAAACAATACTGTCTTCAATAAATAGTAGTGGAAAAACTGAACAGCCACATGCCAAAAAATGAAACTTGATCACTATCTCATACCAAACACAAACGAACTCAAGATGGTTTACAGTTTAAAGACTTGAAGGTAAGACCTGAAATCATGTATAGGAATAAATAGGCAGTACATTATTTGACAGAGGTCTTAGCAATATTTTTCTAGACATTTCTCCTCAGGCAAGGGAAACAAAAGCAAAAATAAACAAATGGGACTATATCAAACTACAGAAAAGCTAATTGAAGCTGAACTTATTTTTATAGGTCATAAGTGATATATCTAAATAAATTGATTTTATCCAATATTTTAAATTACATTTAAAAGTAATGAAATAACCACAATAAGGTGTATAGCTGAATGTTTATATCCAACTGAAATTTCTTTCTTTTTTTTTAATATTTATTTATTTATTTGGCCATGCTGGGTCTTCGTTGTGGCATGCGGGATCTTTTAGTTGCAGCATGTGGGCTCTTAGTTGCAGCATGCGGGCTCTTAGTTGCAGCATGTGGGATCTAGTTCCCTGACCAGGGATTGAACCCAGGCACCCTGCATTGGGAGCACAGGGTCTTAACCAATGGACCACCAGGGAAGTCCCTGAAATTTCTTTCTTTATGGAAGCAAACCTTAACTTGTACCTTCATAATTCTAAGTAAAAAATAATTATATAGAGTATTAAATATTTTAAAATAGTGACACAAAGGTAAAATTAAAAACTGTACACTTCCAAACCTCACATGAAATTCTCACTTAACTAAGGAGTGTCATCCAATACAATCTCTGACCTGAATGGACAATGATCTGGTCTGACAGATTTGTCTAAATTGTTCCTTCTGTTAAGATGTGTTTTTAAATTATGTGATAAGTACATATGGCTTTAAAATTATTGAGACTTCAAAATCTTACCAATAGTATTGAAACATAAAAAATTTGAAACAACTTTCATATTTTTTTTCACAAGTAAAAAATTTATTTAAAATGGTGAGTATTCAAATGTTTTTTTTTTTATTTTCAGTATATGATCTTTTTTTAACATCTTTATTGGAGTATAATTGCTTTAAAATGGTGTGTTAGTTTCTACTTTTTAACAAAGTGAATCAGTTATACATATACATATATCCCCATCTCTCTTCCCTCTTGCATCTACCTCCCTCCCACCCTCCCTATCCCACCCCGCTAGGTGGTCACAAAACACTGAGCTGATCTCCCTGTGCTATGCGGCTACTTCCCACTAGCTATCCATTTTACATTTGGTAGTGTATATATGTCCATGCCACTCTCTCACTTTGGCCCAGCTTACCCTTCCCCCTCCCCGTATCCTCAAGTCCATTCTCTAGTAGGTCTGCATCTTTATTCCCGTCTTGCCCCTAGGTTCTTCATGACCATTTTTGTTTTTTTTTTTTTTTAGATTCCATATATATGTGTTAGCATACAGTATTTGTTTTTCTCTTTCTGACTTACTTCACTCTGTATGACAGACTCTAGGTCCATTCACCTCACTACAAATAACTCAATTTCATTTCCTTTTATGGCTGAATAATATTCCGTTGTATATATGCGCCACATCTTCTTTATCCATTCATCTGTTGATGGACACTTAGGTTGCTTCCATGTTCTGGCTATTGTAAATAGAGCTGCAATGAATATTGTGATACATGACTCTTTTTGAATGATGGTTTTCTCAGGGTATATGCCCAGTAGGGAGACTGCTGGGTCGTATGGTAGTTCTATTTTTAGTTTTCTAAGGAACCTCCATACTGTTCTCCATAGTGGCTGTATCAATTTACATTCCCACCAACAGTGCAAGAGGGTTCCCTTTTCTCCACACCCTCTCCAACATTTATTGTTTGTAGAGTTTTTTGATGATGGCCATTCTGACCAGTGTGAGTTGATATCTCATTGTAGTTTTGATTTGCATTTCTCCAATGATTAATGATGTTGAGCATTCTTTCATGTGTTTGTGGGCAATCTGTATATCTTCTTTGGAGAAATGTCGATTTAGGCAAAATTCAACACCCATTTATGATAAAAACCCTCCAGAAAGTAGGCATAGAGGGAACTTACCTCAACATAATAAAGGCCATATATGACAAACTCACAGCCAGCATCGTCCTCAGTGGTGAAAAACTGAAACCATTTCCACTAAGATCAGGAACAAGACAAGGTTGCCCACTCTCACCACTATTATTCAACATAGTTTTGGAAATTTTAGCCACAGCAATCAGAGAAGAAAAAGAAATAAAAGGAATCCAAATTGGAAAAGAAGAAGTAAAGCATGATGATATACATAGAGAATCCTAAAGATGCTACAAGAAAACTACTAGAGCTAATCAATGAATTTGGTAAAGTAGCAGGCTACAGTGCACAGAAATCTCTTGCATTTCTATACACTAATGATGAAAAATCTGAAAGTGAAATTAAGAAAACACTCCCATTTACCACTGCAACAAAAACAATAAAATATCTAGGAATAAACCTACCTAAGGAGACAAAAGACCTGTATGCAGAAAATTATAAGATACTGATGAAAGAAATGAAAGATGATACAAATAGATGGAGAAATATACCATGTTCTTGGATTGGAAGAATCAACATTGTGAAAATGACTGTACTACCCAAAGCAATCTACAGATTCAATGCAATCCCTATCAAACTTCCACTGACATTTTTCACAGAACTAGAACAAAAAATTTCACAAATTGTATGGAAACACAAAAGACCCAGAATAGCCAAAGCAATCTTGAGAAAGAAAAACAGAGCTGGAGGAATCAGGCTCCCTGACTTCAGACTATACTACAAAGCTACAGTAATCAAGACAATATGGTACTGGCACAGAAACAGAAATATAGATCAATGGAACAGGATAGAAAGCCCAGAGATAAACTCACACACGTATGGTCACCTTATCTTTGATAAAGGAGGCAAGAATATACAGTGGAGAAAAGGCAGCCTCTTCAATAAGTGGTGCTGGAAAAACTGGACAGCTACATGTAAAAGAATGAAATTAGAACACTCCCTAACACCATACACAAAAATAAACTCAAAATGGATTAAAGACCTAAATGTAAGGCCAGACACTTAGAGGAAAACATAGGCAGAACACTCTATGACATAAATCACAGCAAGATCCTTTTTGACCCACCTCCTGGAGAAATGGAAATAAAAACAAATATAAACAAATGGGACCTAATGAAACTTAAAAGCTTTTTCACAGCAAAGGAAACCATAAACAAGACCAAAAGACAACCCTCAAATGGATAAAATATTTGCAAATGAAGCAACTGACAAAGGATTAATCTCCAAAATTTACAAGTAGCTCATGCAGCTCAATAAGAAAAACACAAACAACCCAATCCAAAAATGGGCAGAAGACCTAAATAGACATTTCTCCAAAGAAATTATACAGATTGCCAACTTTAATATTGCTGTCAACTTTGCAGTAGCAATTCACACTGAATGAATAGCACCCTATTTTATTGTATTCCAGACAAAATCTGCAGCAGTCTTTTAGAAATCTGTTTGCAAGTTGCCAAATTTAATATGCTAAAAAACTTGTTTAAAAATTATTTCCTTTAAGAGTTACATTATACTCAACAGTTATTGAACACAGTGTAACATTTTCAGTAGAATATTTTATGCTGAAGAACACACTGAAATTTAATATCATATGGTTTTCCTCATGTGGCTGTATAAAACAGAGAAACATATGAAATGATGTAAATAGGAAAATTAAGTCACTTGAAAACTCTAGTTTACTTACATATTTTTCAAATTTAGTTTTATTGAAAACTCAATAGTGTGTGAAAAACATGGAGCTATTCAGTGAGGGGAACATAATATTAATGAGAGAAATTGGATTTCCTATTTATGTATTTAGATATAAATAAATTTCCTATTTATAATTTCCTATTTAAAATTTCCTATTTATATATATTGCCTTTATATTCAGTATATCTCCACCAATGTATGAAATATTGAATTATGTACTGGCAGCATAGTACAATGAACTTTTGTAGGGAAATACTAATTTGTCATTATTACATCAATAGGTTTTTCACCAGTTTGTCCATTACTTAAACATTAGGTAAAGAAAAATGGTAAGTAACTGTAGAGTTTGATAGCAGAACAGCAAATTTTTTAAAGGTTGGTTTTTTAGTCTTTTCAGTATAACTAGCACTTATACAATGCATTGCAATTAATAAGGTTTTCACATATGTTATTTAATTTGAAACTCCTCTAAACTTTGTGAAGAATATTAGTACTAAAATATGCAGTTTATTATTGAAGTAAGTAGTATTCAGCGATGTTAAATTAGTTATCCAAGCTAATATATATGTTAGTAGCAAAAGCAGGAAAGTATACCTTTCTTCTAATCCCATGATACCCAATAGAGTAATCACTATCCAGATATGTCTATTTAAGTTTAAATTCATAAAAATTAAATAAAATTATAAGTTCTCTTCCCCAGTCTCACTAGTCATTTTTGAAGTGCTCCATCACCACATATGTATAAATCACTATCAGGAAATAAGAGAGAAGCAAGTAAGACAGTCTTGGGGGTCTCTGTGAAACCTTAATGGTGATGTTTCTGCTGTATCTTGGAGAGTAAACGATTGTAGCCTAAAGAGTGAAAGGTAGGGGAAAGATGATGTGTTCTAAGTATAAGGAAAAATGTATGCCAAGGTGTGGAGGCATGGAAAAGCTTGGACCACTCAAAGCCCTGTGATATATTTAATATGAGCAGGGCATACCAATGGGGTTTTGTGTACAGGAAGATTGTTATGAGGTTGGAGTGTTAAACAGAAGCCAAATTATAAATGACTTTGCATCACAAACTGAAAATTTTGATTTTTTTCCTGAAGGCTATTTTTGAAGGATACAAGTAGGAGTGTCAGAGTATTTAATGTGTGCCTTTGAAAGATTACTCTGGTAAGAGTATGGATAATGCATTGCTGGCAGGCAACACTGGAGAAGATGATCCAATCAGTAGGTTGCTGGTGTAATCTAGACAAGAGATGCCTTAGCTAAGGCAGAAAGAGTGGAGATGGATAAAAGAGGAGAGTTTCTAAAACTATGCATGAAGGAATGAATCAATCAGTGAATACAACAGAGTGTGTTTTCTTAATCTTTATCATTAAGATGTATATGCATTTTGTTTTAACAAGGTCTCAAAATATATGTTGATACACAAACTTTACCTTGCTTGTGTAGTGTGAAACCTGATTGTCAGGATTTATAAAAATTCAGCATGTTTCTATTGTACACCATTTTTTATTTCTATTTTTCCAGAGCCAATTCTTGATTATACTGGGTAAACAATGATATATATCAAATAAGACTTGGTGCAAAAATTATTATGTGACATTGGTACAAATTGAAAATATTATAAAAAGAAAAATACTTGAAGGCTACGTATCATACTCAGTAACCAGGTACTTAGGATATCAAAACCAAATATCCACAATCAATTTAACAAAAGGGAATAGAATTGAACTTACAGGAATTAAAACATAAGCTTTCCAAATTTAGCAGTGAAATTGAATGATTGCATTATTTATTTCACAAATAGTTATAGAGAGTTTCCTATATGTATTCTTCACCCAGAAACTAAAAGTAAGTTATGCAGATATACTTTCCTCTCCGATTCCATTTTTCTGGAACATCAAAATAGAAAATCCTCAATCAGTTTTACTAAACGGATTTCATAATTTAACTTGGAGAAATTAATATAAACGCTCTCTAAATTTAAAATTGAATTTGGGTCATTGCATTATTCATTTATTCTTGCCCAAATATTTATGGAGCCCCTGCTATGTGTACTATGCAACCAAGAGCTAGTAATGAGAATGAAGATATATTTCCTACCTTCCCTGAATTTGCAGGCTGAGATATGGCTTCTGTACTACCTGTCTGGCAAGGAGGTCTCTAAAGAGGGCTTCATGCTATGCTAGGAGGTTCAAATATGTTATCTTACAACTTTGGGTAAGGTTGATGTGATTTATGTATGTGTAAACAGTAGTTTAAAAGAAGGGGGAGGAAATCCCTTTCAATGTCATGAATTTTAAGTGGCAGAGCTTATATTCATATTCAGTAGTAATTTTAATGTTTCCCTACACCATGTATTTTAAATGCCATAATTTCCTTTTTTATTGTATATTATATTATATGTAATTTTATTATATATTATGTATAATTATATTATGTATACTATATCTGCTTTTATTCAAGCCTTTTATTCACCTTCAACTACTCTAAATGTAAAAGAAACATGAAATTTATAAGAAGGAAATACAGAAGCAATAGTACTATTACACAAGAACTCTGATAAGCATTTGGTAATCATATCTCTGAAAGTTTGCTAGCAATACTCACTTCCTTTCTATGAGAAAAATTAATTTTCTGACAAAAAAAGGAAAACTGACATCTGATTAGCCAGATGGCCCTGTGGTGGTAGCATTTCAGGTCCAGGGCATATCTGTTACTGCCCACAAAGTCATTCAAGTAGATAAAGAAAATATGGGTTATTAATTGACTGAATATTATAAGCACTCACAATTTTATTTACCTAAAATTACACTTGAAAATGCCAACCCATCTTTTTAAAGCAGCCTTTAAAATATTAAATACCTGATTAAAATTAAAGGAAAATAGAATAATCTTTGCCATGTATTCTGATTTACAAGGCAACATCCCCTGAGCAGAGACAACTGGTTTAAAGGAATCTCCTGAGTAGCACAAAACACCAAGAGACTAAAATTACTTTCCGGTACATCACCTTCAATCTGGTGCCTAGTTCCTGTCTCCTTACCTTATGCTTGCTTCTCATCCCCATATTGCGCCTGTTGCCTTCAATTGCCTCTGTAGTTAAAAAAAAAAAAAAAAAAATCACTTTTCTCTACTCTCCCAAAAGTAATTCCTTGGAGATCAATTTTCATTGAGGGGGTTTACTTTTTCCTTTATTCTTAGATTCTTAATAGTTAAAAATTATATGCTGCTTGGCCTAAATATTGATGGCTGTTAATATTCTCCCATAGAGGAACACACTCTAAATTTCTAAGTTTCAAAATCCTAGCGTATATCAAGGTGTATCTTAAGTACCACATTATTCATCAATCACTCCTTGATTCTGTTCTTTGAGCATCCATATATCTTTTGTTTAACTATCTCAAATGTCGGTTATTATATATTACTGTGTCCCAATGAGCATTTATTAATTACTAACCTATAACATTTTTAAGGGCAGATATTTACTCTACATTTATATGCACCAATTCCAAACACTGTAGAACAACATTTTAGTAATAGCGTATCTCAATAAATGTTATATTGAACAGATAAACTTAAAATAACTCATTGACCATTTCTAGCTACATTTTATTTCTATTAAAATGAATTTTTAAACTTATAGATACTTTATAATACATTAACTATATTTTTGATAACAGAGTAAATTCATAGAGACTTTATTCCGTTTTGATTCTGCCTCAGAAACAAACATTAACTTAAACTGACTTCACTTAAAACAGTAAAATTATAAATGATTTTGAAAATTATTTGTAGATTGATAATGAATAAAAATAATGATAGTCTCTGCTTTGTTCTATTTTAAAATATGACAATGTAAGCCATTAAATGCATTTCCACACAAATAGAACTTTCAACATGCTCTGAAGTTCTATCAGTTATTCACTGGATTTGCTTAATTTGCTATCTTGGCTGAACTTAAATATGTCAACCAGCTTAAGAGATTTATAGTATTTGAATCTAAGTTCTGAATATAATTCTGTGATTACCTGTGCATTTACTCTGTGTAGTAATTAGCAGGGGAATAATCAAGTCTTCCAAATGCCCTCACATTTTCTCCATTCTCAGGAGCATTTATAAGTGTGAAAATGTTATCTATTCTGCGTCTTTGCCTATCCTATATGGCTGATGATAGCCAATGGTGTTGCAAAAATTGTGCTAATTAAACAAATTTATAATTCATGTATTTATAAAATTCCGATTTTTATATTCCTGAAATTTTATATCTAGAATACTCTAATGTCAATGGTAATTAAATTCCCACTTAAAATCCATTGAAACTAAAACGTCCAGATATAAAGAGGGGAAAAGTCAGGTAATTGCCTTATCTAAAGGTGGCCAGCCATTCAGATGTTTCCAAATAAGCCAATAATGTGGTAAATTCTCCAAGGAGTCATTACTTCATGACTCCCAGAGAATGTGATGGTAGCAAACCATCTTTTTTAGTGGGAGTTTTAAAAAATTAGCATACAATCAGGTAAAGAGAAAAAAACATGTGAGGCATTCATTCCTCGGAATGAAATTATTGGATCTTCACATGACTCCAGAGAATCAGAAAATTTGGAGTTGAGATCATCGCGAATATTGCAACTACTGTATAACAACCATTAGGAATCTTAGCCATACCAACCATCAGGGAATTGATGAGTTGTGTGCACTAGGTATAAACAGCCTGTGCCAGTGGGCATTCAAGTTTGTTAATGTTATATGGAGATTGGATGGGGTGGGAGGCTTAGAGAGCAAGTTAAGTAATTCAGCTGGTAAACAATGTAATGAATAATGGGTCATTTTTATGTAAAAACAAATGCAAATTTATTATGTAGAGGAAAACAAAATTAGCATGACTTTTCCTCCCATGAACATGTGATTTAAAATAAATTTCAAGATACAGGGAAAAAGAATCAAATTTCAGATTGTACTATCAGCCTTCTAGGATAAAATATATTTACTTGCTTCTGCATATATTTCAACACAAATATTTATAAGCCACTGCTATAAAATGTTCTAATATCAAGAGGTGGTGAATTTTCTCCATAAATATTGAGGTTGAATATATGAAGTTAATGCCCAGAACTGTGGAGAGACTGAAATTTTACCTTACTTGCAAGCTAACTAGTTAGCCTGCTACTGGTTCATGAATGCTGGTAGAAGATATGCGACGCTTGGGTCAAAGTCAAGGAACTTCATTACTCATTGCACAGCAGGCAGCATAACCTTCACGTTCATGCCAATTTCCCTTGTCTGTCAAGTCCCACAGGGGTGATGCAGAATGGACCAGAAAGATGCTGCCTATGCATATGCCTCTGCCTATGGGCCACAAGCAAACCTGCCTGACCTTTGCCCCGGCAGGAGACATTATCTTTCTTATACTGAAGAGCAAATAAACCTACTTTCAGCTCTGGAACGAGGCAAAATCTCTATCTTTTAAGTATTTACAGTATTTCACTGTATCATCGGCAAAAAACAAAACAAAAAAACAAAAAAACAGTCCAGAGCAAAAGCCAGCAGCGTTTCTGTTTATAAGATATGCAAAAAGGTGAGCGGTCTGTGGAGAATTGTTTCCAATAATATCCAGTCCTTGGTTTCTGGGAAAATTGTCCCATGTGTATGATATTTCATCACCCACCCTAATTCATCAGACTGGAGTATAGGACAAAATCATTTCAATTATCTTATACAGCATTTAATTTTCAGGCTATTATTAGCAGGATTCCAAGGGAAAATGAGGCCACCCTACCCTATTAACCTCAAACATGACCCCTACTGTCCTAGACCCAACCAGATGAAAATATCACATACTCTACCTTGGCTCTCAAGGAGGAAGAGTGGAGCAATTCTACTACCCAAAACAAATTTGGCCAGTGAGTTTAGTCTGATCCAAACGTCTTCCATGGCAGAGGTGGTGTTTCCTGTAAACAGTTAAGTTCTCTTATGAAAACCCATAATGTGCAAGCCATTATGTTTTGGGGAGGAAGACAAGTTAATGCCTGGTTTCCACACAGGGAGCACAATTCTTGTGCTTCTGAGGGTACATATAGCGACCCTGGAAAGAATGTATTGATTACAGTTATTACAAACAGGCTGTTTGCTGGGAAGTAAAGCTTGACAGTGCCTCCAGTGTGGCCCCCTAGTCAGCTGATAGGATTGAGGTTTCCTAGTTCAGCTGAAATAGTTGAGTCTATTGTTTGTTCTTAGAGGAACTACCTAAGGGCAGGAGTCAAATCTGACATATTTGTTCACACCTAACATTTGTGCCGCATCCAATTGCCCTACAGAATGGGTGAATGATGTCTAAGAAATAGGAGTAGGGAAGATATCTGGAGGAGTAGAATGGTGGGTTATTTTTATGAGAGACACCAGAGCTGGGGTAATACCTTACCAGTTCTGATAATAATGTTAAGGGAATTAGCTATCAAATCATGTCAGAACCATCCTGCTGGAATGGCAGAACCAAGAATTATACATAAGGTACTTGCAGCAGTTTGGAAAATCCAATTTGTTTTCCTCCTAAAAAAGGCTCCAGAAATGGCTTTGAATTAGAAAAGATAATTAATGTTCTTCCCTTCCTCATATTTTTCAGGAAGCTATGATATTCTCCTCCCAGGTGAATGGATTCCTATTCTCTCTCCATTGTTACAAAATCAATGTATCCCATTCTCTCTCCACTGTTGCAAAATCAATGTATCCCATTGCAGTACCTGTAACTTTACCTTTTTCTCAGTTGTCCCTACTGTCACCCGTATTTTTTGTCAAAAAGAGTTAACTGAATAAATGGTCAGGGCATTTCATGAAACTTACAGAGGCACATTATGTACTCCACATTGGACCGTGTGGACCACCGTAGTGGAACTTGATGAGTAGGGTTCTTAACCAAATGCTCATTATCCTTTTTACCTATGATCATGTCAATCCACCAAAGCATCTAGGAATCAGAATTAAGTTCAAATGCCCTAAGCTTGCTTTGGCTAAGCTACCACCCATTGGTTGCAACAACAGGGGTAGCCTGGGGTTGCCATTAAAGGAAATAAAGAAATATCACGGTCAGAAAGTGTCAGATGGAATTCTGAAATTTTAAACAGGGTGATATAATATCCAATCCCTTTTCCTAATTATTACTCAGGAAGTGGCTGACAGCACATTCACTGACTAGACTGCCTTAGTTAGGTGTGGAACAAGAGGAGGTGAGGAAGTTTGGGTCCTAAATCATCTTGAATTAATTTTTGCAGAGCCCATTCTAACACTCAAAACCAGAAGATGTTGTAGATGGTAAGGAGTGTAGAATTTCTGTGAACTATTTTGTCTATTAGCCCATTCTTGAGTTGCTTTTGTGATGAAAGATATATCATTGTTAGACTAAATATTGATGATAAATCTGAAAATATGACATAGATTAGTTGCAATATTCAAAACAGTGCCCAGAGTTAGTTGCTCTGACTGGAATAGAAACTCTTTAACCTGAAAAATAGACATTTCCAGTGAAAAATCTATGAAGGATAAAATGAAAATATTTTTAGAGAATTTCAAGGTTGACAGTGTGGCCACAGATGTGTAGATGGCTAAAATGGTGTGCGAGCAGTGATCATTGAAGATAGTAACTGAAAGGCAATAGTGTGCAATAGGACACCCATGTAGACTTTTTATGTACCCATGATAATGGACTGAATATGGTCTAAGTGCCAAATCATCAAAGAATTTGAAAGAGTAACTCAGTTTCCTGAATTGACAGTAATGAGAAAGGATAGTTTATTCAGACAGATTGAGTTTAAGGTAGATTAAAAGCAAAATAAGCAGGCTATTTGTGCAGGTTTAAAGGAAGAGTGAATGCTTAAAGGCAACATTGGGATGAGAAATATGTGAGAGAAAAATGAGTATAAATTGAATATGTCTGTGAAATATAAAGTATTAGAGCTATAAAGGAATTTTGATAACATCTTCTGCAATGCCTACACTAAGCCTTGTGAACAAATGATTAAACAATATGTGTATACTTTTTTGCCTCCATGTATTTGATGGGCAAAATGTTACTGGCTGATAATGACATCATGGTGTTTGTCCTCTCTGATAAAAATGTACAGGGCATCTTCTAAATGATGAAACATCTGTTAGAACAGCTGCTTCTAAGTTTAAACAAAATATGGTGTAGCATTTTTTGCCTTTGAATACAGACAAATATGAAAAATTTTGGTGATTAAGATGGATTGTGCCTATTTTCTTTGGAAAGTAGAATGTCCTATTATGAAGTTGGAGTTGAATAGTAAAATGAACTTAAATTTTAACTCATTCCAAAAATGTGACATGGTCAAATATTATTTCAAATTCCCTTTAAAGTGTTTAATACAATAGAAAGGGCATATATGCACATGTGTAACTTTCACAGTGTTTAGTCTTTACTTTCTTCACTTTAAATAAATGTAGATTTAAAAATAGGATCTTTATTGAAATTTATTTATTTAAAATGATTACTAGGAAAAATAAAAAGCAATAATTTATTGTATAATATGTAATTATATGAATTATCATATATAGGATTAAATCGTACTAAAAATCTTGCTTGGATCAAATCTTAAAGGCTCAGGCTTTAAAAATGACTTTTTATCAAGGCCAAGGATTTATTATAGGCTATGTTAATAGGTACTGATATTATCAAACACCACTTAGGTATGTATTGCCTGTTTTTCTCCATGGAGAAAAAAAAAAAGAACATCATGTGGATTGCAAAAGAAGGAATTTGCTGACTGAGAAACACGGTGCGAGAAAGTAAAATCATTTCAATTTAAATTAATATACTTAGATAAAAGCACATGATATTTTCAGTGTTCATATATACATTTTAATTCAGGTTTTTAAAGAATACAGTGAATAGTTCCATAAAATTATTCTATATTGGGATCAATCATTTTTAGCTCTCCAAAAAACCAATAGTAGGTCCAAGAAATGCTTATAGGTGGCAGTGGACTACCAAGTGAGCACATTTTTTTTTAAAATTGAAAATATAAAAATAAGAATATAAACTCTAGGGGGAAAGGTATACAAAGAGATGCAAACAAAAGTAAATGGGAAAGAGAACAAAAGAGAGAAATAGGAAGAAAAATTAAATGAGCATTCAGTAGGTAATCTAGTCATTAAGAAGCTGGAAAATACTTTGTAAGAATACAAAAATTATGACACATGACAATCTTGCAAGCAAAGAGGACTAGGAAATTACCATCACTTATTAAAATCATTCCTTTGTCCGTCATGAATTACAGTGGCACCTTTGCAATAAATTTAGTGACCTTTATATATTTTAGATATTAACTCTTTATCAAATATATGGTTTGCAAATATTTCTTCCTACTCCATAGGCTGCTGTTCTATACTCCTGATGATTTCCTTTGCTGAGCAGAAGTTTTTTTAGTTTGATGTCCTACTTGTCTATTTTTGCTTTTGTTGCCTGTGCTTTTGGTATCATATCTGTATATCTGATACGTAGTTGAAATCCAAAATATATAATTACTAAAACTTAATAGCAAAAAAACAAATAACCTGATTACAACATGGGTAAAAGACATTATTTGTGATGTATGTCAATAAAACTGGAAAAAGATGGGCAAAGGAAATGAATAAACACTTGTCTAAAGAAGACATACAAATGTCTAACATAAATGCAAAGGTGTTCAACATCCATTAATCATCAAGGAAATGCAAGTCAAAACACAGTGAGCTATCACATCACACCTATTTGGATGACTATTATGAAAAAAGAAAAAGGATAAGTGTTGGTGAGAATGTGGAGAAATTGGAACTCTTGTGTACTGTTGGTAGGAATGTAAAATGGTGCAGCTATTATGATAAACAGTATGGAGGTCCCTCAGAAAATTAAAAACAGAACTACCATATAATCCAACATTCCCACATCTGGGTATATATTCAAAATAACTGAAATAAGAATCTTGAAGTGATAACTGCATCTCCATATTCATTGCAGCACTATTCACAATACCTAGTGAAAATATGGAAACAACTGAAATATTCATGGACAGTTGAATGGATAGAGAAAATGTGGTATAAACGAACAATAGAATATTGTTCAACCTTAAAAAAGAAAGAAATGATACCATTTGCAACAACTTGGAAGATATGCTAAGTGAAATCAGTCACTCACAAAAGGACAAATACTGCATGATTCCTCTTACATGAAGCATCTAAAATAGTCAAACTTACAAAAGCAGACAATAAAATGGGGATTGCCAGGGTCAAGGGGAATGGGAAAAAGGGGACTTGCTGTTCAATGGGTATAAATTTTCAGTTCTACAAGGTGAATAAGTTCAAAAGGTCTCTATACGTTGTAGTGCATATGGCTAACAATTCAGTATTGTACACTTAAGAATTTGTTAAGAGGGTACACCTCATGTTGTGTTCTTACAATAAAAAGAAAACAAAGGAGCACAAGGAAATTTTGAAGGTGATAGATATGTTTATTACCTTGATTATATGATGGTTTTATAGATGTATGCATACTCATCAAATTGTATACATTAAATGTGTCAGTTTTTTAATCTAATTTACCTCAATAAAGCTATTGAACACATAAGTAGTTTGATATATGTGAATCTGTTTCTGTATCTGTTCATCAACCTATTTGCCTATCCTTATGCTAATAGCACATTATTAATATCTGTTATAGAATAGATGTTAAAATTTAGTGGTAAAATCCTTAAGAATATTTATTCTTCTTAAGATAATCTTGGCTATGTTTGTCTCTGCATTGTCATATACAGTTATGGTTCAGCTTATTAATTTACACACACACACACACACACATGCAGACAAAAACATATATACACACACTGCCTCTGGGAGTTTAATAGTGATTGCTTGGAAACTATAGATCAATTTGTGAGTTTTATATAAAATATTGAGTTTTCTGGTACATGAAAATATCAGCAGTATTTTATAGTTTTCAATGTCTTGTGAATATTTTAGTAGATTTATTCCTATGATTTTATGATTTCAGAGCTGATAACATTGCAAAATCTACTTATCCATTCAGTTATTTGTACATTCTTTAGATTTTCTACTTAGGCAACCATGTCACCTTTAAATAGGGGCAGTTTTACTTCTCTCTCTCCTATATTCATATCAATTATATTTGTTTTAAAAATATAGAATTACCCATATTTTATATTTTCTACTTATGTGGTAATTTAACTGAGGTTATATCAAGTAATTGATTCAAATTATCTAAATCTTCAAATATATTGTCTCAAAATTGTCTATACTATTCATTCAGTAGTTTTTTTTACTGTTTAAAGTCCAATATTTTATTGTTAATATTGGTAATATTTCCTTTTTAATTTTTTATGTTTTGCAAATACTTTATCAATTTTATAAACTTGTAAAGATCTCTTCCCTTTCAAGGAACCTGCTTTTGACTTTAATTTCCCCTACTATAGTTTTTTTTTTCTCTTTCACACATTTCTGTTTGTGTATTACTTCTTTTCTTTGAAGTTGTTCACTTCAGACATTAAACCAACCTTAAACTCCCATCATGATTATTATCTTTTAAAAACATTGTTGGATTTGATTTCCTAAAAATTTGTTAAGGATTTTCTCTCCATGTGCATAAGAGATGTCCATCCATATTTCTCTTTTCTGATGATCTCCTATTCTGTTTTTGGCATTAGTATAACACTGTCATCACAACATGAGTTGGAAATGTTCTCTCTATTTGCTGAAACAGAATATGTAACTTTGGTATTATTTTTTCCTTAAATAACAGGATTCATTAGGACGCATCTGCTCTTGGTATTTGAGTCTCTTTATAGAAACATCTTAATTCTAAATTAAATTTTTAAATTAATATTGCCCTGTTTAATTTTTGGTGTTTCTTCTTCCCAGTTTTGGTAACTTGTGTCTTTCAAGAAATGAGTCTGTGGTCCAGTGGTTAAGACTCCATGCTTCCACTGCAGGGGGCATAGGTTCAATCCCTGGTTGGGAAACCTGCATGCCACATGGTGCAGCCAAAAAAAAAAAGAAAGAAAAAAAAAGACTCTGTTTCATCTTTATATCTGTATTAGTTTGCTAGGACTGCTATAACAAAGTATCACATCTGGGTGGCTTAGACAACAGCAATTTCTTCTTTTACTCTTTTGGGGACTACAGGTCCAAGATCAAGGTGTTGGCAGTGTTGGTTCCTTTGAGAGCTGTGCGGGAAGATCTGTTCCAGGCCTCCCTCCTTGTCTTGTAGGTAACCATAACTAGTGCTGGAACTTCTCTCTGTGTCTTTTTTTTTTTTGCGGTACGCGGGCCTCTCACTGTTGTGGCCTCTCCCGTTGCGGAGCACAGGCTCCGGACACGTAGACTCAGCGGCCATGGCTCACGGGCCCAGCCGCTCCGCGGCATGTGGAATCCTCCCGGACTGGGGCACAAATCTGCGTCCTCTGCATCGGCAGGCGGACTCTCAACCACTGTGCCACCAGGGAAGCCCTCTCTGTGTCTTTACATCATTTCTCCTCTGTACACAACTCTTTCTTTTCACATGACATTCTTTTATAAGGACACCAGTTATATTGGATTAAGGGCCCACCCCATTCCAGTGTAACTCCATCATAACTAATTACATCTAAATGACCCTCCTTTCAAATAAGGTCACATTCTCAGGTACTAGGGATTAGGATTTCAACATATGAATTTTGGTGGGACACAGTTCAACCCATAACACCATTTCAACAGTTGAATTTATTGGAATAAAATTATTCATAGTTATCTTATTATTCTGTTAATGTCCACAGGACCTGTAGAGATGGTCCCTCTTTCAATTTTGAAATTTATTCCTCTTTCTCTTTGTTTTTTCTCCCCCCCGCAACCCCTTGCTCAGTTTAGCTAGATTTTGGAATTTGAGCTTTTGTTTATTCAGAGCCTCTGTTAAAAGAACATATGTCATAAATTTTAGCTTCTCAAAAACCTATCTTTTTAAGAAATGAAATTGAGCTATTTGTAATGAGGTGGATGGACCTAGAGTCTGTCATACAGAGTGAAGTAAGTCAGAAAGAGGAAAGACAAATACCGTATGCTAACACATATATATGGAATTTAAGAAAAATAATGTCATGAAGAACCTAGGGGTAAGACAGGAATAAAGACACAGACGTCCTAGAGAATGGACTTGAGGATATGGGGAGGGGCAAGGGTAAGCTGTGATAAAGTGAGAGAGTGGCATGGACACATATACACTACCAAACGTAAAATAGATAGCTAGTGGGAAGCAGCCGCATAGCACAGGGAGATCAGCTCCAAGCTTTATGACCACCTACAGGGGAGGGGTGGGGAGGGTGGGAGGGAGGGAGACGCAAGAGGGAAGGGATATGGGAACATATGTATATGTATAACTGATTCAGTTTGTTATAAAGCAGAAACTAACACACCATTGTAAAGCAATTATACTCCAATAAAGATGTAAAAAAAGAAAAACCTGTCTTTTTAAATTTCCACATGGAAAATATATATAGTTTTTCAAAAGAAGGATAAAAAAGAGGAATGATTATACATGATAAGACTTCTTTATTACTCAGATATTTTTGCTGAAAGATTTGTACTGAGCAGGCACTCTTCTAATTGCTGATGATATTTTCCTTAAGCAATATAAAGGATCTCATCACCAAGTTCTCCCCTTTTTTTTTCCTTTTAATCTTAAGGAATTTACTTTGTGTTTAAAAAAATAAAATGCTGTATCACAAATATATTGATAGTTTTTCCATTTGTGATGACCAAATGTATGCTTAGAACATTATCAAAATACAAAATGTTAATGAAAATATTTTAAATACTTCACTCACCATGTAATAGCCTGATTTTCAAGGGACCTATCATTCAATTTCATACTGTGTGGGTGCACATTGTGTGCTCTAAAATGGGCCTATTTGGGCACGAGTTAGAGTGTATCATTTCCTTCACATTGGTATTCATTACCAGTTATGATTATAAAATTTCTCTTGGATTTACAGGTTCTTTTGATATTCTAAGTTTAAATGCATTGAAATGAAAGCTGACAAAAACTTCATCAAGACCTATCAAAATTGTTTTACTTGATTTCAATCCGTTTAATGTTTTCTATTTATAAATGGATTGGAGTGAGTATCACACACTGCATTAGATTCAATTTAGAGTTCTGCTATTGAATTTAAGTAAAGATAGTTAAATTGAATATCTGAAAATACTATATTTAGCTAGTCATTAACCATAATGTATTCTCCTTAGTTTTATACTTTTTATATACTTCTTTATACTCATTTATGAAAAGAATAAAAGATAAAATTTTAATGAAATTGTGTTAATATTGTCTGAGCTTTTTCTCATGATTAGGCTAGAGTTATAGGGTTTTGGAGAAAAGATCACACAGGTAAACTGCTATTTTCATCATACTATACAAGAGTACATACTATCTACATGAGTTAAGATGATTGATATTGAGCTAATAATGTAGCTGAAGTAGTTTCTGCCAGGTTTCTTCATAGTCATGTTACACATTTTTTCTTCCCTTTTTAAACTGTAGTCTGTGGGAAAAAGTCGACAGGCACAGCCCAAATTCAAGGAGGCATTATGCTCCCTTTCTTTTAGGATAGAGTATCTACAAAATTTATTATCTTCTTCATGAGAGATTTGTCTATTCTCCATCATTTTAATTTATTCAGTCATTTATTGATATTAAAATGGCTTCATAAGTTTTATTTTAAATTTCAGAGTATTATTCTATAATCCTATAAAGGCAAACATGTCATCTTTGAACAGTTTTATTTTTTCCTTGCCAATCTGTATTCCTTTATTTCCTTATTTCACTAACTAGTGTTTCCAATATAATGTTTAACAGAGGAGTAGATAGGGAAATGCTTGCCTATTCCCAGTATTAGTAAGAAATCAACTAGTTTCTCACTGTTGAGTATGATGTCTGTAGGATTTGAGGTAGATATCTTTAATTAAGTTGAGGAAGTTTCCCTTTATTCCTAGTTTGCTGAGTTTTTATCATGAATGGTAATTGGATTTTGTTAATTTTTTTTTCCTGTGTCAGTTAAAATAATCATGTGATCGTTCTTCTTTAGTCTGTTGATATGACTAACTGATTTTCTTTTTTCTTTTCAAAACACTTTATTGAGGTATGATTGACATAGCAAAAGCTGTTCATATTGGATTTATACAACTTGATGAATTTGTAGCTAAATATACATCCATGAAGTTATGACCATAATCTATGCCATAAACATATTTATCACCTCTAAAAGTTTCCTCTCTTTTCATCATTGTGTGTCTGTGAGTGACAAGAACACTTAATATAAGATTGACCCTCTTAGCAAATGTTTAAGTATATAATATAGTATAGTTAACTATAGGCACTATGCTGTACAGTAGATCTCTAGGACTTATCTAGCTTCATTAATCCCTCCACATTTCCCCTTTTCTCTAATTCTTGGCAACTCCCATTCACTTTCTGCTTCTGTGAGTTTGACTATTTCAGATTCATCATATAAGTCATATACAGTGTTGGTCCCTCTATGTCTGGCTTATTTCACTTAGCATAAGATTCACCAGATTGATCCATATTGTTGCAAATGGCAGGACTTTGTTACTTCTGAAGGCTGAACAATATTTTACTGTATGTATATACCACATTTTCTATATCCACTCATATGTCAATTGACATTTAGGTTACTTTTATATTCTGGCTCTTGTGAAAATTCTGCAGTGAATATGGGAATGAAGATATCTCTTTGAGATCCTATTTTAATTCTTTTGAATACATTCACAAATGTGGGTTTGCTAGATCATATCATTTTTTGATGAACCTCCATACTCTTTTCTGTAGTGATTGTACCATTTTATATTCCCACCAACAGTGTACAGGGTTCTATTTTCTCCACAACACTTATCTTTTGTTTTTGTTTTTGATAGTAGCCATCCTAACATGTGTAATGTGATGTCTCTTTGTGGTTTTGATTTGTATTTCCTTGATGATTAGTAATACTGAGCACAGTTGTATAATATATACAATCAACTAAGAATAGGGAAAATAAAAGATTTAAATTTACCATTATTTATTCCTTCCCTATTACTCTTCCCTTGTTTATGTCAATTTTAGTTTCTGACCTATATCATTTTTCTTTTCTCTGTGAAACCTTTTTTTAATATTTCTTCCAAGGCAGATATATTGGCAATGAGCCCTTTGTTTTTGCTTGCTGAAGAAAGTGTGTATTAGTCTGCTCAAGCTATCATAACAAAGTATCATAGACTGGGTGGCTTAAACAGCAGAAATACATTTCTCACAGTTTTGGAGACAAGAAGTCCAAGATCAAGATACCTGCAAGATTGGCATCTGGTGAAGACTCCTTGAGTTGCAGATATCTGCCTTCTTGCTCTGTCGTTACGTTGCCTTTCCTGGGTGCGTGTGGGTGGAGAGAGAGAAAGAGAGGAAGCAAGTATTCTAGTATCTTCTGATTAAGGGCACTAATCCCATTATGAGGGCCCTATCCGTGTGACCTTATCTAAACCTAATTGTGTCCTAGACACAAATAGTGTCACATTGGAGATTATTGGGTCTTCAGTGCATGAATTTTGGGGAAATAATTCTTTCCATAACAATTTTTTTTAATATGCTTTATTTTGGAGGATTATTTCACTAGATTCAGATTTCTAGGTTGATGGGTTTTTCTTTCAACAGTTTAAATATTTCATTTTAGTCTTCTTGCTTGCAAATCTTCTGACAAGGACAGTGATTAAATTCTTATTCTTGCTTCTTTCTTGGTTAGGTATTTTTTGTTGTTTTGTCTTGTTTTGCTCTTTTACTCTCTGACTTCTTTCAAGATTTGCTTTTGACTTTGGTTTTCTTCAGATTGGATATGATACTACTATGTGTAGATTTTTTTGAAATTGGTCTGTTTCTGTTCTCTGTTTTTCTTGGATTTGTGATTTTGTTTCTGTCATTAATTACGGGAAAACCTCAGCAATTATTTCTTAAAATATTTCTTCAGCTTTTTTCTCTTGTCTCCTTTTGTTTTCAGATTACTCATGTATTACACCATTTGTAATTATCTCACACTTCTTGGATGTTCTCTTCCATTACTTTTGTCATTCTTTCTTTTCTCTTTACATTTCAGTTTGGTAAGTTTCTTCTGATATATCTTCAAGCCCACTGATTCTTTCCTCAGACATGTCCATTCCATTGGTAAGCCTATCAAGGGCATTCTTTACTTCTCTTACACTGTTTTTTAATTTTTAGCACTTCCTTTTGATTCCTTTTTAGAGTTTCAATCTGCCTGTTTATATTACCCATCTGTTCTTGTATGTTGTTCACATTTTCCATTAGATTCCTTAGCATATTATACATTGTTATTTTATTTATTTATTTATTTTTGGTTAAGATAGTAGACTTTTTTATTGAAGTATAGTTGATTTACAATGTTGTGTTAGTTTTAGATGTACAGCAGAGTGATTCATTTATACATACATATATATCTATTTTTTCAGATTCTTTTCCCTTATAGGTTATTACAAAATATTGAGTATAGTTTTCTGTGCTATACAGTAGGTTAAGGATTTTTCAATATCCACTAATCAATCAGTATGATACACCACATTAACAAACTGAAGAATAAAAACCATATGATCATCTCAATAGATGTAGAAAAAGCTTTTGATAATATCAATTGTTACTTTAAAGTACTGGTGCAGTCATTCCAAAATTTATGTCATATCTGAGTCTTGTTGTGTTGCTTACATTTTCTCTTCAGAGACTTTTTTTTTTTTTTTTTTTTTTTGCCTTTTAGCATGCCTTGTAATTTTTTTGTTGCAGGCCAGACATGATGTATTAATACTAATAATGAAGGTAAATAGGCCTTAGTGTGAGAGTTTATAGGGATCTGCCTAGGAGATACACTGTTTTTATTGTGTTCTGTAGCTATAGCTGCCTGAGGCTTCAATTTCCTCAGTTGTTCTTTTTGTTTGTTGGTTTCTTCTGTTTTCTTTGATTTTCAGAAATTCTTCTTAAATATAATCTGAGCCTTATAGTTCTTTCAACTGTAATCCTCTGTTATTTTGCAGGAGCCCTGTTGGTGTTGCGTGAGAGGTGATTAAAGGAAAGTGTTCTATCATCCTATAATTAGGTCTCAATATTTTAGTGGGACTGTGTGCCTGGGCTGTGATCTTCATAAGTGCTTCTCTGTCTCCATCTCCAATGTAGGTGGTATAGGAAGACTAGAGGGGGCTAGACTTAGGTATTTATTTTCTCCTACAATAGCTAGGCTTTGGTGAAGTAGTTTTCCTTGAGGGAAGCTGAAGAACAGAAAGTTCCATGTTTATTTCAAAATGGTTACCTTTCCCCACTCTCTGTGGCAAGCATGAAGGTTTTTTCTCCAGTCTTCATCATGAGAACATCATGAGGCTCTTAGAGATAAAATTCATGAAAGCAGGGCTCCCCCTGAGACTGAGTGCCCCTGGTGGAGATTTTTACTCTCAAACTGAGAGTTTGAGATCCACACTGAGCATCTGACAATTTGTCAATTACATATTTAAGTGTTCCTATGGGTACTGGATACAGGGTAAGTTTCTGCTCCTGGTTTTCTACTGCCCAGTGAGCTGTGATTCTTTGTGTCTGCCTTTCTCTCCAGTTTTCAGGATAGTAGTTTGCTAGGTGACTTCAATTCTCTAATAGATCTAAGAAGAGTTTTTGGTTTTTAATATGATTGCTATTTTTGTTGTTATGAGAATGGGAGCAAGAACTTCCAAACTCTTTGTATGTTGAAGCAGAATCTGGAAGTCTTAATATTTGGATTTAATGTGTTATAAAATTTGTATGCTGTCCCATTTTATCAACAAAATAGTAATTTTATCCAAATTCTTTGCAATCAAGAGTGTCCCTATAAAAGAAGACACCCATTATATTATGAAGAAATAATACAAATTAAAAATACACACACACACACACACACACACACACATATATTTAATTTACAGGTCCTTCCTTTGCAACATCTCAGATCCTTTGGGTCACCTTTGTCTCTTAGTCCAGCTGCCAGCATAGCAGTCAATTCTGTGTGTCCTATACCCACAGCCTAACACATGTGCAACCTTATCACCCCTCACCTCATGCCCCTAACCCTCCCTGCTGACCTCAGTGTTGTAAGTCTCAGCACCCACCCACACTTGCAACAATGCAGAAGTTCAGAGGAGTTACCCCCATGAGGAAAAGCTTTGAACAATGGGAGAAATAGGCAGGTGAATAAATTCTTTTTCCCTCTTCCCTTTGCAGAATAGTCTTGATAAGGAGGATATGTGGCTTCCGAGGCACAGTACCTCCAGATCAAGCCATCAGATGAACTTAGCTACGGTCAGATCAGTAATGAATTCACGTAGTGCTCTCTCTCCTTCCATACTTTATTTCTCTTATACTTCATTAATGTGCACTTAGTAAGTTAAAAGCACAAAAACACTCTTGCCTAATGATCTTTCCCCAGGGGATCCCAGGGCAAGTAGATAAAAATAAAAATTCTAGAATGTTTTTATTCCTAAATGAAACCTAGTGATATTTGCTCCTTATATGATGTTTGCATTTCTAAATATATGGTGATAACTGAAATTAGATTTCTGTAATCAGCACCTTAATTTGCTTTGCTTTGAAATGTGGATCTGGGAATTATCACCTTCCAGATGCAGATTTTCTGGATTATATTGAAGAACAAAGATATAAACATATGGGAAAATGTTAATGTGAGACAATTATGTGTGAAAAAAATTTTATTGTAGATCTTTTTCTTTAAAACTTTTGTTCCTAATGCTTTATTTTAGAAAAATTAAAATTAAATCCACACTAATAGAAAGTATGGAATTAATAATGCTTTAATGATGAAAATAAATAACAACTGCAAATACATATGAAAAAAATTTTTAAACCAATTCAAAACAGTATTTTAGATACAATGAAAACTAATATGACTTTATTTTGTAAGACTAAATTCTCTAATAATTTATTTCTTCAATATTTTCACTGTCTTTTCATCTCCACATTTATTAGGGATTAATCAAGATTAATATTATAAATATAAATAAGGTATATGTTTTTATTGAAATCCTTAGGTCATTAAAATTACTATTCATCTTTCTCTCTACCTTTATATATTTCCTATCTATTTCATTATCTACTTGTAATTGTTAATAAACCTTGTTAGTATATAAGTTCAAAAATATTTTGAGGAATCATCCAAATTGTTATACATTAAAAAATGTTTAAGAAATCGTATACTAGGAGTGATCCTTGGGGCTCTAGATGGAATTGAGTTATTTTCTTTCTATTATTATTGCATTATATATATGTATTATTATATTGATGATTTATGTTCACATGGACTATATTTTATATATAATAAGTGTAGAACTTACACCACACCAAGTTTCTATTCTATTTCCTTATTATTATTTTAATTAAATGTATATTTTGTAGTTTTAGTATATAGCTATTTTCTTCTGAAATTTACATATAGCATGAATTAATTCACTAGCAAATCATAGTTAATAATTTAACATTTACCCATCGTAATGTATTTCTGCCTGCCTGCAGTCCACTTTTAAATTCTACTGCTTATTTCACTTATAAACAAGTCATTTTCTAAACTGAATTTAAGATTGTATCCTTCCATCTGAAACACTCTTCCAGCCCTCTAGATCCTCATCTTTTTTCAAAGTGTGTCAAGTTCCTCTGTGATTGATGACATCAAAAGCAAAAGGAAGCAAAGTGAATAATGACAATGCCTTTAGAATGCTAAAAATTCATATAGAAGTTTACTGTTCAATAGATACCTACATCTACCTCCTTATTTTACAGGTCTAAAAATTAGGTATCAAATGACAGTCTACATTTCCTGAGGCAATTTGTGACAGAGGAACAAAGTACTGATACACACAACAAAATTAATAAATCTCAAACATTAAGAAAAAATAAAAAGCCAGACCAAGAATTACAAACCATAGGATTCCATTCATATGGACTCCATATACAGTCAAAACTAAGTTGTGGCGATAGAAATCATATGGCATTTGGTGGGGGGAAGAGGAAATGAGGCTAGGGAGAAATTTACTCTAAAAGGGCAAGAAGGCAATGTCCTGGATATATAAAATGATCTCTGGGGGGTGTATTTGTAGGCTGGGGCTGCCATAATAAAACAACACACAGTGGATGGTTTAAACAGCAGAAATTTATTTTCTCACTGTTCTGGAGTCTACAGTTCCAAGATCAATGTGCCAGCAGTTTGTGTTTCTCCTGAGGCCTCTCTCCTTGTCTGACAGATGGTCACCCTCACATGACTTTTTCTCTGTGCACTCTTACTGTCTCTTTTTCTGTATATAAAGACCCCAGTCCTTTTGGATTACAGCCCCACCCTGTGACCTCATTTAACCTTATTACCTTTGTAAAGGCTCTATCTCCAAATACAGTCACATTGGGTATTAAAACTAGGATTTTGAAGGGTGGTGGGGATCATAATTCATTCCTTAATGGGGGGGGGGGGTAGAGAGGTGTATTCAATTTTAAAACCCCATAAAATCAATCACTTAAGAATTGTGCATTTTATTTTCTGTTTATTTGACCTACATTGAAAAAAATGGCAGAATGCCATGGTGAAGAAATTTGCAAGTTGATTTTAGCCATATGAGGGTATATTATTCGTTTGAATAATTTTTATATTTGTACTGTTTACAGGATACACAAAAGCCTGGTCATATGCAAAGAATAACAAATACTACAGGATACATATATGCATTTTGCTGCTTTCAGGATCTTTTATCCATTAATGCTTATGGGTTGCTCTTTGCTAATCAGATCTTAAAGGAGACTTTAAAGCCTTAGAGGTTCCATATGTTTACTGAAACACCCAGAGTAATCTGGGGCAGTGCAATTCTAAAATGTAATTTAAAAATATGAACTGGGGTTTCCCTGGTGGCGCAGTGGTTAAGAATCCGCCTGCCAATGCAGAGGACACGGGTTCGAGCCCAGGCCCGGGAGGATCCCACATGCTAGAGAGCAACTAAGCCCGTGCGCCACAACTACTGAACCTGCGCTCTAGAGCCTGCAATCCACAGCTACTGAAGCCCACGCGCTCCTAGAGCCCGTGCTCTGCAACAAAAGAAGCGACTTCAGTGAGAAGCCCGCGCACCGGAACAAAGAGTAGCCCCTGCTTGCCGCAACTAGAGAAAGCCCGCATGCAGCAACAAAGACCCAACGTAGCCAAAGATAAATTTTAAAAAATAATAAATAAATAAATAAATAATATGAATTGGCCAAAATTTGCATAGAACCCAGACTGAAATGGCTTATATGATCTATGAGCTCATAGACTGTATTATATATGCATGAAATCAATTGCCCACAGAAGAAAATGGATGTATGAAATAATAATAGATTGGCTTGTGAGGCTTACTTCTTCACCCGCATTAGCCACCCATGCACAAGGCATTCAAGAACAGTATATTTTGCTGTATAATTGCCAATTTTAATGAAGTGTTATAAAAGCTTTCTTTTCACAGTTACAGGAAACTAACGATTCTGTAAATCCAGTAAATTTGCTGGAAATTTTTTTCTGTTACAGAAAACTGTTCAATAGTAACTATGGAGATCATCCATACATTGCAGTGAAAAATCCCTGATCTGATTAATGGTCTTACCGTGTAGGTTAGGAAAAATTTCGTTTTATAACAGAGAAGATTTTCCATCAATGCCTCAGGAAAAGTTGCTCATTTGTATCCATTTTCAAAATAATTTAAATATTCTAAATGTTGATTATGCTGCTTTCTTCATCACAGATCTAGATGATAGTATCTCCTGGATATGGGGAACTTTCACAGGAGTTATATATGTGATGATGAAAGGGCTAGAGACATTTCCTGTGCTAGCCTAGAGACTAGTTTCACTGAAAGAATTATCTCACCCAAACTTATATAACTGGTACTTCTAAACCTGCTCTTAATGGGAAAAAGTTGAGATCCTTGTTCATCACCTTGAATCTAGTGTACTTAGAATATTGTATTATGATTATAATGATACTGTGTTTGTAGGAACAGGCATTTGTAATTCTAACTTAATCTGTAGTAAGAAAATCATTAAGAAGTATGAAGCGTTTTGTGTTTGGGACAATGTAGATATGAGAATGAAGGCATGAAATATTTTATTTGTAGAACAAGTGCTTAGCCGTGACTACAAAGATCCTAATCTAGCTTAAACTGTATATACAATCTCAAGTATTCACTATCAAACATGCTGAGAGAAATGCTAGACAATCTCTATAGCGTAGCTAAAATCAGAGAAATGTTGGCATTAACTCCCAGTGTATGGGATAGTCAATCTAATAAAGTTTTAGATGTTGGGCAAATATTTTAGAATAAATTAGCAAAAACACAGCTGTTTCTCATTTACAAATTCCCACTATGTCTTTGAAAACTGAATGACATTGCATTTTATATTCAGCAGTAAAGGAGATATAGATGTCTTTGTTGGGAACAGTATAACATTTGAAATACATTACGTACGGGGATAAGCCAATCTTGCTTTGGCCAGACACATTAGAAAGAAGTGGTTTTGCTTTGGTCTAAAGGCTTTACTGGGCTTCTTAATGAACGCCAGTTCTCAGCTTCAACCATGAGAGCAAGAGCAATATAGAGAGAGAATTAGAAAGGAGAGAGAGGAGTCAGAGAATGATTGAGCCATAACGAAACTTGTAATACAAAAACAATGTACTTGGAGACATTAGACCTGATATCTTATCCTGGCAAAAGGGTGAGGATATCTTATTCTGTCTTTCTGTATATCTGTGTAGATATTAGATTTTCTTCCTTCTAATCAGACTTACTATGAAAAATAAATTAATCGTATGTGTAAGAATCTTTATATTGCCTAAATAATTACATTTTAAACTGTAGAAGTGTTTATAGAACAAAGGAATAGAAGTAACACTGCCCTGGCAGTCTTCCTGTTACACATAAAGAAGTTACACATAAAAAAATTTGAAAGGCCCAAAATAGTGTTTAGTCTTTAAAATGACAAACCATGTTCTACTGCTGGGGCAATGCTGTTGTTCTCTGAAAAGAAATTCTGTGAAAAAGGTAGCAGATTGAAAATGTTTACATCTAGTGAACATCGGAAAACGTTCCTGTTTTTTCTGACTCTTTTTTAAAAGACTATTTGAAAGATGTGAAGCTCTTGAGTGCAACATGGTTTTCAGGTATCTCTGCGTGGGCTCTGTCCTTTCAATCAGAGCAAATGTTGCCCTCTTACCTCCCATGTGGATCAATGAACTAAGCAGTAATTGGAGATATTAACTAGATAGGAGACTTCTCTGCAACTTTGCCTTAAAATATAACAATTCCAAAGTGAGAGAGTGAGGAGCATTGCAGCAGAAAATCTAAACCCAGTCATAAGAGAAAAAGAGCCCTTCATGCTCCCATTATATTTTTGCTCAGCTTTAGCACAAATGCTACCTCACTATTTACTCAGACTCGGTGATTAAAAACCCCTTCCTGTGCTAGGACCCATTCAAATAGAGTGAAAAGATGAATCATTCCCAGTAGCTGTATGTTTCTTTTTCCTTAGCTTCCTTATAAGCATGTGGACTACCCAACCGTATAATCTAAGGGAAAGAAAGCAAAGGTGATCCAGCATTGTCCAGAGAAATATTCCACTCTCCTACATTCTAGCTATTCGACCTCTGCTTTTTGTCTCTTTACTGGTAAAGAGGGATCAAGAATACTGCATCGCTGGATTGATTTAAATTATAAGACCTCAAGTGAAATGAAAAGTATAAAACATAAAATGAGAACATGTTAATGTTTTCCGAAATGTTAGACTAAGAACAAAATAATGTCAAGTTATGGACTTCCCTGGTGGCACAGTAGTGAAGATCCCACATGCCACAGAGCAACTAAGCCCATGCGCCACAACTACTGAGCCTGACTCTAGAGCTTGTAGAGTTGTGGCTTGCGGGATCCACATCTACTGAGCCCACGTGCCACAACTACTGAAGCCCGCGCACCAAGAGCCCGTGCTCCACAGCAAGAGAAGCCACTGCAATGAGAAGCCCGCGGACCGCAACGAAGTGGCCCCCGCTCACCGCAACTAGAGAAAGCCCACGCACAGCAACGAAGACTCAACACAGTCAAAAATAAATAAATAAAATAAATTTATTTTAAAAAAGTGTCAAGTTATTAGGAGACATTAGAGTATAATGAGATGAAATGGAAATCAGTAGACATAGAGATGTGGATTTGAGTAGACACAGCTGCTATTTTGGTGGTTGGAAGTCAACCACTCGGCTAAAAGCTGCTTTCTTCCACGTGCACAAAGGGTAGGTGTGAGTAGAGGATCAACATGGTATCAAATGCTTCTCCAAGTAGCAACGTTCTAAGAGTTTTAGGCTGCTCTGATGTCAGAAACTCTTCCTGTGTTATTCTCCTTCATATTAAGGATGAGACAATAAGTTAGTGATTTACTTTTTAAATCAATGTTTGCATAGCAGCCTCTCACTGGTTATATATTCAAAATCTAAATTTATAGGCAAATGTGATTTCTGGGATATGCTGCTCTATAAAATACTTTATTAAAAACCATTTAAAGCCTTGCCAATATTACATACTTTTCCCTTCAGACAGGAGGACTGAAGACTGTTACATAAACAGAAATTATACTATTCCTCAGTTTCTGAATTTTCCATTTCTTAAGACAAAATAGGATCAGCAGATGTGAAGACAAACCAAAATGACAGCATTATATCTTTAAACAAGATAAGAATACAATGGTAGTCAAGGTAAAATTTCTTAAATTTCTGTAAAATTTAAATTACATTTACATTGTTTTCTTTCACCCAAAATTGGTTCTTTTAGAATTTTAGATCTGCTGATCTAACAGGGAAAAAAATCCACAGAATCACTCTAATCTTATTGCAAAATTAATTAGCTCTTTCACAACTTTAGGACTCAAAAGAAGTTAAATTTTTGAAAGCCTTGCATTTATTTCTATGAGAAATATTATATAAGCAGATGTGTGATTTTAGATGATTTAAAAGTAGTAATGACTAAAAAATTGTCATAAACATTGGACTCATTTTTCTGTGTGGTGTCTAAATGTGGAGCCTCAGAGACGTTGCTGAAGGAAATAGACCATTTCAATCATGAAGGGGTTTCCTGCTTTTTTTTCACCCTCTTGTATGATTTTCTTTTCTCTGGTCTGTGGAAAAGCCCTTATTGAAGTGTTTAGGAACATGTGTTCACTCTCAAAAAATGGTGGGCATAGGAATTGGGCAGAAATGAATAATTAATCCAACCGTCACAAGTGACTGTATTTAGAAGCAGAGAATATGTCATTTTCATTTTTAGCAGTGGACCTGCTCTTTTTCTCTTTTTAATTATCAAAATGATCCTAATGTTTATTTCTTTTATAATATTTCATTGTTATGGAGGTATGAGGTATGATGTTACTACATATACATTAATGATGCTTTAAAGATAACTTTTGTCAGTGTGTCTTTAAAACATCCTTCTGATCTAATATGGATAAATTGTATTTTATTTTTGGCAGGTAACTATATAATCATATAGCTCCATTTAGATTTGTGTTAATTAAATTTTATTACATAAAAACAAAATTCACAAATGGTGCATGCAGACTTAATCAGATACAAACATTAAGTAACTCAATTGGTGCTCCAGTGGGTTGAATCAGAAAAATTCACTGTTTGAACTTTGGAACTGCATCCTAGGAGAGAGAAAGCATCTGAGTCCTTCAGCATCTCAGCACAATTTATTGGCCAAGCAAAATATCATAGTGGGTATATCACCTGGAGCATTTGACTTTCACTTCTAATTAATTCAATTCTAGTTCCTATTTTCCAGCATGAGAAGTTGATTAGAGAGAAATGAATGTTAGGGCCCAGGGTGAGATGCCCCAAAATGTGCCTCAATGGAATATTGATTATTTTGAATTAAAGTTACTTCAGAAACAGCCAGGGCAAGAGGGACACTTTGACCCTCCTGTCTCCCTGAAAGCAGGAAATAAAATCTCCCATGTGAAAGGTGCACCCCCTGCATCTATGGGTAGAAAGACACCCATATCCCCAGAGATAGGGAAATGAGGGCCAAGAAGCTATTATAAACAAACCTTGTTACTTTTTAAATTTCTACCCCAAGCCCAAACTCTGTTGAAATCCTTCACTAAGCACTCAAAGTCTGATTCTTTGTCTGGTCAATTCCTCACAAATTTATTATTTCTTTGTCTAAAAAGTATAAAAGCTGCCTGCTTTGGTCACTCCTTAGATCCCTTTTCTGTGAGACCTCCATGTGCACAAATTAAAATTTGTTTCTTTTTCTCCTGTTAATATGTTTTGTGTCAATTTTATTATTAATCCAGCCATAAGAACTCAAGAGGGGTAGAGGGGGAAATTCCCTCCTCCCCAGCATGAGGAAGGAATACATTGGAGATCAGATGATCAGTATTCTTGGGACAATTATGTCACCAATTAGCTCTTTGACATTGACCAATACCCCCAAAACTCTCTTATTTGCAGTTTTGAAAATATCAAAATGGAGTGTTATGTTGATTCATGTTTCTCACAGGACTATCGTGAGAACCATATAAAAAGTACCTGCAAGATCTTTGAAGTCTGTAAAGCACTATATCAACACTGGCTAATATTATTGATTATGAAAATGTAGGATTGTACAGTGAGCTTTACGGTACTTTGTGACTATCATAAATCAATATTAGCTAATCTCTCTAATAAATAACATTAAGATGTCTCTAAGTACCAGCAAAATCACAGGTGTCTTCTCAAACTCGATTAGCATTCAGTATTGTAGCAATGTTAATTCTATTTTACTGTATTCAGATTTTAAAATCCTGATGTAAATACTGACTCATGGGTAACAATTCACTTAGCAAATATTATTGAGCCATTATTTTGCCTGAAGCATTGATAAAGCAATATTCAAGAATCAGGTAAAGTAGCTAATGTTGATAAATCAATGTGCAAGAATCAGGTAAATAACTGGTTGTTCTAAAATATATATTTACTGTCCAGGAATGTGCATACACAGAGAAAAGACACTGAGGAAGACACTGAGGACATTGAGAAGGTAGCCATCTACAAGTCAAGGGGAGGGGCCTCAGAAGAAATCAAACTTTGCTGTCACCTTGATATTAGACTTCCAGCCAAGGTGACAGCAAGGTGTGATTTCTTCTGAGGCCCCTCTCCTTGGCTTGAAGATGGTCTTTCCTCTGTGCGTACACATTCCTGGTTTCTCATGTATGTCCAGATTTCCTATAGGATGCCAGTCAGATTGGATTGAGGCCCACCAGTGTGACCTCATTTAACCTTAATTACCCCTTTGAAAGCTCCATCTCCAAACACAGTCACATTCTGAGGTACTAGGGGCTAGAACATCAACATACAAATTTTGAGGGGACACAGTTCACCCATAATAGTATAAGAAGGGAATCTCCAGGCTGAGATTTGTAAGGGAAATAAAATTCAGTAAAACTGCATACGTGAAGACTCTGTTACTTCTTAGTATTTTATTTACTTTCAGTATAATTACTGAATTGTAATTACTGGTTAAAGTTTAAATTAATCATAATTATTTTCAGTTTTTATTGGTTTTTATTTATTCTCTCATTTTTTTGTCTTATTTGGATTGATTATATATATTTTGATTATTTCATTCTTTATCCTCTATTGGCTTGCTAGTGATTCTTTCTGTTCCTTAAGTTGTTATCCTAAAGAAGAATACATTTATCTATCCTTGCCATTGTAGCCACCAAATATGAATTGTTACTTTTTCCATTTTCCAGTTGATGCTAGGATCTTTATTCCTTTCTACCACCCTTCTTCCATTTATGCTATTCTTACCATGTATTTTGGGCATACATATAATTTGTCCTAAAATATATTACTATTACTGCATTTTTAAGTCAACATTTATTCACAGAATTCATATTTTTGCCCTTTATTCCTTCTTTAATTCCCATTCTTCTGTCTGGAATAATTTTATTTGAAGAACTTTCTTTCACAGACACTTTACTTTAGAAAAAAAATCATGATGAGTTATACTAATTATACAGAAATACTTTTATTTATCTTAAGTTTAAAGGATAGTTTTAAAGTTATGTAATTGAAGACTAGTAGTTCTCTTTTAATGTTTTAAGATTAAGACATTATGGCATTTTTCTGTGGCTTCCATCTTTCTTTTTAAGTCAGCTTTCAGCATTATTGTTGTAACTTCTAAGGTAATATGATTTTTTTTCTCAGTCTGCTTTTAATTTTTTTATCTTAGATTTTCAGCAGTTTTACTGTGATGTGCCTAGGAGTGTGTATGTATCCAGCTTCAGTTCAGAGCCGGATACATACATATATATGTGTGTGTGTGTATATGTATATATATTTGATCTTGTATATTAATTATTAGAAAATTCTGGGATATTATTTCTTTAACTATAGTTCATGTTCTCTTGTCTCTCTAATATACTTCCAGGAATCCAATCATCAAATCTCACACCTATCTGACAATCTTTTCCTATTTTTCCCTTCTTCCATGTTTATAGATCCTCCTTTGATTCAATGTATCAGTGTACACTGCACCAAAGAATGAATCATCATTTGTCTCAGCTAGTCATGACATTCCCTTTCCCTTTTCCAGATTTAATTCTCCAAGTGTCCTTGTAGTACCAGAGATTTTTGATAGTATTTTGCTTCATGGCTAAAAAGATCAAGCCTCTTGTAGGGAAAAAAAAAAAAAAAGCTTTTTGCCCCTGTTCCTTTTTTCCAATAGGAACATTGGTGAGAAGATGTGATACCTGGATTTAATGAAGCCAATTTGTGAGTTTGAAGCTAAATTGTGAGAATAAAGAGCCAATATGTTGAACATGGTGAGGTAGTAAATTTAAAGATTCTGGAACCCTAACACCACTATTCAGCTACTGCACCAAACCTGTAAATCTTCCTCCAGTCTTCTTGCTGTATGAAATAATTAAAGGGCTTTATTCCTAAGCCATCATTAATTAGGTTTTTATGACTTAAAACCAACAGATGCAAATGAGGAGGAGATGTCCAGATAATCATGGAAGGGTTTAGGAGGGAATGAATGTTCCCAGGCAGAATTGTTTAGGCCACAATACAAAGGCATAAGGAGTGGTTATACTAAGGAACCCAAGTATAATCCAGTATTGATACTGATTGTAATGCTGACTAGCATATGGGTACCTCATAACTATAGATTTTCATTGTAAAAGATCACTCTGATGAAAGTATACTTCTAGGAGGGGAAGTAAATCTAGAAATACATATACTAGTAAGGATAATACGGCATTAATATAAGTTTTGAATCCAGGTGAGCATAATGGAATGAAGAGATATTTGTTACATAAGTATTTGTTTTGTATGTGAACAGGATTTGATTATTTATAAGATGTTAAATGGATTAGTGATATTAGAAAGGGAGTAACAAAATATGTCTCCCAAGTTTGTGACTTAGATAATTATGTAGATAATGGTAAGATTAAGTTAAAAGGAATACAAGAAGGCTTACTTTTTTTTTTTTTTAAGTAGTACCAGTGTGTAGCAGTAAAAAGAATTCTAGAAAACTGGGTAATTATTCTAATTTTAGTTGTTGCCAGTAGAGTGACTGTTCATAGATAAGTTGCATAACCTCTTTGGGCCTCAGTTTACTCACTTGTAAAATGAAGTGTTAGTGCTAGATGAAAATCCAGTTACTTTCCCAGCTCTAAATCTTAATTATTTAAATATAATAGTATTACTAATACATTATTTAAATTTTTATATTTAATTTATCCCAAATTATTATTATTCTATTGAAATTTCATACACTAAATAAAAGAATTATAATAAAGTTTAACACAATAATATAAGTAAAATGAATAATCAATCAATAATACATATAAAACTACTAATTCAAATATAGAAAAATGAAAGAAACTGATCATAAAATAAATATGCTACCAGCCAGTGATAGCTTCTCCAAGTCAATAAAAAGAGTTAAAATTAGAATCTACCTTTATCATCTTCCAAATTAATCTCCTACCTCCTTCTTCCCTAGGCATAAACATATATTTTAAGCTCTAATCACACAAAACTGCTTATTTATTAAAACAAACGTATTAAAACAAACTGATATGTGTGTGTATTGTGTAACATGTGCATATATTTTATTTTGGTTGGCTCTTCTAAACTGTATCCATTTTTTCTTCATCTTTTTGCACACATCATCTGGCAACTTTCTTCTCATACGTGCCACACTTTCTTAAAGTGTGTTTGTTTAGCAGCTTATCTAGAGGCTTCTATTCAGAATTCAAGATTTGGGTTGAGCATCTCTCCTTGGAAGATCTTCACATGTCTCCCTCCCCCACATTAGACTGATTACTCATCTGTGTGTGTTTCATGCAACTCTTTGTATTCCTCCATCATAATCCATTTCTTGCCATATTGCAAATAGCTTAGCACTGTGCCATCCTTATCAATCTCTGGGATACATTAGTGAGGAGACTTTAATTTTTAGAAAAAGGAAATGAGGTAAAAAGTAAGATTTAAAAAAGTGGTTTTGGGAACAGGATTGGCAATGGATTGGACAATTCTGTTGTCCAGTCATAAACCTCCAGTTGTATCTTAGACACTAGAACCATTTCAATATAACAAATTTATAACTGCTTCATTCACCCAGTGTCAAATCATTCAATGTCCTCCCTCTTGTTTCGGTAGCAAGTTTAACAGCGACTGTGTTAGGTAGGGGCAATATATTTTTTTTGACATTATGTAGACATCCAAAACAGATTGTTAAGTGTTGCATTATGATGTGAAAATGGAATATATTAACTGCTCTTGTCATTGCTCATTTTTATAACTAAAATGTTATAGCAAGGTAAATGTTAAAGCAAAATGCAATGTCAAAACTGCATACTTGGGTCTGCCAGTTGTTACGTCAATGTTAGGGAATTTAATTTGTTTTGTGCTTTAATGATAGCACAAACTAAATATAGTTTATTCTATGAATTAAAATGATCTTAGTATTAATAATTAACCCCCTAGGTATTTTTCAATAACAAAGAAATGATAAATGTATGAAAATTATCCTAATCATATTTGACATGCCATTGTAGCTATTATTTTATTCTCACACATTACTACATCACTATTCTATATATAGGGAATTAGTTCAACTATTGCCTAAGCTCCTACATGTTTGGATTAGAGCCAAGGACATAATGGTTATAAAGTTGTTCTGTTGTTCTGATTCACATGTCCTTCATTGACACACATCAAGGGTAGGCAAACTGGCTTCCAGTTTCTTCTTTTCCGACAAACATAATTTAAAAACCAATAATACCCATCAATGACTTTATATTGAAACAAACCTTCGTTGGATTTAGGAGAATTCTGAAGATATAGTGTTCGTCCACACTTGCTTAATGTGGTGCATTTGAGCAACAGTATATAATACAGACGGCCTCTGCCTACTTTGCATTTATATGGCGGTAGGTAGAGACCTAGGTGCTGTTTACCAAGGAGATGTAGTTATTTATGTTCAAAGTAGTCTAGGAAGCACTCAACTATCCATTTCAGGCATAAAGTCTACACAAACACACACACAAATACACTATAATACTTGAATATATTTTCCCTCAAATCATTCTGTGTGCACTATACTCTCTAATCTTCCACCTCCTATATAAACCTCAAATACCTTTACTTCCTGTTGGAACAATTCTGTTAGAACATTCTTCAATGAAGATACTGTGGTTAAATGTCAAAATCTGGATAATATCCAAAATAGTCAGCTATCTTGGAAAGTTCTAATTAGGACTTTGTTTTATGTTTCTGTTTGTAAGTGTGTATTTTCAGGCTTTATCAAAATTATTATACATGAAAGTGTGCCAAGGGGTATAGTATAAAGCAGTTACACTTATTTAAGTTAAAATTTTTGAAATAAAGTGATTTAACCTTCAGTAGTACCACACATCATTTGATATTCCCAATACTCTCAATATTTTTAACAGGATATTTTCTTAGAATGAAAACCAAAATTAAATGAACCATCACAAGTTGTTTGTAAAATTATGAGTTCTTTTCATCTTGACTGCTAAATAAGAAGCACTTCAAATGTAACAGTATGTATTACTCTTGTGGAGGAAAATCTACCTATTAATACAAAGAAGGGATTTGCTCTTTCAGATTTGCCCATGTGCATTACTTCTTAGCATAAATTCATAAGGCTTAAATTCACAGAGATTTCCCAAAGCAGGAAGAATATGGTAAAAGAGTGGAATTTTATTTTCAAACCTATGACTTTAAGAATGGGCTCCTTCCTTGATTAGGATCGTTTGTTAATTTTTATTAGATGTGGTAGGAAATATTGGAATCGTTTAAATTGATCACTGAAGCTTGTCAGGTATATTTTTAGTGAAAATGTGAGTGTTGGATAGGAGGGAAGTACGGTCATAAAGCAAAACAATTAATTTTTATTCAAGTATGTTTATATTTTTATTTTCAATCCCTGGATTGGGTCTTCTTGAGGATGATCTATAATTAATTTTACACAATGACCCTCCTCTTCTTTTACTTCTTTCAAAGTTCCTCATAGCTTAAGTAGCTTGTGCCACCCCCTGCTGCCCACAAAATTTATGCCTCTATTATAAAAACATAATAGTCCAGTTTTATAGCATTTGTTAAACCTTGTCTATGATTTTTTTTTTTACATCTTTATTGGAGTATAATTGCTTTACAATGGTGTGTTAGTTTCTGCTTTATAACAAAGTGAATCAGTTATACATATACATATGTTCCCATATCTCTTCCCTCTTGCGTCTCCCTCCCCCCCACCCTCCCTATCCCACCCCTCTAGGTGGTCACAAAGCACCAAGCTGATTTCCCTGTGCTATGCGGCTGCTTCCTACTAGCTATCTACCTTATGTTTGGTAGTGTATATATGTCCATGCCACTCTCTCGCTTTGTCACAGCTTACCCTTCCCCCTCCCCATGTCCTCAAGTCCATTCTCTAGTAGGTCTGTGATTTTAAATGTACATTAGTTTTCACTAAAAATGAACCTGCTCTGTGCTCCTTAATAGTTTTAGACAAGCTTAAGCTCTCTTATTACATTCAACTGTACAGTTTTAGACCATTTGTGTTTTGAGTTGAATTCCTCTCTGAACTTCCTTGGCATATGCTATATTGAAAACTTCAAAGCAGATTTCAATATGATATTTTAAATACTTAATGTGGTAGGTAGAGTAATGGATCCCCAAAGATGCCTGTGCCCTAATCCCCGAAACCTATGAATATGTTAGCTTACAGGGGAAAAGGGACTTTGCAAAAATAATTAAGTATCTTGAAATAGGGAGATTATTTTGGATTGCCTAGGTGGGCAGAGTGTAATCACTATATTTTAGTCTACTAAAGTCTTATTTTTCAAAAACTAAGATAATTTTTATGTAATCACGTTGTATTCAATTTTAATGTATCATTGTCCACACTTTTATATCAAATTTCCATAATATTTGTTAATAATTATTCTATATTGCTTAATAGTTCAGACCTGAAAGATCTTTTTGGCTATTAGATATTAAACTGTCTCTCTATGAAATGGGTAAATTCCACTAAAAATTGACCAGAAGGGCTTCCCTGGTGGCGCAGTGGTTGAGAGTCAGCCTGCCGATGCAGGGGACACGGGTTCGTGCCCCGGTCCAGGAAGATCCCACATGCCGCGGAGTGGCTGGGCCCGTGAGCCGTAGCCACTGAGCCTGCGTGTCTGGAGCCTGTGCTCCACAATGGGAAAGGTCACAACAGTGAAAGACACGAAAAAAAAAAAAAAATTGACCAGAAAAGTTCAAAGCTGTATGGTTGATAAGTAAATATTATGCGCTATTTCTAATATCTATAAATCAAAACTGAAAATTAGTTTACTTAAAAAAGGGAAAACTAATTGCTAACAAAAATCTTCAGTGTTTTATAAGAGTTCTAATAGAATGTATTTATTGGTAAAGAGGTAGTTCGTATGACTCTTTTTTTAAATTGTGAACATACATGCTGATGAACTGCACTCAATTCATGGCCACACAGCTACCTGTGAATTGGTCAGAGCCTGAATATAGTATTTTTGATGTAAGTTTGCTTAAATGATCTGCATGTGTGCCTCAGGTAGAATTGGTGGATTTATTTTATTTTATTTAGTTAATTTTAAACCACAGGAAGAAAATCAGTGAATTAATTTTGTCAATGTATTAGCTTCCTAGAGCTGCTGTAATAAATTACCACAAACTAGGTATATTGAAAAAAGAAAGTATTTTCTCTTATAGTTCCAGTGGTCAGAAGTCCCAGAGCAAGATGTCAGCAGGGCTATACTCCAGTGGAGCCTCTAGAAGAGATTCTGATCCTTGTCTCTTCCAGATTATAGCGGCCTTCCTGCATCCCTGGGCTTTTGGGTCTATCAGTCTAATCTCTGCCTTGGTCTTCATATGGCCTTTCCTCTGTATGTCTCTTGTAAATACATGTCACTGGGTTTAGGGCCCACTCAGATAACCCAGGATGATCTCATCTCACCTATTCTTAACTTAGTTATTGCAAAGGCCTCTTTTCCAAATAAGGTTACATTCACAGGTTTTGAAGATTGGATGTGGAAATATTTCTTTTTTCAGTGGAAGGGGGCACCACCCAAATCACTAACAGTTTACCTGTAGTCACTTATTTTTAAGTTTCAAGTTGAAACTCTTCAGGAAATTCAAAAACATTATGATTCTAACATCATCATTGTATGGTCAGGCCAATCAAGATGGCTGTTCTCTTGCTCTCTGTACATCCCCTGCTCTACTGGGGCCTACTCTAGCCACATGACTGACCTTTGCACATACTTGCCCCAGGCCCAGCTAGAGATTATTCTTATCAAAGGGGCTGTGAGGGGCGTGCTCCTCTGCTAGTTTCCCTGGTAACTGATGAACCAACCTGACATCAATTCCCCCTATAATTGGCCAATTCCCCACCCACTCCCTTCCTTCCCCTCCCCCAGAGCAAAGACTGCTGCCATGTCCTGCCTGCTATTTGCCCCACACACGGGGTGTCCCTCCAGGACCTTGCTTCAGACGTGTAAGCTCCCCATATCCATTAAACCATTGATGTCTCTGTTGCTGACTCCAGGCTCCTTCTTTGCTATTGAAGCTGGGCAAGTACAGGCCTTGCAGGCCTGCATGGTGCAGCCCAACAATAATCTTTGCAAAACAGGCAAATACATTTGATTTCTGACCAAGATGGCCTTAACATTCCCCTCAGCTTGTTGAACTTTAGATAGGTTTCTTCCCAACAATAGACACCTGACCTCTCTTTTCTTGGAGCATTTATTTTAGAAAAATTGCAATTGTAAATTCTTTCTCTGCCCCTTTAAGAGGTAAATCTTCTTTCAAGAACCTTGAATCCATCCCTTTGAAATGTAGACATCAATGTGACCCCAATTTGTCAGTTTCTGGTAGGAGCCAAACTTCAATAAGTGCCAATTAGCAAACACCGATGACCTAATCACATTAACCAGGTCCCTCCTCCAATGTCCTGCACTGCTTTTTCACTAGCCCCTCACAGCTCTTCAGAATTGAGTTCAATCTCTCTCGCTCCTTGCAGTGTTTTAGGTAAAATTGTCCTTGCCTGTTTAACCTCTTTAGGCAATCTTTCTTTGACACATCTTAGTATGCCTGCAAATACCCAAGTGAAATACTGTGCTGAGTTCACCTGCTCTCCCTCTCCTTTATCTCCAACAACCAATCAACATTTGTCCAGTCAATTTAGCCTCTTCCAAGTTTCAAATGGGTCCTCTCCTCTCCATGCCTAATGTCATTGTCTTAGTTCAGGATAGTACCACTCCTCGTCTGGAGAGCTGAAAAATCTTTGCAGTTTTCCCTACTTCCAGTTTATCTCTCCTACAATCAATTCTAATTCCCTGACTAGAAGTGCTTAGCTAAAACAAAATCTATCATCTCATCACTTCCCTTCCTCAATATCTCTGATGACTCTTCACTGTATATTATATAAAATCAAGAGTCTTGAGACCAGTGTGGTGGATTGTACTGTCTCACTTGTTCATGTTGAACTATATTTCCCAGAATCCCCTTTCACTGTATGTTTCTCTTTTTTTTGACAGTACAGAGGCCAGCATACTAAGGCTCAGGAACCAAATCCAGCCCGCTGTCTGTTTTTTTTTGTTTGTTTGTTTTGCGATACGCGGGCCTCTCACTGTTGTGGCCTCTCCTGTTGGGAGCATAGGCTCCAGACGCGCAGGCTCAGCTAGTATCTGCAAAATAAGAATTACAAGTAACAAATAATGTGTGTTTGTTAAGTCTGACTTATAATATTATATATTATCCCTTCAAAATAGTTTAAAAGAATAATGCAAAATAATATTCCCAAATAATAATGCCAAAACACCTTCACCTTTTCCGATTTTACCATTAATTTGATTTTACCATTAATCTCAAACACAATCATTTTGCAGTTTGTACTTAGAGGAGATGATAATGAAAAATTAAATTCAAGACTTAGAGACTTGAGGTATGGGAACCAAATGAAAAATGAAAATGAGGCAGGCAGTCAACAATTTATTTTTAAAACTTGGTTTTTAACCTCTTTGCCTTTTAAAAAAAAAATCCTTGTTTTAGCCCTCACTATCAAAGTTAAGGTCAAGCTTTATCTATTTATTAAAAAGTTCTAATCAAGTGTGCTAGACTATCTGCAATATATTATTACTTTTCTTTATCCTTAGAGTCTAGAGCTTTGAACTGCCACCTAGTCAGTGAGAATCAAATGAGGTTCATTGTGGAGTTCTGAATTCCATTCAGTACAATTTTTAAATACTTTTAAAGTGATTTCATCATACATAGTTGTAATAAATTTAATCATAGTTCAGTGACCTTCAAAAATAATATCCCCTAAAATATTGTTTATTGAATTACATTTTTAATAAAAACAGAATTGTCATGTTTGTAAGGTATGGGTATGTCCTTATCTTAAATGCAGACAGAGGTGCTTAGGATATTACTGGAACAGGGATCTTGACATCCACTCAGCAAATGACCAAATCTCTGTTGCCAAAGGTCAGTCAAGTCCCTAGTGAGTGACTCATCTCCTTCCTCCATCTGCACTAAATTTTCCATTGCTTTCATTCTCTGAAAGTCTCAACCCAGCAAGTTCTGATACCAAGACTCATAAGAAAATATAAATCGTGCCATTTCTTTCCTGAAGGAATTTTATTTTTTTTACATTTTTTGTTGAAATATGCTTGAAATACAACATTTTGTAAGTTCAGGGTACAATACATGTTTATATATGTATATATGTATTTATAAGTATATAATTTATAATTTAAATATATATAATCTGTATATAATATATAATATAAATATATATTTATATATATATGAATGTGATTGCCAATAGTTAGCATTTATATCATGTCACTTAATTACATATATATTGTGGTTGGAATAAAGATACAGATGCTTAGCAAGTTTGATGATCATAGTACAATATTGTCTGTATTTACTGGACTGTGCATTAGATCTCTAGGACTTTTATGTTACTAGTTGTAAGTTTGAAAGTGATTTTAAGGGTAGGCTGTGAACTATGTCCCACAAGTTTTCTCTGAATCATTTATATGTTCTAGTCCTTCAATTAATATGTCTTGTCTTTTACCTTTTTAATATATTGGAATTCCAAATTTTAAAAATCACATTTATAAAAGGCCTTAAATTTTTTAAAAAATTAATCTGTAAATTCAATGTGCTTCTGATAAAATTCCAACAAATTTTTTTAAGAAACTTGACAAGCTGAGTCTATAATCCACATAGAAAGGTAAGAAAGCATTATACCAGGCATATTTTTTTTAATTAGGATAAAAAGAAGGTAATTTTCCTATCAAATATCAAGACAAGTTTAATAACTGTAATCATTGAAACAACATAATTGATGCAGATATGGGGAACTATATCAATTCAATAAAAAAAGGGATTCAATAATGGAATTTAAATAGATGATTACTATTACACCTCAAATAGACTGGAAGAGGACAGTCTAACAATACCTCATGTTGCGGCCACCTGGCTTTTCACTTGGAAAAATGTAAAAAATATCCCACTTTATGCTGTAAGAATCCATACAATAAAAACAGAAGCAATAAATATGTTAGGAGAAAATAGAGCAGAATTATCTATGAAGTTCTTGCAGGAAAGAATTTTTTAATACAATTCAAATAGTAAATAAATAAATCATTGATACAGTTTCCTAAATTAACATGTGTAACTTCTTTAAGATTAAAGGCATCATAAACAAAGTTTAAATTTAAGCAAACAAACAAAAATAACGGGGGGGAAATATTGCAATATGTAGATGACAAATTTGTTACCAAATTTATGTAAAGAAACCAATAAACTAAAAAGACAAAATTCCAAGAGAAAGTAGACAGAAGGTTGGAAGAAAAAATTTATATAAGAGTATGATAAACATATGAAAATAAGTTTAACCTTCCTGTGAATCAGTTTTACCAACAGTAAGTTACAATTATTTACCCATTTGATAATGTATTGGGCACCTTTTCAATTTCTCTCTTGGTAAGCAATGGTTATTGAGAATTCATGGCAGGACTCACTTTTACTTTATAGCCTCTGGAATACCAAACTAAGCAAACCTTTTTGGAGTCTTGATACTATGGCTACTTCTCACCCTACAGCTTTCAGAGTGAGAGGAAATGCTCCACTGTGGGCACTGAGATATTGTTTGGGGAGTGGCTATCAAAGGACCAGATAATGCAAAATGTAAGTTAACAGAAGTAGCTCCTGTGAACTTTCCCAAATGGAGAAATGGGAGGTGAAAGGGAACCACACAGATAAATGTGTCCTCCTTTCTCATCTCTGGGCACTGCCCCAAGGTACAGTTCTTTTTTGTGAACTTTCTAAGTAATGATCACATCAGTTCAGTGCCTTGCTCTTCTCCTTTGAAACTGGTGGTAAACAGAGACCAGCATGGTAATGACTGGCATTATGTTGCTTTGTTTCTTTTCTTTCCCTGTTCCTACCTGCACCTATGCCCCTCCCAAGACACCTTTATTCTAATTTGCCAGGGCTTGCCCCTATGAAATAAAATATCACCTTCTAACCTCTGCCTCAGGCTCTGCCTTCTGGAGAACCCAGACTAAGACAGAAAATATCAAGTTCCCCAAGGGGGTAAAAAAACAATTCTTTTAGGCTGTTATGGATTCACTCTTTCTATAAAGTTTGATTCTTAGACAGCCCAATAGGAATATATAAATTAGTATGATCATTTTTTGGCAAGATCTATTAAAATTAAAATAATTTATTTATCCTGCAACACCTCTACTGAATGTGTACCGTAGAAAATAAGTATATGTGTGCAAAAATGACCATATTTAAAGATAATTATTGCTGATTATTAATAAAGATAAAAATTGGAAACAATCTGAACACCCATTAGAAACAAGCCAGATATTATCACTGTATAATCATGATTCCATTTGTATCAAATTCTGGAAAAGTCAGGAAGTCCTTTGACTGCAAAGGAGCACAGAGTACTCTAATGGAAATGTTCTATATCATGTTTGTGTAGGTATTTCTATTATTATACACCATTATTACAACTCACAAATTGAATACTTAAAATTGTGGGTTTTATTGCTTGTAAATTATATTTTAATAAAGCTGATTAAAAATGAGAGAGAGAATGGTGATGATAAATAGGTAGCATCTTGCTAACTTAGGTTGTTGGATTTAATTTCATTGAGAATAATAGGACCAACTCTTCTGTGTGATAGAATGAATACTAATATTGTTCAGTAGCTTACCTATTTCTTGTATTGTTCTATTTCTGCATCTCAAGGCAAAAAATGTGAACTCAAGTATTTTATTTTTCCCAACTCTTCTTTTAGGGATTGTTTTAATTGTTGATATTTAGAGGAGAATAAGAAAGGGAAAGCATAAACGGTGAGTTGCAAAAGGCTGTATTTAGATTCTAAAGACACACCCATGAAACTCCACTAAAATATCTGTAAAGTAATGTAGTATAAGCCATTAAGAGAAAAGAAAAACAAAATTTTTAAAACAAGAAACAAAGCAGGTGACCAAAGGACATCAAGATTGAGAGCTCAATTGTGCCTGTCCTCTGAAGGCCAAGCCTGAGTGTAGGAGATGCTGTTACAGAATTAAGCTCATTAGGCTCTTTATATCTACCCAGATGTCACTTCCCCATTTTAAAATACATATTTTGAATGGTCATACTTTACAATCAGCAGAACACCACATTGATTCTTTGACTCTAGCATAAGAGCTATTGTAGTAGAAAAGGCCAAGATGTCCCTAAACTTCCCTAGCCAATATTTCAGCATGTTACAGAGGTGGACACATACCATGGATCCATTGGTCCTACCATCTAACATCTGGAAGCTGCCAGTTAATAGTGATCAATTGGCCTCTTTAAGTTGCAAATTAGAAGCTAGCTTAAAGATGACATTCTGCAAGTTAGCAGCACAATTCTTCAGTATGTGAATAGCTCTTATACTAATGCCAATTATGTGGTACTGTGTACCCAAAACTATTACACATGGGTTCAGTAACCAAGTGGTAGGAAAAAAAGGAAGTAGGAATGATGATATTTATCTCACCTAATTAGTCCCATTCTGGGAATTTGTGCTTTTCATCCCTCAACTTAAGTATAAAAAGTGCATTCCTTGGTAAAGTATCTAGTAGTTCAATTTCGATCTTTTATAATTTATCTGGTTTTTGTAAGAGTCAGACTGGGGAAGTAAACATGCCTACATATCACCTTTTCATTTTTTAATTATTTGAAGATTGTACCACATAAGAGACATGAAACCTGGAATATGATCCTATAATTTTCTTATTCTGATGGGTTTCAATTTCTTTGTGTAGAAAATTTAAGGCTTAGATATTAGTGGTGGTTTTAAAACTATGATTTTAATGAAAGTTTTATTCCTTTTGTTGAACTGAGTATTCAGACTCTTAATCCAAATGATTTTTGTTTGTTTTTGTTTGTTTACAAACAAATTAAGCTAATAAATAAAATGTGCTCAATTTTGTTTTGTTGTTTTGTTTTGTTTTTGCGGTACGCGGGCCTCTCACTGTTGTGGCCTCTCCCGTTGCAGAGCACAGGCTCTGGACACGCAGGCTCAGCGGCCATGGCTCTCAGGCCCAGCCGCTGCGCAGCATGTGGGATCTTCCCGGACCGGGGCACGAACCCGTGTCCCCTGCCTCGGCAGGTAGACTCTCAACCACTGCGCCACCAGGGAAGCCCTCAATTTTGTTTTTATGCCCTAATATTTTTGTCTTTAAAACATTAGGATTCAGTTCTTCTGCCTATTTTAGATCATTAGATAGTGTTATCTGACTTGCAAAAATTGTATCCATGATTGTCACATGGATGTACTACATCAGTAATTTATGATGTTCTCTAATGAACCCTGTGACCTCTAGTATCTTTACCTCATGATCAGTTTTGAGGACAACTAAAACTCATGATCACCAAGGTCCTTTCCAGCTTTAAATTTTAATAAGCGTCATCTGTTACCATCTTTCACATTTTCTTATATCACCTGCTAGTGCTATTAGTCCCCCTAATGTAATGGCTAAAGACTTTTGTATATTTATTTGTGGGAACAATAGTGCAAAGTGCCTATTTGAATAAGTCACTCATGGATTTATCATCCTAAGTCTCAACAGTTTTTCAGACAGTGGGACATTTTTATATAGAAATACAGCAAAAATTTTCTTTCCTATACTCAGACAAAATAGTTTTTAAGGTATCTAGTATCATTTGTATTTGGATTGAAGTCTTCAAGAAGCCTTTATAAGATTTACTGAGAAAGTGATTATAATAGATTGCCTTTTCTATGACTATATATATATATATAATTATATATAATATATACACATATAATTTTCATATTCACTTAGCTTTAAAAGGGCTGAATAGATTTCTCTTAATCGTAAAATAAAATTATCTCAGGGTTGAATAGAAGCATAGAAAGCTTATGCTGAGGAAGAAATTCTAAGAAGTTTATGACCCAGATAAAGTAGAGAATTACAAAAATAAATGTTCTCTAATATCATTTGCTATCTCTAATACACATCTAAATAGAGATAGATTTGATATAATTGCCCTTGTTCTCATGTTACATAGGCATACCATTTACACTGGGTCCTCAATTCCACATGAGCATAAAATGCCATCCAGGAAAGTATTTCAAAGCAACATTGAGTAAGCATCTAGGCTAGGAAATGGTTTATGTGGCCATGGAACTGACTTTTATCAAGAGGTTATATCTAAATACTAGTTTAGGATTATGCATACATGTGGAGATACTGGGTCAAATCAGAAACCAAGGTTCCAGTGTCGTATAGTCAACATGCTTTATTCATCCCAGGCATCCCCTGGTCTCCAAATGGCATGAACCATGAGTTGTCTTCTTATTGCTCCAAGTGTTACAGTTTGTACTGTAATTCTTTCCACGCTAAGGCCAAATTTTGAGGTCAGTTCTCAATTTGTTTTTGTCCTGTGTTTATCTACATATATCCTTTTTTATTTAAATTTAATTGTTTGGAGAGTATTTTTACTCATTCAGGAGAGTGTGTCTCATACAGTATTCATTTCAGTTTATCTAAGTGGCAACTAGATATAAAATTAGAGATTACAGAAGAGATTTAAAACAAAGTTTTCAAGGAGCCTACACATTTGTTTTGTTTATTACAAAGATAACACATCTACTAAACACTTTCTCTGCATGTAGTTTTTTCATGTAGTTGCTGGGATATAGCCCTGAAAAAGATATCTCTAATACAGACACTCCCTAAAAGAGTGGGAAGCTAGCTGGACAGTAACACATTCAACAAATGGCAGACATGGTCTCCTTCATCCACTCTCCTCTGCCTTCAAGTTATAACTGAGTCTCTTTTCCACAAATTATAAGCAATCGGATCTTCGATATGGGTTTAACTCCCAGGTGTCCCTAAGACTTTGAGAGCTAATAACTGATCCTACTGAAAAGCACAGATCATCAGGTCCTCATTCTCCGCAACTGCTGTCACCATTCTGAGTCATCACATGGGCTACAGTCTTTGCCTCAACCCCCAGAAGTTCCTCTGGGCGAGGGGCAGAGAAACAATGGAGCACTTTCTAAATATGCTCAGAGTAGCTTGGCCTAGCATTTGCTTCCAGTTTTCACATAATTTTCTTCCTTAATAGCCTCAAATCACAGCTAGGATAAGCACCACGCCCCAGATCAAAGAATAAATAGAACACAGTACATTTCTCAAATAACCTGATCATTACACAAGTAATTCTTTCTCAGTCTCCTTCTGAGAAAATCCTTTCTCCTTCTTACAGATCTCAGGCAGAGTGAAAGTAGAGCGTAATAAAAATATTAAGGAGGACACGAAATCAATCTGCATGCATGCATATATATTCAAATTTAAAGTGACCCTAGTGTTTTCTTCAAAAATAATGAGTGTATAGACCTTATAATTGTCCAAAATGAGAGCTTATCACTGTGAGTTTCCCCCAAGTCAATGGCATGCTCGAAATTATCTCCTAACACAGGATCTAGAACATATAAATGAATGACCAAATATTAATCAAATGCCAACAGCCTTCTAGATAGCAATTTCGTGTGTGTGTGTGTGTGTCCGTATTTCCAAATAATGTGGATGATATTGAACTTCTCTATTCTTTCCTTGATTCAGCAAATATCTTCTAGTCCCTACATTGAATCATACAATGCACTATATGAGGGGAATAAAATGGCAACTAATAATATAATCCTTATTCTAATGAAATTTAAAGTCTCAGGGGAGAGATATTAATTTAAATGTAAAATAGCTCTGACCAGTGCTTTGAAGAAAATATTCAGGGTTCAGTAAATGTCTATAAGAGGACTCCTGGCCTCACCTGAGGGGTTAGAAGGGCTTCACAGAGGAAGTGACATGTCTATTGAAATTTGAAGAATGAGTGGGAGTTAAGTAGAAAAAGAGATGAAAAGCTTTTAATACATAGAGAATGTCAAGTGAAGGAGCCAAGGGGTGTAAGGAGCGTGGCACCTTTGAAAGCCACTGTGGGTAAAGTGCAAGTTCAAGGAAGTCAAGGAAGTTAAGGAAGTCAAGGATGTGAAGCTGAAAGGGTGAGAAGAAGCCAAACCATGCATGAGGCAGAGACTCACATATGATGGCCTCAAAACCTGTCCTCCCTCTCAGGAACCTATTCCCACTCCCCTGCCATCCAAACCATAGGGACACATTCCATTGTGTTTAGTGTGCACCCTCTTGTTTGCATGTATGCTTGTAAAATATTATCTATTTCTGGCTTACGTGTATCATGATAGAGGTTCCTTTCTCTTTTTCACTTCGTTTTTCACTCTGCACTCTGTTCTTAAACCCATCAATATCGCTATGTGTATGTCTCACCCACTACTTCTAGATACTGCATGATACTCATCACATAATAAAGTGCATTTCAAATATTTTATCTGCACACTCTGATAAAGATGAATACTTCACTTCAGCATCCTATTACCATAATTGTGATTTATTAAATATTCATGTATAGGTCCCACCATGGATATGTGTAAGATATTTCTTTAAAATACATATGGATAAAATAAATTCCTAGATAAGAGAACATGGTAAATTGCAAAAAACAGCCGCAAATTCTCCCTCTTATTTGTAAATAATTTATATCATTCTCCAACCCTTGAATCCTTGCTGGCCTTGTAACTTGCTTTGGTCAATGGGACAATAATAAATGTGATGCAAGCTATACTTTTAAAGCATTTGTATATTAGGCCTTGCTCTATTGATGTTTTGGACACTTTGCCATACGAGCAAGCCAAAACTAGCCTTATGGGTTGTGAGAGGTCTATAGTCTAGTCACCAGACTCACCCCAGCTGGCAGCAAGCCAACTTGCAGATGTTGGGCAGAATAAATGACCCCCCAATTGATTGCAGATACATGAATGAGCCCAGCTGAGGTTACCAAAGAAAATTCCCAACTGAATCCAGTTCAATTATAAACTAAATAAGGATGCTTTTTTGAGCCATTGTTTTGGGTGTTTTAAACCGGTTTATTTTTAATGCAATAATAGATAACATACAGAAATGGATACCTGAAACTGGAGTGCCACTGTAAGAAAAGCCTAAAATTTGGGCAGAGGCAGAAAATGTAATGAGGAAACGTCTAAAGCAGATTGGAATTGTGACAATCCATGATATATAGCTGCAGAGCAATAAATATAACACCTGCAATAACTTGGGAATTAGGAAATGTACCTAATGAATTGCAGAACTATGCAAGGTGATTTCTATGCAGAATGTTGAAATGTCAGTTGGATTTCTCCTGCTGCCTGTGTTAAGATACAGGATAAAGATGAATTAAATCAGGGCTCCTTGACCTCAGCACTATTGACATTTGGGATGATAAGTCTTTGTTTGGAGACTTATCCTGTCTGTTCATGATTATCAGGATCGCTGGTCTCTGCCCACTACATGCCAGTCACACACCCACCCCCAGCTGCAACACCAAAAATGTCTCCAGACATTGCCAAGTATCTCCTAAGGGGAAAAATCACTCCTGCTTGAGCACCACTGAGCTAAGTAAAGAAAATTTCAGTCTGTAAGCAGATTTTAAAGGGAATATTGCAAGTTCTGCAATTACTGGACTGAAAAACAAAAGTGTTTCTCATCCCCAATCTTAACAGCCAGGAAAAGATTCTCAAAATGAAACAAGGTCTGGCATTGAAGATCCCATTAGGCATGTGTCTGTAAGACCTTATGATAACACCTTTAAAAGTTTTAAAGTGGTACCTTGTACACACTCTCAGCTAAGCAAGATTTTAAGAGTCTTAAGGGTCTTATTCTAAAGAAGTACAATATTCTGTGATATTAGAGAAAATTTAGAGATTTAGAGAAAAGAATCTAAAAAAGAATGAATATATGTATATGTATAACTGAATTACTTTGCTGTGCACCTGAAACTAACACAACATTGTAAATCAACTATACTCCAATACAATTTTTAAAAAAGAAAAAAGAAAAGAAGTACAACTTAGGGAGGTTTTTATTGGAAAGGACTGTGATGTTTTACTGAATGGAGTAGGCTATTTATTGTGGTATATAAAGCTTTTTAATTTCATATGAATTTTAGAATTTCTATACAAAAATAATAAAAATTATTTTAATTTGATTGCTTAATAAATTAAGTTGGAGGGAATAGGCATATATATAATATTAAATCAGAATCATTCCATCCAAAAGGATGTAATATATATATATATGTTTATCATATTTTCTATATTACTTACTTGAGTTTTAAATTTTTCACTTTAAACATCTTATACATAATTATAAAATTAATTCCTACACATTTTATAATTTTTTATATTACTGTGAATGGTTTCTTATTTTTGTTATAGACTAGCTACTGCATGGTGCTTATCACTCCGTGAATTGTGTCTGCTTATTTTTAGTAAAATCCTATTGAATTTCATGATTGATCTAATATCTCTCAACCTTGCTGAGTTATCTTATTTGTTGTAGCAATTTGCTGATTCTATTGGCTTTTCAAAGTAGATGGTGTCACCTGCCAAAAATGAGAGTTCTATGTCTTTTGTTCTGATTCCCTTAGCTCTTATGGTTTGTATTTTGTTTTGTTTCTTTTTCTGACTTATTGCTTTGGCTAAGTCTTCCATTCCTCTGTTACCCAGTGACAGTGATAATTGGTATATCTCTCCAGTTCCCAAACTTGAAGACATTGTTTTGGTTTTTTTCTCTGTTAAGGATACCTCTTCCAGAAGTTTCTGAAATACAACTTTTAACATGTTTACAAAATATCCTTTATTCCTACCTTTCTAATATTTATTATCATAAATAAGTTATGAACCTTCAGAAGCTTTTTGTTCTTCATTGATTTATCATAATATACTTTTCTTTGTTCTATTAATGTGGTGATTCATTTGTGTATGTTTTCGAACACTGAATCATCTCTGAATTCTGTATTAGTTGCCCAAGCTGCCATAAGAAAATGCATAGACTGGGAGGCTTAAACAGCAGACATTTATTTTCTCACAATTCTAGGGGCTAAAAGTCCCTGATCAAGGTGCTGGCAAATTTGCTTTCTGGTAAAAGTTCTCTTCTTGGCTTGCAGATGGCTATCTTCTCACTGTGCCCTCAAATGATCTTTACTCTGCAGGTGCTAGAGAGAGCTCTCTGGTGTCTCCTCCTTCTATAATAAGGACGCTAATCTCATGGGATTAAGGCCCCACCTTTAAGAAGTTATTTAACCTTAATTACCTCTCTAAAGACCCTTTCTCCAAATATGATTACACTGGGCGTTAGGGCTTCAACATATGAATTTTGAGGGAATTCAATTTAGTCCAAACTACTAGCTAAAACCTATTTGATTGTGTTGTATTTTTAAGATGATAGGATCTGATTCACTAATATTTCATTTATAATTTGATGATTTTATTTATAATTTATAAATGAAATTGACTTATACTATACTCTTCTTGTATAGTTCTTACCTGGTTTTAGATTCAAGATTATTCTCTCCCTAAAATTCCCTGAGCAACATTCCTTTTAATTTGTTTTGTTTTTAATTCTGGAAACAATTTATAAGGTAAAAATTAACTATTACTTGAAAGTTTATGTAATTTTCTCAAAAGAAATCTTTGGGACTGGTGTTTTTTTGAGAGAGAAATTCCTGAATTTCAATTCAGTTTCTTTAATATTTGTCTTTTTAAGTATTATATTTCTTCTTATGTCACTTTGGCAATTTACACATCTCTACTAATATATCTAATTCATTTAAGTGTATATCTATTTTTATATTTATTACTTTAAAAGTATATATTTTAATTTAAAAGTTCATTTTTATTTTAGTGTCTGTATTGTATCTTTTAATTACTTGTGCTCTCTCTTCTCTCTCATTTCTTCTCTCACTATTTATCCCTACAAATTCAGAAGTTACAAAATGACTACTCTCACATTATCTGATAAAATACTTGTACATAAAATATACAAAGTGCTTGAAAGTCAACAATAAGGAAACAAAAACCAAACTAAAAGTGGGAAAACGTGAGCCATGGCAGCTGAGCCTGCACATCCGGAGCCTGTGCTCCACAACGGGAGAGGCCACAACAGTGAGAGGCCCGCCTACAGCAAAAAAATAAATAAATAAATAAATAAAATAAAAAATGTGGGCAAAAGTTCTAAACAGAGAATGTATGCAGATGGCAAAAGTTCTAAACAGAGAATGTATGCAGATGGCAAATAACCATATGAAAACATACTCAACAACATTTGTCATCAGAGAATTTCACATTAAAACAACACTGATATATACTGCATGCAAATGATATACTGCATGCAAATAAAATGGCTAAAATTGAAAAAACTGACAATACCAAATGCTGACCAGAGTAACAGAAACTCTCATTCATTGCTGGTAAGAATGCAAAAAGATAAAGCCACTTTGAAAGATTTATTGAAAGATTCTTCCAAAGCTGAACATAGTCTTATCATAGGAGCCGGCAATTGTGTGCCTAGATATTTACCAAACTGATTTGAAATCTTATGGTCACACGAAAACCTGTATGTGAATGTTTACAACAGCTGTATTCATAAATACCCCAAAATGGAAGCTACCAAGATGTTCTTCAATAGGCAGTAACAAAACTAAATACATAAAGAAACAAATAATTCTCATGGCTTAGCAAAATGCAAGTTTATTTCTTATGAAACGCCTAATGCAGATTAGAAATAATTCTCTTCTATCTGGTGGCTTAGGGATCTATGCTCAGTCCATCTTGTGACAGTATTATCTCATCGTCCTCACCACCATCGTACATGTCTTCCCCAATTAGGAAAGCAAGAGGTGAAGAAGGAACATTGTTTTCTGTTGTTCTGATTGACAAACTATCTGCCATAGACACCATATTTTTAAATCTTCTCTTTTTGACTTAATTAGAATGTAAAACTCCTGAATATATTCAATGGATTTACCCTGTTTTAGGGAAATCTCATTAGAAATGCCTAAATGCCACTTTCAATTTGACCTTTATAAGGACCACAGAGACATATATTAAGAACATTTCCACCCATAGATAATTTGTCTCTCATTCAGGGTTAACACAATTCTTATCAAAATCCCAGCAAGGTATTTTGTAAATATAAACAAAATATTCTAAAAGAATATATGGAAAGGTAAAGGAACTAGATGCTGAAATAATTTGGAAAAAGAAGAGTAAAGTGGGATAAATCACTCTACCCAATTTCTAGACTTATATAGGTACAGTAGTCAAGACTGTATGGTATTAGTGGATATACAGATACATAACTCAATAAATTATATTATATTCTAATAGCACAGAAAACCCAGAAATGAACCTGCAGAAGTGTGGCCACCTGATTTTTTTGACAAATGTGCAAAAGCACGTCAATGTAGGAAGAATAGACTTTTCAACAAATGGGTGTTGGAACAATTATATCCATAGGCTAAATAAATAAACAAAATGAAATGAAAACCTTACCTTATCATACTTTATTCAAAAATTAACTCAAAGTGGGTCATAGATTTAAATATAAAATGCAAAGCAATAAATCTTTAAAAGTTAAAATAGTAGAAAAGCTTGAGGATCTAGGGCTTGGAGAAGAGTTCTTAAACATGACACCAGAAGCACAATAAATAAAGTAAAATAATTGACAAGTAGGACTTCATCAAACCAAAGTTTTACTCTGTGAAAAACCCTGTTAAGAGGATTAAAAGACAAGATATCAAGTGGAAGAAAATATTTGCAAACCACAACTGTGACAATAGGAACCATATCTAGAGTATGTAAAGAATTCTCTAAGCTAAAGCGTACATAAATCAAACAAGTCCATATAGAATATGGGCAAAAGATGTAAAGAGATATTTTGCAGAAAAGTATATGCAGAAGGCTAATAAGCACATGATAAGTTTCCAAGATCATTAACTTAAAAGAAGCGCAAATTAAGGCGATGATGAGATATCACCACACACCTATTAGAACACCTACAATTTTAAATAAAACAAAACAGTGACAATACTAAATGGTACTGAGGATTCAGATAAACTATATCTCATACATTGCTGGTGAGATGCAAGTAAAATGATACAGCCAAGCTGGAAAACACTTTGGCAGCTTCTTAAAAAGCTAAACATACACTTAACATATAACCCAATGACTGGCCTCCTAGGTTTTTATTCCAGAGAAATGAAAACCTATGTCCACAGAGATACTTGTACACAATTGTTCATAGCAGTTTTATTTGCAAAAGCCAAAAAGTAGAAAGACCAAAGTATCTCTCAATAAGTGAAAAGTTAAGAGTAACTGTCCTACACCCATACCATAGAATATTACTAATAAGTAACAAGTAATTATCTATTGATACCTGCAACAACTTGGATGGATCTTAAAGGTACTATGCTGAGTGGAAAAAGCCAGTCTCAAAAGTTACTAGCATATGATTTTATTTATATAACATTCCGGAAATGACAAAATTATAGAGTTGAAAGATACTGGGGCTTGCCCCCTGTTAGGAATGGTCAGCTGGGTATAAGTTTGATTATAAAAGAATATCATGAGGGGAATTTTTGTGCCATGGAATAGTCCTGTATCTATATTATGATGTTGGTTATACAAATCTACATATGTGACAATGACATAGAATTATACACATACATTATATCGATGTCAAATTTCTTGGTTAGATATTGTATTGCAATTAGTAAGATGTACCCATTGGGGGAAACTGGGCGAGGAGTACAAGAGTCTTCTCTATATTATATCTGCAACTTCCTTTGAATATATAATTATTTCCAAATTAAAATTAAAGAGCAAACAATAAAATTCAATACAGAAAGAAAAATAAATAAACCTGAAAAATTCTACACAACTGGAAATGTATTTGCAATGCTCTTTCGGAGAAATTCCAGAGGTTAACAGCAGCTGAAAAATTAAAAGAGTTATTGGATCTGAGAACTTTAAAAGGATTATTTTCTAAGCATTTGCTTTGGAATTTTATATAATTGTAGAGCGTTATTTCATATTCTATGTCAAATCCTATTATTATTGAAAAAGTATCAGTTGATCTTTAATTATAAGAATTACAATTGAAACTGCACCAGTATTTTATTTATTTATTTATTTTTGGCGGTACACGGGCCTCTCACTGCTGAGGCCTCTCGCGCGTTGCGGAGCACAGGTTCCGGATGCGCAGGCTCAGCGGCCATGGCTCACGGGCCCATCCGCTCTGCGGCATGTGGGATCTTCCCGGACCGGGGCACTAACCCGTGTCCCCTGCATCAGCAGGTGGTCTCTCAACCACTGCGCCACCAGGGAAGCCCTGCACCAGTATTTTAAAATTTATTACTGAAATACATTTTTTATAAATTTAAGCAGATCATAATCAAAATTTACATGTATGTTCCTTTGGAAAATCAAATCACATTTGCAACAATTTAATCAATATTTGAAAATTCAACATTTATATGAAATCAAAATGATCAGTAAACCCAAATCAGAGGAACATATCTATAAATGTATTAACTCAAAGATTAAAAGTCATAACACACTCAAGACAACACAGATGTTGCACTAAAAATGCAACATCCATCATAAAAAGTGGAGGGATTCCTAGTATCTGTGAATACACATGCAGATAGGAGCTTTGCAACATCGCCAGGCATTGTGTGACAGCTGGTCTTAGCATAATGCTGAATAAAATCTTTAGTTAAATTTAACTATGTGCTTTTTTTTAGGAAATGATTATCAAATGTCTGTAATGCTAATAAATCTCTTAGTAGATTAATAGTGAGTAGTTCTTTCTCTTACTAAAAGGGAACATCTGTGGGATTTCATGCCACTGACTGTGACAACTGAAGCAATAATTTCCGTTTTTGTTTCTTAAATCTAACAATTCATTTATGATGCCTTCATAAAAAATTATGTGAATTTCTAAAACTATCTTGAATATGAAAGTCCCAAATTAAGACCTGTAGAAATTATAGAAATTGTATATGGTATGGTAAAAGTTTGATTACATGTGTAGTCTGACCATTTTCTCTACTTTTATGATTTCCTATCTTTCTTAGTGCCCCTTGACAATTGCCTCATTTTATATCCCTCTCTTTCTAAGTATTAGAGTGTAAGCTTAAACTTATTACCGAAAACAAGGAGGAAACATTTGTTCTATTTACTATTGCTCTCTGAGACCAATTTATTCTTTGTTTTCTAGCATCCAGTAGAAATTTAACTCTATTTTCAAAAATGAATCTATCCTTGTGCCTAATCTGTGCTCATACTATCAAACTTTTGTTTATCAGTAACTACTAAAAATCTGACTTTGTCTTACTCAAAGTGAGTAAGCTAAAGCTGATAGGGAATATTAAACTATTAATAATTATGTTGTGTTCTACAGTTCATAAAGTGCTTTTTGCACATCATAATTTGTCTAACTATTACCTTTAAATCCAGTCTGTAAGGTGGAACTTTATAGATGAAGAAGCAGGCTCAGAGGGTCAGCTCACTTGGCCAAGCTCCTTTAAGCTCCAGGCTGATTTTTCTACATCAGTGGTTCTCATGGTGCAGGCCCCAGACGGGCAGCCTCAGCATCACCAGAGAACTTCTTAGAAATGCAAATTATCGGGCTCCACCCAGACTCACTAAATCAGAATCTCCAAGGTGGAGCCCAGCCATCTCTTTTACTAAGACCTCCAGGTGATTCTGATGCACACTCAAATTTGAGAAATGTTTGCTTTGCACCACAACTGTCTATTTGGTGACTGGTCCAAAGTTGCCCTGCCTGGTGAGCCAGGGGTCTCAGTCAAGGGCCAAGTGCTCTTTCTGATACATAAAACTGAAGCTAAACTAAAAAACGAATATGGTCCCTGAACCATAAAGATAAAAGCTAAGGTCACAGCTATTGACCTAAGACTGTAAAATCAAGAAGCATACACTGTACTGTCGAGAGAAGATTGTCCTTCAACCTTGAAGAAAGTATCTTAGGATTAATAAGCAGAGACAATACTATTATATACATCACATAGTCAAGTAACAGAACTTAGAATCTCAACTGGTGGGATGGCCAACAATATATATCCACCCAGAAGAGCTGAACACTCTTCAGAAATGGATCCATAATTTGGCGTGGAGAAAAGATAGTAAATACAGATCACCTACTATGCACCAGCCATTTACAAGTGTTATGTCACCTAAGCTCAAACAATCCTTCCTGGTAGGTATAATCCTGCCACGTTACCTTTAAAAACCTGGGGCTCAGAAAACTTAAATAACGCCCAAGATTCACTCAGTTAATGAGTGGTGAAATCACTATTCAAATAAACATCTGGTTTTCTCAAAAAAAAAAAAATCTGACTTTGTGAAGCGCTAATAATCTCAGATAACTGTGAACTTTATCTCTGGCTATATGTGAAAAAATATTCTATTTTTTAAAAATTTAAGTATGTAGTTAATAATTTAATATGTTAAGTACATATGTCTGAATTAAAGCTTTCAAATATATGTATATTTTTTAAATATCAGATGACAAAATTATGATGCATGAACTTAAATATGGTTATTCATTAAAAATTAAAAAGATGTAGAAAAGTCCTTTAAAATAACTACAGCTTAATGTTAAACTTGGCTTTTTACCTCGGCTGAGAAAAAAAAAGCTTACCTTAGAAATAGTTTTTAAATTCTCTGATATATTATTTAGCATAAATTACATTTACTGTTATTCATTTTATATATAAAGGGTTTATTTAAAAATCACATTTTATACTAATGTTCATAAGGAAATCTAAAATACTAAATCAATAATGAAATAACAAGATTACATTTATTGAAATAATGCTGATGGTGATTTTAGGGATAATTTTGTTAATGGGAGAGTGATTCACTGTTAGTGTGATATTTAGACCTATTGAAATCATTAGGAATGGCTTACTGGATTCCCCAGAGCTTCTTAGTGTACTCTTTGACAGTTACTTAGAGACATCAATGTCTGCCAGTTATTTTCAAAGGAAATAGAGAGTACTAATGCATATCAAATTTGGTTAAAGGCAAAGAGGATTGGTACAAGTTTCTCTTTGTCTTTAAAATTCAACTTAGTGAAATCCTACAAGAAAAGAATTATTTCTAAACAGGAGTAAATTGATAGAATTATTTATAGTACATAACAAAGTAACACACATTAAAGAGAATTAATGCCATATACTTTTCACTAAATATGTCAAATAACTATAATAGGTAAAAATTTAGCATATGGTGTTCTGCTGGTGTGGAGCTGGATTAGATCATCAACTGGAAATTTGATAGGCTTTTCTGAGTGATTCTGAAATTTCATCTGATAATTAGCAATAAATTTAAAACAAAATCCATGATTACCAATAATTATATGTAGCCTACATTATCATTTATCAGTTCAATCCCTTGTCCTTTTCCTTCCTCTTTTTATTTATTTATTTGTTTGTTTGTTTATTTATTGGCTGCGTTGGGTCTTCGTTGCTGCGTGAGCTTTCTCTATTTGAGGCGAACAGGGGCTACTCTTCGTTGCAGTGCAGGGACTTCTCATTGTGGTGTCTTCTCTTGTTGCAGAGTACGGGCTCTAAGCACGCGGGCTTCAGTAGTTGCAGCACGTGGTCTCCGTAGTTGTGGCACACAGGCTCGAGAGCATGAGGGCTTCAGTAGTTGCGGTGCATGGGCTCAGTAGTTGTGACTTGCAGGCTCCAGGGCTCGTGGGCTTCAGTAGTTGTGGCGTGTGGACTCTAGAGTGCAGGCTCAGTAGTGGTACATGGGCTTAGTTGCTCCGCGGCACATGGGATCTTCCTGGACCAGAGATCAAACCCATGTTCCCTGCAACGGCAGGCAGATTCTTAAGCACTGCACCACCAGGGAAGTCCTCCTTCCTCTTTTTTAAAAATAATTTATTTAAGTATAGTTGACATACAATATTATGTTACAGGGGTACAACATAGTGATTTGATATTTATATGCATTATGATTGATTACCACGATAAATGTAGTAGCCATCTGTCACCACACAAAATTGTTGCAATATTATTGACTATATTCTCTATGCTGTACATTATATCCCTGTGATGTATTTATTTTATAACTGAAAGTTTGTACCTCTTAATCCCTTCACCTATTTTGTCTAACTTCCTACCCTCCTGCCCTCTGGTGACCACCAGTTTACTCTGCATCTATAAGTCTATTTCTGTTTTTCTTGTCTGTTGTTTTGTTTTGCTTTTTAGAGTCCATATATATGTGAAATCATACAGCATTTGTCTTTCTTTATCTGACTTATTTTATTTACCATAATATCATCTAGACCACTAATGTTGCACAAATGGCAAGATTTCATTCTTTTTTATGGCTGAGTAACATTCTCTATATATTAATATATTATATCTACTTTATCCATTCATCCACTAATGGACATTTAGGCTGCTTCCATATCTTGACCATTGTAAATAATGCTACAATGAACATAGTGTTTCCTTTAGTGTTTTCGAATTAATTTTTTTTTCAGATAAATACCCAGAAGTAGAATTGCTGGACTGTATGATAGTTCTATTTTTCTTCTTTTTTTTTTTTCTGTACGCGGGCCTCTCACTGTTGTGGCGTCTCCCATTGCAGAGCACAGGCTTCCTTGATGATTAGAGATGCTGAGCATCTTTTCATGTTTCTGTTGGACATCTGTATGTCTTCCTTGTAAAAAAAAGTCTATTCAGGTCCTCTGCCCATTTTTAAATCAGATTGTTTGGTTTTTTGCTATTGAGTTGTGTGAGTTCTTCATATATTTAGGATATTAACTTCTTATCAAATATATTATTTGCAAATATCTTCTCCCATTCAGTAGGTTGCCTTTTTGTTTGGTTGACAGTTTTCTTTGCTGGGTGAAAACTTTTTTATTTTTATGTAGTCTCACTTGTTTATTTTCTTTCTGATAGTTACTATTAGGGTATAGAAATGCCAGATTTATGTACATTAGTTTTGTATCCTGGAATTTTACTTAATTCATTTATTAGTTCTAACAGATTTTTAGTAGTGTATTTAGGGTCATGCCATCCTCAGATAGTCACAGGTTTAATTCTTCCTTTCCAATTTTGATTCTTTTATATTTATATCTGATTGATGTGGATATGTTGTATGTTTCCAATACTGTGTTGAATAAAAATGGCAATAGTGGGCATCCTTGTCTTGTTCCTCATCTTAGAGGGAAAGCTTTCAACTTTTCACTATTGAGTGTTTTGTTAGCTGTGGGTTTGTTATATATGGCCTTTATTATGTTGAGGTATGTTCCTCCACGTGCACTTTGTGGAGACTTTTTATTATAAATAGATGTTGAACTTTGTCAGATGCTTTTTCTACATCTATTTAGGTAGTCATATGATTTTTATCCTTCATTTTGTTAATGTTTTGTATCACATTCATTGATTTGTGCATATTGAACCTTTCTTGCATTCTGGGATAAATCCTACTTGATCTTGGTATATGATCCTTTTAATGTATCGTTGAACTTGGTTTGGTAATATTTTGCTGATGAATTTTTTATCCATTTCATCAGTGATATGGATCTGTAATTTTCCTTATTTGTATGGTATCTTTATCTGTTTGCTATCAAGGTGATGCTGGCCTAGTAGAATGTGTTTGGAAACATCCCCTTATCTTCAATTTTTTGGAAGGGTTTGAGAAAGATAGGTATCAACTCTTTTTTAAATGTTTCAAAGAATTCACCTGTGAAGCCATCTGGTCCTGGACTTTTGTTTATTAGGAGTTTTTGATTACTGATTCAATTTCAGACTAATGATTGTTCTGTTCAGATTTCTTTTTCTTCCTGATTCAGTCTTGGAAGATTGTATGTTTCTAGGAATTTGTCCATTTCTTCTATTTTGTCCAATTTGTTGACATATAATATTCATAGCAATCTCTAATGAACATTTTTCATTTCTGTGGTTGGTTGTAATTTCTCCTCTTTTATTTCTGATTTTACTTATTTGGCTCCTCTCTTTTTTAAATTATTTTTCATGAGTCTGGCAAAAAGTTTATCAATGTTGTTTATATTTTCAAAGAAACAGCTCTTTGTTTTACTGACCCATATCTTAAAAGTAAGGATGTATATGTCTTTCCTTTTAGAAATTTTTCTCTCTCTTTTAAGTCCCTGGGGAATAGTTTATCTTATCTATATTCAATGATAAAGGTGACTGCTAAATATATACTTTCTGGCATCAAAACGATGAAAGAAAATGGTATGATTTTAGCTAAAGGAGTAAAAATCCAACCAGAAAACAATTAACAGTATTCAGCTACTTTACAATAAGCAATGCCAAGCTGTTGTTACTCATAGTGGTTAAATTATGTGATTGCACCTAATAAGAAATTAGTGCAATCTCAAGTGTGTTATTCTGAATGTAAGAAAAATGCCCTTTTATAATTTTGAGTTTATGTATGGTCACGATTAATTTTTGAAGAGAAAACAATGCAGGTAGGAGTTTACTAACAATTTATTTTTGCATAAAAATTCTGAATGTTTGTAACTACTTTCATTGACAGTAAGGAAAAATTTGAACCTATCTCCAGTGCCCATACTTCAAGTAAGTATACTGGATCAAGTAGGAATATACATTTATTAGTTTCAAGAATACCAGATTGTTTTATCTGTCATTTCCTTCTCAACTCTGCTGAAGCCAGATCATTAAACAGTAACAATATGGTCACAAAAATTAACAACAAACAAAAAGCAAAAAGATGGAGTGTGGAGGCTTTCTGGAAATGTTGGTAGAACCAGTTGCCTAAATTGACAGTTACCAAGCACAAATATAGCCTCAGGTTGTGCAAAGAACAAGGATGTGTGTAAATACTCAGTTTATACAATGTGTGTTCCTTGTGGCAGGTAAGACCAATTCATTTGCCAGTATCTCTGCTCATGCCCTTCCCTCTGGGCATCCTTCTGCTGTCTATCAAAGTCTGAAAACATCCTAGTCACTAGGAATGATCAGCTGGCTTCCCACTGGGATCAGTGATAGATTTTCTCTGTCAATTTTCTTTAGAACAATAATATATTAAGTAAATATTCCTATGGCTTTACAGATCCAAAGTCCTCAGAAATGGTCTTCTAAAATAATACAGAAAAAGGACTAGCATTTATATAATGCCCTTAGTTGTTTGTTTGTTTGTTTGTTTTAAATCACATGTATTACCTAAGGGTTTCTACTGCAGGAAAAACCAACTATGTAACAAACTGCTTAGAAAAAAGGTAAATTTTCAAGAAATACTAGTAAGAATTATTTAGTCTTGGAAAAGGGATATTTTCCAAAACTATCTATCTGAATGCCTTCAGCACTCCTCTGATTCAAATTTCCTTCAGACTTACTCAAATATTAAAATTCTCTTCAAAATCTTCTGAAGCTATCTTCTAAGTCATTATGCATTTACTTGGAGCTTAATTATAGTATAGTATGTATAACCATAAAAATATAGCCTTTGTGGTGATGTGTACTTCATCGAACACATTTTCATTTGTACAAAATGATTAAAGGCCAATATGTTTTGATTAACTTAAAAATAGCCAATTTTTTAATAATTAGTGAATATAAGCAGGTATAAAATCATATTAAAAATATTTCTGACTTTCACAGACTATTCATAGTGTCTTGTAATATTATAAATAACTATTTTAGCATCAATTACCATTTTCTACAATTATAAATAACTATTTTTAGCATCAATTACCATTTTCTACAAAGGTTAAAATAAAATATTACTGTTAGAATTTCCCTTTTATTTTTATTAGATTTAGAGTTAATGACAGTTCTCTAATATTTTAAAACTAAGATTCTGTTACAATATAAAAAACAGAAGCCATTGCAGTTTTGATGTGCTTAAGATGATATATTTTAGAAAACAGACACTCACACTTTGAAAGTAACTGCAGTGCCAGCCATAGAACGGAAGATGCTTTACGAAGGTGTATCAATGCCAATATGAATGTAATGTACTGTTCACAACACATCATAGGAGTCCGCAGATGGCCACAAGAATTAGGCTAACATCCAACTAGTCTCACAAAGCTTACTGAAATTAGCAGGAAATGTATTTATCTTCTCAGTCAATTCATGTTTAGTTAAAACCATACAATTTCCTACTATAATTTTCATTCCAGAAAGTATATATTTAGTATCCACATTTCTCATTTAACATTAATGGTATAAAGTATTCTCCAGGGAATAAAAAAGAAAAATGGTGATTCTAAAGGGGAAGACATTTAAATCCTTACTTTTAAAATGTGTCACTTCAGATGAAAAGTGTTCTTAAAAGGGGCTTGGGAATAACTATTCTTTTTATAGAAAATAAGTTTAAATCAATATTATGGAAGATAGCCCTACATAACAGAAAATACTCAGATGAATGTCTTCAATATTAAAATATAATGATTTAAGGTTATGGATCAGTGACTAGAAACAACGGAGACCGCACACTCACGCTATTTGCTCCAGTCATGAGGAGGAGAGCCTGCTACCTGAGCTCCAACTGCTAGGATGCCTTCCTATCAGGATCTTTGTAGAATTATGGGTGGTAGCTTTGAGCTAAAAATAATTCAAGATTTAGATTCTCCAGAGACCAACTTGCTTACTCACTGTGCTGGGATTTGAGAAGTTCTGAATCATTTGTGCTGACAGGCTGTTGATTTGCTCTTTTCAGGTCTAGGGTTTGTTGTCTTAAGTGTTGTCAGATTTTTAATGATCTTTTTTTAATCCTCCAGGGACCAGTATGTAATTCTTTGGTTTGTAAGTGTCCTTCTCATGAATAAGGGTGATACTGTAGGAAGTTTATAATCTAGCGTTGGTTAAGGATAAAGTGGCACTGTTTTCTATCCTATTAACAACTATGATACTTGAAATTTCTAAGATGGGGTTCCTTATTTTGATAGAGTACTTAGTTTTTGTAGCATTTTTTTATTACCAGATGGTGCTCGGAATTATTTTCATAAGTTGAGATAATAAAGTAAAAATAAACATGAACTCAAGGGTTCATATGTTAGGCAATCAGAAGAATTTTGCAGCAATCATAGGCCTGAGAGATATTGCTAATTTTTCTTGTGGAGGGAGCAGGGGTTCAGCTATCACTTTTGACAAAGGACCATGTCACAGTTTTGTGATAGTATATTACTTGAGAGTCATGTCTGGATAGTTGAGAAAAAATGAAAGGGATAACTTCAAATAGTAATTTGTGATGCTGGTTATACAATTATTGATTTTTACCAGTTAAGAGCTTGGGGTCTGAGTTCAGATAGACCAAATTTCAAATCCTGGCTCCAGTAATGAACAGACCATGTGACACTTGAACATGTTATTTAACTGCTTCAAGACTAATTTATTTATTTATAAATATATGATAATAAAGATCAAAACCTCATAGAAGCATTGTGAAATTTAAATTGCACAATGCATGTGAAGTTTTAGCATAGTACATGATACATTTTTTCTTGAAATTTATCTGCTGCTATTATTTTCATCATTACCATCCTCACCATGATTATTATTGTTATGACTTGTTCGTTTACTCCACTGTAAAATCACACTTAGTAACTTGTTCAGATAAGTTTCTCCATATTTGCTAAATTGAATAAAATATCAACATTGATTCCATTTTGTATGGAACTTTAGGATCAAGGAACCCCTTCTCCCTATCTAATATTTAGCACATTGGTAAGTATCCAGTTTTTAAGGGACTGATGTATAGGTCTGACATAATGACACCATGTGTGCTGGGCCTGATACCACTGGATAAAAATTGCATTCACAAGACACTTTAGAGATCAATGTTAAGAACCCACATAACATAAATAATATGGGCAAAGAATATATAAAATTTGCACTATTTCCCACAGGATTTTGATTTAGCTGGAAAAGCTAGCATTTCTTTTTTTATAAAGAGGGTAGCAAAAGCATATAACCTTAGCACTGACTCTGATGCAGTGATATTTGGAAAAGGAGAAGAGATCCATCATATTTGGAGGAAGATGAGGTTTCTCTTTGGGAATATAAAACAGGGGCTCGTTGTGACCGTAGCACAGACTGCCTAATGCACCCTAATCATTTTATGGTACTGCATGGAAAGTGAGGTAACTAGTTCCATCTCTGTGATTTATTAGATATGGGTATTGAATAAAATTCTTAATTTCTCAAAACTTTAGTATTTTTAGCTATAAGATGAGGGTAATCATATCTGACCTTCCTAGCTCACTAGGTTCAAATGACAAATTGTCAAAAATCAAATGAGATCAACATGTAAAAGTATATAAAGTACTATAGCTAATAGGTACAGTACTCTAATTATAACAGGTATGAGATTATTTTAACAGTTTAACAACTCAGGGTTTAAATAGAATTATACATACTCTAGATTATATATATTCTCTTCCATCTGTGCCCATTAACTTCTGTGTTTATTTGTTTAATTGTTCTTCCAATGTGTTTTTGTACACAGGGGAATTTAGTTTTCCCGTCTATATTTCATTATCTCCCTAGGTACAAGAATGGCCATAGGGAGGAGTCTGGTTTTCATATATTACTATCTTTCCACTCGGGCTTCCGCTGGAAGATTCATATCTTCTTCTAGCTTGTACTGTGATAACCCTGAGTCCTAGTAATATCTTACCATCCATATTTTCCTTCCCTCAAACCCAAGGCTTATACTTATTCTCTTGTTATCTCTCAGTAACTTCTCCTCTCCACTACAGAGGGCTGACATTTGGCTCTGGTTCTCACGTGGGGAGCTCAGAATTCCGAGAGGCTGCCTTCAGGCATTTACCTAGATAACTTACTCAGTGACTGATTGCCAAAAAGGGTTTTGCTTCCTTAGTCCACCCCATTTGAATCCTTTGAGGAGTTTGAAGTTCCCTAAATTTTCTAGTTAAAGGAAGAAACTGGAGTCCCTTTTGAAATAATCACACTAATAAGGACACTTCCATTAAATTCCTGTCCTAATTTCCAGCTATCCTACAATCCAACTGACCTTTGCTTTTAAACCAGAAAAACTCTCTCTCAAATACATGTGATTTTCCCCAACCCCTGAGGGTGCATGGTAAATTGTAAGTTCTCTTTGTTCAAGTATTGGATTTTTACTTTATCAAACCCAGGTTTTGAAACTGAAAAAACAAAAATGACCTTAATCTTTTCTCTGTGTGTAAATCATCCCATCTTGCTTTCAAAATTTCATTCTATATTAAGATTCCAAACATCTGGTTAGGAGATCAGTTGACTTCTTTGTACTTTCTTGGTTTTTTCATATCGTCTTTCCTAAGGTGAATGAATATGTGCCCTTGAAGTGATGAATACCATTGACTCTTAAGAGGATACAAGGGCCATGTATTGGTTTGCTAGGGCTGCCATAACAAAGTACCACAAATTGGGTGACTTAAGTAACAGAAATGTGTTGTCTCACAGTTATGGAGACTAGAAGTCCAAGATCAAGGTATTGGAGGTGTTGGTTCCTTCTGAGAGATGTAAGGGACATCCATTCCATGACTCTCTTCTAGTTACTGGTGATTTGCTGGCCGTCTTTGGCATTCCTAGGTGCATCACCCCAATCCCTGCCTTAAGGTTTACATGGCATTCTCCTTGTGTGTGTGGCCATGTCCAAATCTCCCCTTTGTATAAGTACACCAGTCTTGTGGGAGTAGGGGCCCATCCTACTCCAGTATGACCTCATCTTAACTGATTACATCTGCAAAGACCCTATTTCCAAATAAGGACACCTAATAAGATACTGAAAGTTAGGGCTTTAACATAAGAATTTTTAAGGGTTAAAATTCTCATAACAGGCCACAGGGACAAAAACTCTCTTAGTTAATACATCTGCATTCTGTCCTGTCATGAATTATCCTTAATAGTTGCTCACTATACCTTTTTCCTTACCAATGTATGCTCTGTAATTCTGTAATTCTTTGCAATCTAATTTATAGCAAAAATGCTGGTTCTTACCCCTTATGTCCTCTTTATACACCAAGGGGAAAGGGTACTCATATGAATCTTTTAATGAGGAAGCTACACTTATCCACGTATATCTGTACAGGTGCTCTTAGGAAGAAAGGCCATAATAAAAATAAAAGCAATAAAGAATATATGATTCATGTTTCCACACATCAGATAAAAATTAGCTTTTGACTTTTTACTATTGAAAATTTCCTTTTTATATTCCTAGTATTTATTATGTAATAAACAGTAGCAACTTTTGGAAGAATAACATGTTCCTAGAGAAATTATCCTGCTTCTTTCTCATGATGTAAATACATCTAAACAAACTATTCAGTATATGCAGTTTGAAGAGTAAAAAGTTTATTAAGACTATAGCCATCCCAACAGGTTAAGGTAATATCTCATTGTGGTTTAATTAACATTTCCCTGATTAGTGATGTTGAGCAGTTTTTATATACCTGTTGGCCATTTGTATATCTTCTTTGGAAAAATGTCAATTCAGGACCACTGTCCATTTTTCAATTGGGCTAATTGTTTGTTGTTTTTTTCTTTTTCTTTTTTGCTATTGAGTTATATGAGTTCGTAATATATTTTGAATATTAAGCCCTATGAGTTGTATGGTTTATAGACATTTTCTTCCATTCTGTAGGTTGTCTTTCATTTTTTGATTGTTCCCTTTGCTGTGCACATTATTCAGTCATTAAAAAATGAAAATCCTGTCATTTGCAACAATATGGATGAAACGGGAGTTCATGATACTAAGTGAAATAAGCCTGTCAGAAAAAGACAAATACTTTATGATCTCACTTATACATGGAATCTAAAAATGTCAAACTCAGAGCCAGAGAATAAATGGTAATTACCAGGGGCTGTGGGTTGGGGAAAATGGAGAGATGTTGGTCAAAGAGTACAAATTTTCAGTTGTAAGATGAATTAGTTCTGGGGTTATAATATCTAGTGTGCTGACTATAGTTAACAATACTGTATTGTATACTTAAAATTTGCTAAGAGAATCACTCTTAAGTGATCTCACCACATTAAAAAAAAAAAAAAATTGTGGGACTTCCCTGGTGGTCCAGTGGTTAAGACTTCACTTTCCAATACAAGGGTGTGGGTTCAATCCCTGGTTGGGGAGCTAAGATCCCACATGCCTTGCAGCTAAAAAACTAAAACATAAATTAGAGGCAATATTGTAACAAATTCAATAAAGACTTTAAAAATGGTCCACATCAAAAAAATCTTAAAAAAAAAAGTGGCTGTATGAGGTGATGAATGTGTTAATTAGCTTGATTGTGGCTATAATTTTACAATGTATACATATATCAAATATCAAACAATCGTGTTGTACACCTTAAATATATACAATTTTTATTCATCAGCTATTCCCTAGTAAAGCTGGAAAGATAATGAAAAAAATAATTGAGTTTATTTAAAAAGTTAAAATAGGAGTTAACTCAGCTTTTGCTTTCAGCAATGTGTATATGTTACTCATTCTTCTTTAACCCATGATCTTGTTGTTAAAAAATAAAATTCTCATGCTCCTTCTGTATACTGTATTACCAAAAACAGTAGATCTGTGTTTTTCATTTACCTCATATAAAAGTATTTTTATAATGCTGTATAATTTTTCACGCTATACACACTATACAAATGAGATTTAAGGAGAGTATACTAGCCTCACCTCTCTCTGCCAACAGTGGAGACTAATTTATAAAGAATGTACTCTGGAAAAACAAGTTATATAGTCAAAAAAAATGCTCTATCTAGTATTTCTGAGGAGGCAGTGTGAAGTCAAAATATATTTTTAAATATTTCTGATTTTTCTCATTATTTTAACATTTGAATGAGAACTTGGATGCATATAGGATTCTAGGGTCATGGCACTGCTCCCAAGAATTATTATGATAACTCTCAATTATTTTCTTTTTAATTAATATTTTGAAGGAATAAATATGTGCCTAGCTTGATTTTTATTTTGTTGAAAGTAACCTAATTTTACTTATATGTATGGAATTTATTCTGGAAAAAAGTCAATTGGCAAGGAAAAAATTATGAAGATATTTGTTGCAGCTGTCAGAAAATAATGTTCCATAAGTATTTTCAAGTTACCTCATATTCAGGGCTTACTGAGCAAAGGTTACTGACAACCTATGTAAAGGATGACTGAAGGAAAAATGAGCCTTGGAAGTTAAAAATAGAGACCTTCTGAGAGATTTATAGACAGTCTCCCCTGGAGCCATTTGTTTACTTTTTAGGGGTTGTAAACCTAGAGACCTTCTCCTCTCTCCAGAGTATTTATTTATATTCCAGAGCAGACATCAATTTCTTTCCATCTCTAGAGAGGTAGATGTACCAGCCACCTACATAAGCTCCCAGTTTCATAGTTTTGGGGTTACTCTCTTGTGATACATACCCTGTATCTGCTTACATCCCATCACCCTGTGGTGATTTGGAGCATGGGAACTGGCATAAGATATTCTGTGAGTAATTAGATGGCTCTCTCTGATCCCAGGGGACTCCTGATTGTGTTTGTGTGTGTGTGTGTGTGTGTGTGTGTGTGTGTGTGTGTATTATAGTAATGTATAATTGTAGAAGTAGAGTAACATCTCAGATCATTCTTTCATGGTTTCACACTGGCTAATTACAATGGATACAAAATTAAAAAGTATAAACCCTATAAAGTATGATCTAGATATGTGCAAATCAGTAAAACTTGATAGCTCTGAAATGTAATGTAGAGAAAGAAAAAGTTACCAAATAATAGAGTTTGATGCAGTTTACATTAAATGTAATTTGAGTTTGTAGTATTATATGAGAATATTCAAATCAGCTGCACAAAAGTAGAAAAACAAACAACTGATGACACACATAAGAAGTTAAGCAAATAAAGAAAATAAGCTGATGGATTATGAGATATAAGCAATATCTCATAAGTTGTATTAAGATATATAATATCTAAACAAGTCAGCAAGCTTGTGAGATGAACAGAATTCATAAATATGTTAAATACAATTGCAAGGTAGCAACCTTTAAGACATATTAAAGATAAATGGAATAATTCAAGCAAATAAGAGTGCTACTTTTAAATAGAAATCAATGAAAAGATCAAGTCATAAGCTATGATAATGGCACCAGTAGGCTGACAGTTGTGATCTCTAAATTGGCCATCTATATTTGACTCCCATTATGTTTCCATTTGGCCCCTCATGGATTCTGCCCAAGAGACAGATAAAACAAGTAATTGTTCAGTAGACTAGTTAGTGAGCTATACCTGTGACCAGGACTACTTTCCCTGGTATCTCTTTGACAGAGAAGGTATATTTGTGTTGACACCTTCATCATGTTGGGTTCCTTCCTCACACTTTAAATTTGGTCCCCATGAGACCACCATCAACTGGGAAGACTGACATGACAGAGGGTGATACACACACATATGCTGTGTAACCCAGGATTCGGGTAGTTTGGTTTTTCATCCTATCCCACCGCTTTGCCCCTGACTCTTGCTATATGTTTTTAACTGTTATATAAATGATGTGATTCAAGAATCTTAATTTGGCCTGAGAGCTGGTCTATTCCCATAACCTCTGAAATAGCTTGCCTGAGAATTTGCTTTGATCCTTCCATTACATAAAGATCATTTCTCCTGTATCATTAAAATATAAAATAATACTATATATTATTTGTTGGTCATGTTTTATTATGTAAGAAAGGGGTATGGAAGAACATACTAAAAGCATTAAAATGGCTCTCATGAGGAAAAGGGTAGCAGAATGGATGAGGGTTCATATTGATAGGAAAACTTAACTTTATGTGTATTGTTCTCATTTCTAAGAAGGAAGATATATTACATGAGTAATGGAGGATTATAAAAGTCAAAACATTATTTTTTGCTGTGTACTGATCATTTCTAATAATCAGATTAAAGTCTTAAATCAGGGATGTGTTCTTCTATTATGTTTGACTTTGGTTTTCATTCCAGTAATTCTAGTCTATTCTCCACAAATGACCTCTCATTCTTGCTTCCACAGCAATGGTTTTCTTTTGGTTCTACATATTTACCATGCTCCTTCCAACTTCCTGGCCATTGTGGAAGCTTTTGCTTCTCTCTGGAACACTCTTCCCTTTCCTGATCATCCTAATTTTATTTCAGATACCACCTCATAGACTTTTACCTACCCTTATTTTATACTCATAAGGTACTCTGGAATTTTCCTGTAATACACTTATTAATTGTGAGTATTCTTTGGTTCTAGACCATGAGCTTCATTAGAATAAGGATTATAGATGAATTTGATCATCATTATATTCCAATAACCAAATACATTGCCTAATAAATAGAAAAGCAATAAATAAAGTAATAAAAGTATCATGAGAGGTCAAGAAAGATGAGAATAGGAAAGTGTGTCCACTGAATTTAAAAACATGGAAATAATTTGAGTGCTGAATAATTAAAGCTGTGCTGGACTGGTGAGGTAAAGTCCAGATCCTAGTGCATTGAGAAGTTGGTGCAGAGGATATCGGAATAGTAAGTATAGAAATTTTATTTCAGAAGTTTGGTTTTAAAGGAAAGGACAAATGCTAGGGAGTGCCTGAAGGTAGAGTGGGAGAGCATATATAAATGCTATTCAAGATATACAGATTGCCAACAAACACATGAAAGGATGTTCAACATCACTAATCATTAGAGAAATGCAAATCAAAACTACAATGAGGTATCACCTCACACCGGTCAGAATGGCCATATCAAAAAATCTACAAACAATAAATGCTGGAGAGGGTGTAGAGAAAAGGGAACCCTCTTGCACTGTTGGTGGGAATGTAAATTGATACAGCCACTATGGAGAACAGTATGGAGGTTCCTTAAAAAACTAAAAATAGAACTACCATATGACCCGGCAATCCCACTCCTGGGCATATACCCTGAGAAAACCATAATTCAAAGTCATGTACCACAATGTTCATTGCCGCACTTTTTACAATAGCCAGGACATGGAAGCAACCTAAGCATCCATCGACAGATGAATGGATAAAGATGTGGCACATATATACAATGGAATATTACTCAGCCATAAAAAGAAATGAGATTGAGTTATCTGTAGTGAGGTGGATGGACCTAGAGTCTGTCATACAGAGTGAAGTAAATCAGAAAGAGAAAAGCAAATACCGTACACTAACACACATATATGGAATCTAAAAAAAAAAAAAAAAAAAGGATTCTGACAAACCTACGGGCAGGACAGCAATAAAGACGCAGACATAGAGAATGGACTTGAGGACACAGGGAGGGGGAAGGGTAAGCTGGGACGAAATGAGAGAGTAACATTGACATATTTACACTACCAAATGTAAAATAGATAGCTAGTGGGAAGAAGCTGCATAGCACAGGGAGATCAGCTCAGTGCTTTGTGACCACCTAGAAGGGTGGGATAGTGAGGGTGGGAGGGAGACCCAAATGGGAGGGTATATGGGCATATATGTATACATATGCTAATTCACTTTGTTATGCAGCAGAAACTAACACAACATTGTAAAGCAATTATACTCCAATAAAGATGTTAAAAATAAATAAATGCTACTTGGAATAATCTAATAGAAATAGATAATTTTAAGATATGACAGCAGGAGGAAAGAATTTAAAGCAGAAGTTCCCTGGTGAGGTTAAAGTAGAGGATATATGGAGCAAAGTATGATTAAGGTTGATGACCATTACTTAAATAAGTGGGGAAATATCCTTAATGGAAGTTTTTCTCCAAAAGTATTCAACATATCAGGACAGCTATAGAGATAGATGAGGGTTGTGGGCTTTTGTCACTTTAATATAATAAAAAAGAAAAGGGATAAAATACCTTTAGGGTATTGAAAAGAGTCTACTAGAATGATAGACGTTAACTTCAAGCAAGAAGATAATGGATGGAGAAAGAGTAAATTCATAAAAATGTATGTGTTATTTACTATTACATTATAACTAATCTTGATACGATCTAAGGAAAATCCCTTCATTTCCTCTTCAAATTTTTTTTCTGTCTATCCTTGGATCATTATTCTTAATATAAATTAAAGATTGTCATTATTCTAAGTTCCACTAATATTCCCTTGGGAAATTGTTCAGGAAATACTCTTGAGTTTTAAAATTATTCTGTGCAGACTTGTCTTCATTGAGCTTTCATGTCCATGAATGCAATGTGTCAATTCATTTCATCAAATTTACCTTTATTTTCTTGAAAATTTCTAATTTTCTTTATAAAATTTTGTACATCTCTTTTGCTAAATTTATTTTTACATACCTTATAATTTTAGTTGTTAGGAAAAATAATAATTTTTCTAAATCACTTTTCTAAATTTTGTTGCTGTTATATAGAAATTATTTGTATATTTTGCTCTTTTATATAGGCAGCCTGTTAAGCTTTTTTTCCCCATAATTCTAGCTATTTTCAGATTTTTGAGCCTCTGCTTAGGCAAATCATATACTCTTTAATAACGACAGCTTGATTTTTCTTTTCTAATCCTTATATTTAACTTTCCATTTTTACTATGATGGAGAGGACCTACCTTAAAATGTTGAATAGATATAGTGTTAATAGACATCTTTGTTTTGTTCAAATCTTCATACTATTTCACTTATAATCCAGGCATGATGTACTACTGAACTTTCTTTATAATTTAGTTCTGAGAATTATTTTATTTCTATTATGATTTCCTCTATGACTTAGAAATTTATTTAGATGTAGGATACAAACATACACACACTAGGATGTCAAATGCATTTTCATGGTATATTCAAACAGGCTCTTCATAGATTATTTTTTGAAGTTTTTATGTGCATAATAGTGTCATCTGTAAATAATGGCAGGTTTATTTCTCCGTTTCCAATAATTATGCTTAAAATGTTTTCTATCTTAATTTACTGCTACAATAAACCTTGAATAGATGAGTGGATGGAGAACATCCTTGACTCCTTCCAGAATTCACTGGGAATTTTCTCAGTTGCTATAAGATATTTGCAGAGTCCACAAATCACTGCCTTACTAGTAGAGTTCTTCCCTGCTTGGAAAGCAAATAAATCAGCATTTTTCTTTGCTTATATTAAATTCTGAGTAGTGTTCTCTACCTTTGATGCAAATTGCCAGACACATCAGCTAAATACATATCGTTCAAAGTAAAATAACTGGCCTGTTACTGGACTTTGTAACAGCTCCCAGCCCTGAGCTGTCACAAAATACTGAGAGTCAAAATACCTATAATGTCATGATTAACGTCAGAGAGAAATTCTAATTAGCATGGAATTGCTCATTAATACACCCTGATAAAATGAAAATGATGTATACAGGAGCTTGCCATTCTAGCAATAAAGGATGTGGACTGTGAGGGTGTTTATTTTATTTATAGACAGTGTTATAGCTCACACTTTTCTTTGGTGCTAATGACTAACACCATAGTAAAGCTAAAAAGCACTGAATTATGTAATATCCTTAATATTTGAAAGATATGTGAAAGTAATAATTATAAGGACGAAAGATGTTTGGGTTTTTCTTAACTATACATATGGAAGACAGAAATTTAGAGGCACAGAACCAAAAATTATTAATTTAATGGATAAGAAAGCACCTATGATAGTTTTTATAGAGACCCTCATCTTCTACAGTTGAAGGACAGACTGAAGACCAGGCAGACAACTTTGTTATAAGAGTGTCAGAATTTCAGAAAAGCCTGTATTCACAGATGCAGTGAATTTCTAACCAAAGCAGGGGCCCTTATATGAAAGGAATGGACTCTGAGATTTGGGGTGAGAGCATATGGGTGGATAAGCTTGAAAATATTGAACGCCTGATTCCCATCCTCAGTGCCCAAAGATGGCAGACTCCTCCTTGATGAAGTCTTTGTCAATGCCTTACAAGATAATAATTGTCCTCCTCAAGACAGTCTCCCACTTCTGTCTTGGTCACTAGTCAATAAGAAAGGTTTCAGAATGGTTCAGTAGGGAATGGGGGACAGTGCAGGCTCTGCTAAGGAAGAAAATGAATCATTCATGAAAGGGACAGCAGGACCTGGATAAGATATACATACCATCAGGATCATGTAAAGCATGATGGAGTGATCTTGAAAGTCCTGGACCAAGTAGAATAGAATATAAATCTTAATAAGGGAGAGTTTGTTGATATGGGGACAACTCCTATATTAGTGTTTAATGCCCCTGGGGACTGGCCTAACACAATGCTAAGATGACACTTGGAACACTGGAAAAAATTATCACCCATAACGTAGGAGGTAGAAACGTCAGAACTACCTCGACAGACATTTAAGGAAGGAGTGAAACATGCATTAGAATGAATCTATTTTATAAGACCCAAGAACCTACCAGATGACTATGTTCCTTGGGAAATTCCAGGAGACAACCCCTTTACTGAAACAGTAAGGAATTCATGAATGAGTGTGAAACTTGCCTCATTTACAAGTTCCTAAATGGTCACAACTGATGATCAGAGATACTGTTTAGTAACTGAGGATAACCAATGATGAACAAATAGATTTGCAAAATAATCTAGGGCAGGAACCTCATCTATGGGAAGCTCTGTGAATATGAGATTGCCTTGCCTAAAAGTCTCTTCTCAAACATTTGCGAATTTAAATATGAGATATCAGGAGATAGCTGATAATGGAAGAAGAGGCAGACAACATACAGAGAAGAGCTAATACACATTAAAGTTACAGTTAGTTTGGTCAAAATCTTCAGAGGACCCAGGATGATTATTCAGTTGATTGTGCTGCATTGTTTTCTGAATTGCCTTTGAGGTCCAGTTCAAATGAATCATTGCTTTATTTGAGTTTCTCATATTTGTAAAGGGCCTTCTTCAGTGTTTGAGGTCTAGTTTCACGGCTATGCTCTCATTTTTCTTTATTATCTTCCATCTGTTGCAATTGGTCCCCTCCTCATTATATAAATTAATTCTCCTCCCTCAAAATACCACATTGTGCCATCTATTTTTGGTTATGAGTGTTTTGGTAAACTTCACAGTATATCTGTGCTCCCCATGTGTGTAGGCTTAAAGATGATGGTCAAGCTGTAGGTACCTTTATTCTCATTCACCCAAAGATAGGCAATGTGGAAATTCAGTAAGAAAAAGTCCCTACAGAAATGTGTGCTGTGGGTATGTGTATTTAAATTCATATATTTTGAAGCAAAGTTATGAGTGTATTTTTCTAGAGCAGAGCTAATTTTTATATAATAAGAAATTAAGGCTTTTGATCATATGTGGTAATTAACTTACTTCCTGGAACCTTTACTTCAGAGAGAGTTGACATGATCTATTTAGTAAAAAAGAGAAGCTTTGTGAATTTTCCTCTAGTTGGCATGCATGCCTAGCATTTTCCAGCTAATTTGACTATTGGAATGGTATTACATGGTAAAAGTCATCTCTCTCCAATATTGTTATGCTGAAATATTATGTTAAATCTCTGCTATCGTAAAACTGCAAAACTTAATAAATGTGTGGATTTAAAAGACCATCTGCGTGATTCTTTTTAGGAGGTTTTTTTTCATTTCTTTTGTTAAAGTGTTTTTTAACATTGTTCTTCTACTTCCCTAATTTAGATACAAAACCATATCCAGATGTCCACCTTATGTCAAATTTCTGATGCCATAGTCTCAGAAATCTAGCTTTTTTGAAGTCAAAATTAGGTCTTAGGTGCTAAATCAAAGTGCTTACATAAAGGAAATTATATGATTCAAAAAAGCAGCTTTTTAATGCTTCTAATGATATTCTTTGCGGTACGCAGGCCTGTCACTGCTGTGGTCTCTCCCGTTGCGGAGCACAGGCTCTGGACGCGCAGGCTCAGCGGCCATGGCTTACGGGCCCAGCCGCTCCACGGCATGTGGGATCCTCCCAGACCGGGGCACGAACCCGTGTCCCCTGCATCGGCAGGTGGACTCTCAACCACTGCGCCACCAGGGAAGCCCTCTAATGATATTCTTAACATGTGAATTTGAAGTTGTTACTATCCCTCTTGTACATGTTATATTCCCACATTCATGTTTTATGAAAACCATTAAATTCCCTCAGTATAAAATATGTTGGTTAGAGCATAGAATGCATAGAAGGATTTTCTCAGTATTTCTTGAGGTTATACCTGCAGTCCTCTGAAAATAAGACTCTTGTGGGCAGCCACCAATGTTTAATTGTTGATTTAATAATTTTCTTTTGTTTAAAAATAAAATTTAAATCACTGAATTTAATAAAATGTTGGTGACCTACATTTTCATAATAAGTATGGCATTTCTGCTATAACACAGAAAATTATGCTTTGAGACTTTTTTTTCCATTTGACTTTGAAATGTTGATCCCCTTTCTCCACACGTCCCTCACTACAGAAGCTCTGTATCGTCCCAGCGAATCAGTTATTCCATGGAAACCACAGATATACTACTGTGGGCTTCATTTGCTACTACAAGAAATAACCAGTGTGTACAAATATCTATACATTTCTAATGTTTTCAGTACTGGAAAATATAACTGGGAAGAAAAATGATCATATTTAACAGATTTTTATTCAGCATCTTCAGTGGCCCTGGTATTACTGCTGTGGATAGTGTAGATAATTTTCCTTTATGTTTCTTATAAATTGCCTGAAGAGATTTTTTGCCTTTTTAAAATTTACTTAATGAGAAAGATATTAATCATAAATTAAAAGGTTAATTAAGAAAGTGGTGATAATAAAAAGTCTGCTTATTTAAATACAAAAACTGTAGTAAATGGGGAAAAATGATTCTTTTTTCTTAGAAATAAACAAAGTATTGTTTTCCAATTCTACCTAAAAAGTCACTAAATGAAAATCATTTTCAGACAAGGTGTACCAAGACCTTAAAATGGTAAAGCTCTAAGAAGCCATTCTGAAAAAAATTAAAAAAATAAAAGATAACCCCCTTGTAACCAGTTATCAGGTTCTCAGTTATCTTGCCACATGGAGCAGAGATTTTAAAAACTAATGTAGAAAAAAGAACCAAACCCCCCCCCTTATTTTAGCAATAACAAGTGTAGTCATAGATTATCTTAAACCTTATCAGAATGACCAACAGATTTCAGATTCTATCAAATATATTGCCTTAGGTACATTTTTTGTAAATTCTATACTCCAGACTTAACCAGGATAAGTCCTTTGTTCTCAGATATGTGTGCTACTGATTATCACTTAAAAGTGGCTCAAGTCACATATTTTCATTTGTCTTTTCTAGTCTTCTTTCCATTTGAATATTTTAAATTGATTTCTGATTAATATCGCTTTGTGTGCATGAGCTTTAAGAATCACAAAAGGAAAACAGATAAATCAATACTATTCTGGTAAAATTGTTGTTGTTGTTACACTCTATGGATTTTATAACAGTTGTTAGGCAGCTGATGTCCATTTACTCTATTCCACACACTGGGCTTTTGGTGAAGAGATCCTATTGACCCTCAATGATTCCTGCTTTTTGATATTTAAAGCCTTAAATAATCCTCTCCGCTTTAGTGTGGATGAGGCTTGTGACTTACTTCTAACCACTAAAATGTGGCAAAGATGATGAAATTTCACCCCTGTAATTATGGTATATTATGAAGATCCCATCTTCCTAGTAAATTCGCTCGCTCTCTGTTGCTGACTTTGAAGCAATTTGTCATGAATAAAGCGGCCATATTGCAAAAGGCTACATGGTAAGGAATTAAGATGCTTCTAGGAGCTGAGTGTAGCCACTAGCAACAAACTAAAACCCTCAGTCCTGCACCTAAAAGAAAATGATTACTGCTCATGATCTGAGAGAGCTCGAAAAAGGTTCTTTCTCTAGTAGAGTTGTTGATAAGCCCACAGCATTCACTGACACATGGATTATAGCCTGATGAGAACTTGAAGCAGAGAACTCACTAGGTCATGGATAGACTCTGACCCACAGCAACTGAGAGATGATAAATGCATGTTGTTTTAAGCTGTGTGTGTGATAACTTGTTACACAGCAATAGAAAACTATTACACAGTTAACACAAAAGTACAAGGTTGATTTTACCATCAGATCAACAAAATATAATTTAATATGAATATAATTCATTCAAATTATTTAATAAAATCAGTCACATGGTTGTAAGTGTTAATTAAGTATTTGGTTAGCTGGAAGCTGAAAATACTAACTGGCCTTTGGTGGCTCTCATGTGGACTTCTCTATGTGGTCTTCTCTCCTAAATTGCATATCTCAAGCTAATTTTTATGTGATAATATCAGAGCAGCAAGAAAGTGAGAACAGAAAATATAATGCTTCTTGAGCCCTTGCTCAGGATTCACACAAAATTCAACTCTGTGAATTCTGTTGGTCAAAGCAAGTCCCAAAATCAAGGGATAGGGAAATAGTATCTACCGTTTAATGGGAGTAGCTGCAAATAATTTATGATCACTTTTAATATTCCACCCAAATAATTCTGAAGATGACTCCTGTGCCTGTGATTGAAATAAAATTGGTAAGAATTAACTATGCAAAGGAAATGGTTAGAGAAAGAGCATTCTAATCAGAATGTAATAATAAACATATGGTATGTACATAGAAATTGAAGCTGCCTAATTTTAGAATGTCAAGAAAAGAATATGGTACTTCATCTCCACAAGGTGGTATATACTTTTTGGAGATTTGAGAAGTTATCTTAATGCAAGTGTATATACTACCATACTCTTAATTATTAAACAACACAGATAGAATGTCATGTGTGGTTGCAAATGTTAGTGTGCAGAAAGAATTATGTGAACATATTTTATGAAATGAAAATTACATTTCCTGCATACTTATATTATACAGGCAATTTGTCTTATAACTCCCATCCTACCTCTTTTCCATTCACTTATAAAAATACAAATCCTAAAAGTTTCCCTAGGGCAGCATTATTAAATAGATATGTGTGTGTGTGTGTGTATATATATATATATATATATATATATTTATAACACACTATATGTATATTTATAATACACTATAAATTCTAATACAGTACTTAACAGAGTAAAAGTTTTTAATAAACATTTACCTTAAGTGTAATTGAATTTCTTTTAAATAGTAGAAGAAAGATCAAGTGTTTTATAGAGGTTGCATTACTCAGAAATCAGGCAGAATTCTAAGATGGCCTCCCAAGATCAGTGCCCCCTGGTGGACATGTCTGAATAATCCCACATACTGTGAATTTGACAAGGATACTTCATGTCACTGTGGACTTTAAGAAAAAGAGATTATCCAGGCAGACCTGACCTAATTATATGAATCCTTTAAATCTGGGTCCAGAGGTCAGAGACAGAGGAAGTCAGAGATTCTAAGCATGAGAGGGATTCAAGGATGTAAGGAAATTTCTCCTAACTTTGAAAACAAAGCAGGCAATCCCTTAGGCCATGAAGAAACTTAGTTCTGCCGGCAACCTGAATAAACTTGGAAGAAAACCCTAACTCCAGGTGAGATGGTGCCTGCAGCACCTTCACTTCTGCCTTTTGGGACCCTGAGCAGAAAACCTTGGTAAGCTGTGCTCAGTGATCCAGTTTCTGACCTATAGACTGTGAGCTAGTACATCGGTATTGCTTTTAGCTACTAAGTTTGTAGTAATTTGTTACAGCAGCAATAGAAAACTCATATATCCAGAAAGGAATTGAAATACTTTTGGAAGAAATACACTAAAATCATCATTCTTTGTTACCTTATTCTTCTATATTCTATGCAAATTAATAACAGGTTTTTTAGACTGTAGGGTTAAATAATATGAGGTCTATTTCCTACATAATTCCTTCTCAGTACCTACAGGCTTCAAGGCAAAATGTCTGGCTTCCTAAAAGATAACATCAGCTACTCTTAAAAAGTTATGTCGGGGCTTCCCTGGTGGTGCAGTGGTTGAGAGTCCGCCTGCCGATGCAGGGGACATGGGTTCGTGCCCCAGTCCGGGAAGATCCCACATGCCGCGGAGCGGCTGGGCCTGTGAGCCATGGCCGCTGAGCCTGCGCGTCCGCAGCCTGTGCTCCACAACAGGAGAGGCCACAACAGCGAGAGGCCCGCGTACCACCAAAAAAAAAAAAAAAGTTATGTCAGTATTAATTTAAAAGGTCATTTGCACAAATGTTAGTGTTAATAGATTACACTCTTCTCATTCATTTAGTTTACAGACTATATAACCTATTCAGTTTAAATTATGTATGTGAACATTTGAGTTTCTAACTGTTATTAATCATTCACAAGATGAATGTAAATGACAATTTCACAATGCATGCTATAGATCTACAGAACAAAGAGATAAAATAAAATATAATCTAGGAGACTAAAATTCTTCTGAACTAAAAATACCATTAAATATTTATATACTTTTGAGCAGAATGTGCTTCTTTCCCAAAGCAACTATTGATCTGTGTACTACTTTCTTCCAATAAATGATTTCACATTAAACTCAACTCAGTTCATGGTTTTATCACACAGAACACTGATCTCCTTCATTTAAATGACTGGAATTTGTATTTTCACATTTTCCCAAAGGTTCACTTAAATTTTAGCCCCCAAATCAAGTATATATTTAAATCTATTTAAAGTAAATTCAATTCCAATGCGGTTATATTGATTTACAATGTTTAAGTATGTTCCAAATAATATCCCATTGCCTTATAACTTAATTTACATAATAATTTCATTATAATATTTGTAATACATTATTTACTATGATCAAAATATGTTCAGAGATAAAAACTATTTTATGATGTCTGCTACTTTATTCATATTTTACAGCAGAGATTTTATTCCTTCTGTTAGAAGGCAAAGTTTTTGCCTTAAGGAGCTTACATACTGGTGGAGGAAGGTGACAATTAAAAATTAAACTAATAAGAATATAAGAAGAAGAATATAATTCCAGATAGTGAGTGATGCTATACAAAAGGATAAAGAAAGAAAGAAGGTTGGAGAGAGGGTATGAGTGGGCTATGTTAGATTGGGTGATCAGAGAAAGTCTCTTTGGGGTACTGCTATATGAGGAGAGACCAAAGTCACAAGAAAGAGAGAGCCAAGCAAAGAAGATGAAGAGACTTAGACACACATATACAATAAATATAAAGGTCTTCACCAGAGACAAGCTTAGAATACTCAAGAAATAGGAGAAAAAGCAAGAAAAACTAGGACATAGTAAGAAAAGGAAAGAATATTTTGAGATGAAGTCAGGCATGTAGGTAAGAAACAAGTTATGATGGCCTTTAAAAAAAAAGAGACTTTATATGTGGTAGTAAATCACATATAGAGAAGGGATCTGATTTATATATCCTTTGTAATGCGCAATTGGTCTGCTATATAGAGAAGAGGCTCTATAGATAAAGAGTGAAAGAGAGGTGATTATTAGGAGGTTAAAGATACACTCCAAGGAATGGAGTCCATGTAGTTCAACCAAAAAAATAAAGATATTATGTTTATTAGAGAAACAGTAGAAGTGGTGAGACAGGGTTGGATTTGAGATATATTTAGAAGAAAGAGTTGCAGATGAGGTTCAAATTGATGGCTTGAGAGTAGGTAATCACTGTAAGAGATATCAAGGATGACAAACTTAACTTGGATTCCCCCCAAAGTAGACCTTGATAAAAGGATTTTGTTTCAGATATTTTTAGGGTGAATTAATCTCACTAAACATGTGTGCAAAAGTGAAGACAGTGAGACAAGGAAGGAAGACAAGCAATATAGGAGTGTGTTATTAACTTGGGGACTTGATCCTGTTGGGCTCCCTGAAGAGTGTATATAATGTCTTCCAGAATTAGTCATATAAAGGACAAGAGACTGAGCAATTTACCCACAATATTCGCTTCATCGTTGGTGAATTATCCATGGTTTTTAAAGTTTTGAAGCTGGTAGAGATAATCTATGGAGAGAACATATATAGAAAAGAAATATCAGAGGACTGAGACAAGGAACAGTAAAATATTTAAAGTCTGGAGCATGAGGAGAATTTAGAAAAGGAGACTGACATCAGTGCAGTCAGGAGAAAGTTAGGCAAGATTCAGAAGCTACACAAACAAAGCTTTACAATAAGATATATGCTGAGTCACTGCGACAGAGTGGATTCAGTTGATCACATTTTCACAAAAGCCTTCTTCCTCCTGTCTACTGAAAGAAAAATGCACAACATAAAAGTTGTGAGTCAAGGTTTATTTGGGTGCCTTACCTAGGACTATAGCCCAGGAGACAGCCTTCAGATAGCTCTGAGGAACTGCTCCAAAGAGGTAAGGGAGGAGCCCGGATATATTTGAATTTTTTGGCTGGAAAAAAACATGTACTTGAACATCAAAAGATGACTGTTAATCACAAAGAACAGACATCTCAAGTTAATGATTTTAGTGATTTTCTGTGTATGGGAAGATTCAAGAATCTGGGGCCATCAAAAATTTTCCTTAGATATGTATCTTAACTATCTAGGGTCCGGTATATACAAAGCACAGAATGCTTCCTGTTTTTCCCCATCCTGAATTTCCCCCAGGTGCACTGTCAGTGGGCAACTGCAGTAGTTATTGGTTTGATTCTTGTAAAACTGGAATGGCAATCATTTTTTCTTTACACTCACATTCTATTCCCTCTCTTTGTTTTCTTCTTCTCCATAGCACATATCAGTACCTGAGATTATAAGTTATTTTCCTTTGTTTTTCTGTAATCTTTCTTTTCTTCTCTAGGATGTAATTTCTAGAAAGGCACAGACATTGTCTTATTCACTGTTCTCTTGTGCCTAGAATAGTGATTAGCATCGAGTACACACTCATGAAATATTTGTTGAACCACATAATAGCCACTTACTAGATAGCTGTGCTAAAAGCTGCTAAGAAGTCAAAACATGAGAAAGTAAAGAAAGTGAGCATGGTAAACTTTCCTGAGTAGTTTTGCTATGATAATGGAACATAAAAGAGCAGGAGCTAGAAAGAAGGAGGCTTGGATTTTGCATTAAGGAATATTACAACACAGAACCTTTTCAGAAATGTTCACATAAGAGGGAAAGCAGATGATGGAGTAGAGAAGTTACTTATAGGAGAATCAATTTAGTAGGCAAGAAGGATGGGGTCTCACTATAACTCAAGGTTCCCTACTTCTAATGAAACTGGAAGAAAGCCAGAATTTGTAGGTAAGATGTAGGTAGACTGATAGATTTGAGGTGGAGAAATTAGGTTGTTATATTACTGCTTCTATTTTCTTAGTGAAATTGGAAACGTGGTCATCAGTAAAATAAGGACAAAGATATTGTAAGGTTGTTGGACATCTGATGATGAAAGAGATGATATGACAGTGGCAGAAACAGAGAAACTGGACTGATGAGGAATATATAACGATTATTTAGAAACACTTTTGAAGTTCACAGTCCAGGAGCACAGATCCCATAAAAGACTGAGATTTAGTCATATGATGATAAGAATGTTTCCCTCCCCCGCCACCTCTTGTGACTATAACAACAAGGCTCCAGGGTAATAGTTGCAGATTACAGCTAAAAGAGGTGCAAATCTCCAATTCTATTTAAGAAGTTCTTAAAGAGGCACAAAGACAACAGGGGAGGGATAAACAGGGACATTCAAGGAATTTGAAACCCCTGGCACTTACAGCTACAGCAAACATTTAAAAACAGCCTAGTTCCTAGCCAGATTATCATAAAACCTCACCTTAAAGGCCTATTTATCTCAGTGCCTTTTACCCAATAAATCATATCTGGGATTTAATTTAGGAAGGAACACAAGGGACAGTACATAACAATTAAGGGATCAACTGTTTAAAAAATTTATAAAACCTTTTCAAAATGGAAAGACATACTGAGACTTCAGAAGTGATGAAGTTATTGGTGATGACAAGTTCTGAGCTATGACCATGGAGGCTTACGGTCACCAGTAATGTTGCCAGCACTTTGATGAAGAGGAAAGTGGTGAAAGATGGGCTAAAATCTTCAGTTCATGAAGCAGTTGATGAATGACACAAGGATGGGGTTTGAGGAGGAGAAGAAAAGGTAGGGAAGTAGGAATGAGGAGCAAAAACCAACAGATAATACAAGCTTTAAACATTTTGCCTGAAATGTGGAAGAAAAGAAAAAATAAACAGGAAAATACCTGTCCACACTTGGAAGACATTTAGTATAACGTGTGTTATTGGGCCATAAACAGCTTTCACTTAGAGCAGGAAGGTAATGGGAATATGGAGTGGAAATTGGATAACTTTAGGGTATAAGTGGATTACAGGAGATTATTAATAACCTGAGAGGCCTTGAGATTCCGGTGGTGAATGAGATAAACAGTGATGAAATGCATAATGAAATTAGTTCTGATGGTCTTTTAGAGGAAAATGGTAACCAAATTTTGCTTTCAGTCTTACGGCTTGTGGCTTTATAGGCATTCTGTAGTGGTGACACAAACAATGAATTCAGTCACAAAGACAGGTGGCGGGGTAATCTTTAGGCCTCTCTTAAAACCCACAGAATAATGTGCAGCTTATAGTCCTAATATGTGTGTATAAGTGTGCAATGGAGAAATTATTATATTCTCTTCACTTTAGGATTTATATTTTAGGTTCATAATTCTATAAAAAGTATCAGTAGATTAACTATCAATTGTAATAAAAAATACAGACCCTGAAAATATTAATCTCTACTTCCCCTCCCTAACACACACAACTCTAGCCTAAACGTCATTATTTACAGTCATTCAGATGTATTTCAGACATGATTTTCTGAATAAGGCTTAGCATATTTAAAACTTCTTATTTTCATACAAATTACATTTGTATATTTGGTTGTTTTCCTTCTACTTTAGAATGATCCTTTCTCAGGTATAAGTAATAATTATGATGTTGTCTGGCAGAATGAAAAACATGCTTGAATTGAAATAAAAGGGAGCATTTAATGTCGTGGGTATGAGAAACAGAGTTGCCATGTATGCCCTTTTCACTTGCGATAATAAATCAGGAAGCATTTTTATTGTTTCAAGGAATGTTATTAGGGAGAATTCACAGTATTTTCTGGTGTAGTACCCACTCCCAATATCCTGTTAGCAGTGTGACTTTATTTTTATTTATTTAGTTTGATGTAAAATAATTACTTCTTCTGAAATGCATTACTAGTCACCTTTATGCTTCAGTTTCTATTAGGAAATTCTGAATTTGCATCAAGCCCTGGCAAGATCCCTCTTCTCATAATAGTTCTATTATTATGCCTATTTTAAAGATTTTAAAAAAGAACCTCAATCATATATTTTGTAAGTAGCATCACTTAGACTCAAACTCAGAAATGATACAATCCATCTCAGTGCTCTTGCTAGTATACTATACTATACAAAAGCCATTCTCTTTTTCTTGATATGTGCAAACATGCACTCTTACACAGAGCAGTGGAATCTCCCAGAAACTTTTCTTCTGTCCCACTAATCTCAAGAATATAAAGTTTCAGTTATACAAGATGAATAAGTTCTAGATATCTGCTGTTCAACACTGTGCCTATAGCTGACAATTCTGTATTGCACACATAAAAAGTTGTTCAGGGCTTCCCTGGTGGCGCAGTGGTTGAGGGTTCGCCTGCCGATGCAGGGGACAAGGGTTCGTGCCCCAGTCCGGGAAGATCCCACATGCCGCGGAGCGGCTGGGCCCGTGAGCCATGGCCGCTGAGCCTGCGCGTCCGGAGCCTGTGCTCTGCAACGGGAGAGGCCACAACAGTGAGAGGCCCGTGTACCTAAAAAAAAAAAAAAAAAGTAAAAAGTTGTTCAGAAATTTTAAGAAATTTGTTAATCTCATGTGTTTTTACCACAATGAAAAAAATTTTATGGAATCAGAAGTATATTTAGTCCCTATTTATATACTTGTCATTCCTACCAAATTTCAATAAGCAAAGATATACATGCTATAAAGGGAAATTGTCTTTTCTTTTTTATAGAATTTAATAATAACCTTGCTGTAAATGTCATTATCATAGTGTGATTTTGGAGATAATCTCCCCTGCAGCTGACAAAAGTAGCCAGACATGGTGTGACTAGGGCGATTTACATGAATGAGCTTAGGAAATAAATTGTCATAGAAGTTCAGAGAGTGAAATCTATTTCATTTATGATGTAGAACCTTTTATGACATTTGTCTATATTAATTTTCATTAAAAATGGGTAAGAGGATATTATTTAATTTAAATAAATATCTACAAACAATGGGGAAACTTTAAGTTTCTGAATTAAATTAGAGCAAGAGTGGTTACAAGAAAGATAATATGACTTAGAAACTGTAGGTTGGGAGATAAGGCATTTGATATGTATAACCATTCTTTAGGCAAGCTAAATGCACACAGGTCAGCTTTTCTCAAAGTAGGCATAAAATGGTTTCAAGAATTCTGGAAGTGTCTAATGACATCCATATTGTCTCTCTGATATCTGACCCATAACATTCACACTTCAAGTACTTTATAAAATGTATGTCCTTCAGATAGCCCTCTAAGACGTGATCAGTCAGGTAGTACTCAGTGTGTGTGAAGAGATGCTGCAACAGACTTTAAAGAGTAGGAAGCAGAGAATTAGATTTCGAAGGGAGAAATAAGAGAATATGGACAACATCCAAAATTCACTACATATTCTAAATTCTGCCTAAAATTGACGCTGGTCAGTATAATAGAATTCCTTTCTCTTAGCTTAATAAACTCATAAATAACATAGCTATCCATTAGAAAATATACATGATGCATACCTGTAAAAGCTGCCAGATGTAATCATTTCTCACACACACACACACACACACACACACACACACACACACTTTTAATTTCTGTATTGAATTTTATACTCTAGTTTTATCAAGCAGCTCATCTATTCACCTTCTGTCCTTAAAAATACCTCTCACTTCTTTTCCTTAAACTAATGATTTGTAACTAGTGTTGATATAATTATGTGGCTTTATTTCTACAAAAAATAAGTTTCTTGACAAATTCATCTTCCATTTTGATTCAAAATTGAAATGTTGTCTTATGAGACAAAAACCTTCTTTCCCCACCAGAAATGTGAGGTTAAGATAATTAGCAAAGTGCAAGAAGATTAAAAATATACACTTTCCTTTAGGATCTTTGATGCTTGCTCTCTCAGTTTTTAAGAGTTCTTTATATATTAGAGATATTAGCTCTCCATAGTATATGTCTTGAATATTTTATGTTGCCTTTTGACTTTATGCTGTTTTTGTCATGTAAATGCTTTTTGGTTTGTTTGGTTTTGTTTTTTTTTAAATAATGAAAAACTAGCTTCTATCTTTTTGAAGAATGAAAGACAAAATCTCTAAAGAATATTCAATTAGGGAGAAAACAATAAAGGATGTAATAGATGAAATTTTGGGGGAAAGTCATTCAACTCTAAATGAAAGAATATATAATCTTGTCTGAATTTTTATTCTTAGCTCCTTTAGCAAATGTATCTAAATGAGACAGGTTATTTCAGAAATAAATGAAAATGTTTTTAACATTTATATAGCTAAAGTAAATCTGTAAGATCTGGACATCTACGATATAGATTATTTGTTAGATGTTTTTCTTATTTTTGTCCACTTGATTTATTTTCTACTGAGAGAGATGATGAAAGTTTCCCAGTATTAGTGACTTTCTTTCTAGTCTTCTTCAAACTCTTGTAGTTTTAATTTCATAAAAGTCATTGTGTTATTTGATGCATAAATATTCCTAAGTATTCCTATATCTCCACAGCAGGTTGTAGATTTGAGCATCAAATCATATATTTCTTTGATGTCTTTAATGCTTGTTGTCTTGAACTCTAGTTAGATATTAGGACCACTATAATTGCTGCTGGTAGTTCCTAGTTTTCTAATATTTTTTGTCTTGTCCTTTATATTTAACCTTTCTGAATTCTTTATTTTACATGTGTAAAATATACAATATACGTCTAATATACAACATATAGATGAGTTTTATCTTGTGTGGCAAATTGAAACTCATTTTTTACTAATCGTTTATTTTCTTTACATTTATTGTTACTAATATGCTTTGTCTTGACTCTATCAAAATATTTTATAATTATGTGCAGTTTTGTTAGATATGCTATGTTTCTTGATGAGATGTGTATTTTTTGCTCTTTAAAAAGGTTTATATTTTTGTCCCAATGAAGATTTTCATACTTATACTCTTTAATGCACTTCATTTACTGTTTTCTTATTTTCCTTTTTACTGTCTGGTTTACCAGTTGTTTTGGCTGTCCTTTAACATCTGCACATTTGCTGTACAAAAAAATGATCTTTTTTCTATTTTCCTCTTTTTCTATTCTTCCTCTTCCAATGTTTTAGTTGCATTATTTCTACTTTGTCACCATGTATAACATTAGTATGTTAATATTCCACTATTACCCCCACCTTTGTCTTATACGCACTTTCATATATTTTTAAATGTCCACCATCAGTCCTCTTACTGAAGTTTTCCCTGTCATCATTTGGCTAAATTAAGCTTATAATGTAGTATAGAGGTTGACAAACTACATCCTGTGGTCCAAATATGGCCCATCATATATTTTTACGGATAAAGTTATACTGGAACACAGTCATTTCCACTTGTTTACATATTTTCTATATCTGCTTTCACACTAAAATGGAAAACTTGTGGCGCTGCAACAAAGAGCATATGACTGACAAAGTGAAAGTTATTTCTTTTTTGGCCATTAACAAAAAAAGTTTGCCGACCTCTGATCTAGTATATCTCTCAGAGAGGCTAATAGGTTCAGAAATTTCTCAGTTTGTGTGTTTCGAAAGAAAGCTGATTTAATAGAGCCTTGAGAGAATTCTCTGGCCGTCCAGTGGTTAAGACTGCGCTTTCGCCGGCAAAGGGCCCAGTATGATCCGTGGTTGGGGAACTTCTGTCATTTAATTCTCTGGTTGTTTCCATGTTTATATGCCACCCCCTTATTTTAAAAGTTTTTATTTGAGTTAATTCTCTCTGGGATATCATGTAATTTATTCTTCATATGTGAGGTAATTTTTTCTTTTTCTATCACTTCTTAGAATTCTGAATTCAATCAACTTTTATTTTGACTTCTCCCTATTTTTTGTTCGTTCTACTTTTCAGGTTTTGAAAATGTAATTCGAAGTGACTTTACATATCCTTGTGTGAATGATTTTATTCTACTGCATAGCTGTTTTTCTTGTGGACAAGGTGAATATTTGAGGTGTGAAATTGTGTTTCCATGTTTTCTGAAATAGTTCCTATGGACTTTATTTTCCCTTTATTAATTTTGTGATACTGATTTGTTTTATAAGATTCCTAGTTTACCAGCACCCTTTTCTGTCAGTTTAGCACAGTCTGAGCACTTTAGTGATAATTTTTTTGTCTGTTTGACAAAAAAGGGGGAGAATCGCCCCCAACCACAGAAGGGTTGCATCTGATTTTGTGATTTACCTTTGTCCTGAAAGACCATAAAGTTTCCATTTTTTCTTCTTTTCCCTTGTCAAAAAGTGATTATTCCTTTCATTTTTGTCTTTTTTTTTTTTAATCTCTCAGACCTATGTGTTTGGAAGACAGTCCTTTTAAAAACATTCCTGTCCTCTAATATCACCTTTCGCTAACAAACCTCTTCTGTTTTCACAGCAGTTCTCTAGGAATATGTGCCTATTCATATAAGTTAGTTTACAAAAAAGTTTCTGTTAATATGGACAAAATCGTTAGGATGCAATATAGTACAGGAAAGATAGTTTCTGAATCCATTTTTACCTCTTCAATGGTATTAGTCACGTATCACCTGTCTTCCTGTGTGCTTGCTTTAATAATCTGACATGCTACTGATTTTGTCAAGCAGGTTCTTTTTTTGAATATGTTCCTGCCATATTGTTTTCCCTCTTTTTACAGCAGTCCCACTACATTGTGTCTTTGGTAGCTAAGATGTTCTTTAAAAATGTATGTTTTTTTCTATAATTAAAGTGATAACACTGTCTAAAGCTGTTTGTTTCTTTGAAGACAGTTCATGTTGATTAAAAAAATATCCTTGATGGGATGCTGAAGTATATTATCAACAAATGGAATCCTACCGAAATAAATACAATTAGGATAAAAATTTGCAAAATACAATTTTCAGATAAGCCACATTTAGAAGAGAACAATGCATGACAATTACATATAATTAAAGACTTCAGACATTTTCTCTGTTTCAAATGATTCTATCTTTACACATATTATACACTTGTAAAATTTAAAACACTGAAAAGTTATATTCATAATATTTCAAAAGGTGGCCACTTTTAATTAAATATGTCTGACTTAAATACAAAATATACCACTTTAATATAATCAAAATACATTTTTATGTTTGTTTTATAATAAAACAAATCAAGTTAAATTAAAGTAGACCTAGGTAATAGATCTCCTATTACATAGGTGATAAATGATGCACTATTATATAATGAAGGAACAAACAAGAATTTACAATGGAAATTATAAAAAATATTTTGAATTAATTACTTTATACATATTAAAATACAACTTTTATAATTATAATAGTGTTCTGTTCCTTGATTTGAGCTCTTGTTATACGGGCATATTAAATTTGTGCAAATTCATTATGCATTAATTTATAATCTGTGTAGTGTTCTGTATATATATATGTATATATGCAGATATATTTATATTTGAAAAAGAAGTTACAAAACTAATAAATGTAGCCAAATATCAATTGCCTTCTCCAATTTTTGAACATAATTTAACATTAAATCTTACAAATTATTGAGGAAAAGAATGCTCTAAAGCTAACCTGATCTTATTTTATTTAGTCCATTTTCATTTAATGTAATGATATTTGAGTTTATACGTACTCTCCTACTCTTTGTTTTTTGTTAGTTTGTTTTTCTCACCTGTTTATGGTTATCTCTTTTCTATTGACTTCTTCTGGAATATTGAATTTACTATTATTATATTTTACTATTCAATTAGTGGCTATACTAAAGAATAAAATATGTATCCCTCACTACAATCCAATGTAACAATACTTTTACTGTTTGGTAGATAATACTTGGGACTTCACATAATCTATCTCCATTTATTAACTGACTGTTGTGTTGTTGTTGCACATATTTGTTCTACATTTACTTTATGCTCTAGATGACATTATTTTTACTGTTTTTAAATTCAATATTGATTTTATATACTTACATTTCTACTCGTTTATAGCTTTTTATTTCTTGCATTTCTCTGTTTCCACCTGTAATCATTTTCTTATGCTCCCAAGAAATCACTATAATACTTTTTAGTGCAGCAGAAAGTTGGTGGCCTGGTCTCTAGCACAGTCTTTCAGGACTTTCATTGAGAAGGCATGCTAGAGAAGCAAGTTGATAAACTGCTTTGAATGTAGTTGATGTGATAAATTCAAGAGGAGATGTCCAATGGCAGTCAGATATATGAGAGTCATGTCTATTTGGTAGAAATAAATTTGGAAGTCATCAGATATAGATAGTAAGTGAAGACAGTAAGTGAAGTGGTCAAGATGATTAGAGAGCATTGAGAGTAAGAATACTCAAAGACACAAAGTAGAACCCTGAGGAACTCCAAAATCTATTGTATATGCCAAGGGCATTAAGCATGCAAGTTTCTTGCTGAAGTAGAAGCCAGTGAAGAATAAAGAAAACCCAGAGAATGTACTAGTATGGGAGACGGGAGAAGGCAGTGCTTTCAGAATGTGGGAGAACTCAAAAGTGTAGAGTCAAGTGGTCCTGTAATCATATAATTTCAAAATATTTATGCATACCTTTCAAAAAAATAAAACTTCCTTCAAGCATTGACTTAAGATACTTTCATTTTCTCTGTATTTTCAAAACTGCCCCCAAGACAATTCTGGGGAATGAAATCAATTCTTACATACACATATTTTTTTTCTCAAGAAGACAGTCTAGGTTTTAAACAAATAAACAAGCAAAAGCACAAAATGATTTTTGAACTTCCCCACAAGTGCTTAACTACAAGAAAAAATGTAAGCTGATTTCTGACATTTTGTAGCAGAATGAGAGGAGGCAGATTTATATTTATGTTCTCTAGACTTTTTATTGCCTTTACTGATTCTTTTTTTTTTCTTTTCCCATTTTTTGTCCTCTCTGTGAGTTGAAATTCAATTTAAAGCAAAGTAAGAATGAATGAAGAATTGGACCCAGCTGAGTGCACCACCAACATACTCAGGGTTTTCAATGACCAATTTCTCACACTGTTTGAAGGAAGTGAAATAGTATTCATCTCACATAGGGAGTAAGCTGAAAAGGCACAGTTACACTTTTCAGTCTGCTTGTTTTTTAGTTGAAGTGTAAACTCACAAACTATAGTTACAGAGAGGAATACAAAATGCACAGAACAGAAACTGGATTGTTTTTTCTGTTAAATGCAGGATCTATCCACTAGGCATCTACCTAAAGTGTTTGACTTGCAGTTCAGAATGCCATCCATTTTACTTGATTGATATTCATAAAAGGTATTAGTGTCCTCAACAGATATTATATGGAGGGAAAGGGGATGGGAGGAGAGAGTGTGTCTGCCTCTTTGTTCATACATCAATTCTTTCTATAAAAACAAGCTAAACATAACATTAGCCTGAGTTCTGAGCTCTGGAAGACTTTAGCTAAAATAAAATAAGAAAGAAAATTTCATAGAAAATTTTTTGACTGAGTTCTGCAACCTCAAATATATTCTACCCAATTCTCCTATAAATATCTGGGGGGAAATGTAATAGTCCAATTATTATGAGCCTATCAACTTATGGAGATAACAAATACAAATGAAAAAAAATACTCTCTCCTCAGTTCCATCTACATATACCAGCTGATACTAGCAAAATAAAATGGTGTTTCTCTTTACTCATCAGAATATGACCTTTTCAACTAAAAAAAATAAACTTTGAATATGACCATTTTTTTAAAGAATTTTAATATTTTTAAAGAAAAACATAAATATTTCATGACTAAAAAGGAAACTGTTACTAAAGCACTTAGTTTGAAATACAGTGAATTTAAACAACTACCTAAAATAAACAGATTGCAAGACAGTATGGTACTGGCACAAAAACAGAAATAATAGATCAGTGGAACAGGATACAAAGCCCAGAAATAAACCCATTACATATGGTCGCCTTATTTTTGACAAAGGAAGCAAGAATATACAATGGAGAAAAGAAAGCCCCTTCGATAAGTGGTGCTGGGAAAACTGGACAGCTACATGTAAAAGAACGAAATTAGAACACTTCCTAACACCATACACAAAAATAAACTCAAAATGGATTAAAGACCTAAATGTAAGGCCGGGCACTATCAAACTCTTAGAGGAAAACATAGGCAGAACACTCTATGACATAAATCACAGCAAGATCCTTTTTGACCCACCTCCTAGACAAATGGAAATAAACACAAAAATAAACAAACAGGACCTAATGAAACTTCAAAGCTTTTGCACAGCAAAGGAAACCATAAACAAGACCAAAAGACAACCCTCAGAATGGGAGAAAATATTTGGAAATGAAGCAACTGACAAAGGATTAATCTCCAAAATTTACAAGCAGCTCATGCAGCTCCATATCCAAAAAACAAACAACCCAATCCAAAAATGGACAGAAGACCTAAATAGACATTTCTCCAAAGAAGATATACAGATGACCAAGAAGCACATGAAAGAATGCTCAACATCACTAATCATTAGAGAAATGCAAATCAAAACTACAATCAGGAATCACATCAAAAAATCTACAAACAATAAATGCTGGAGAGGGTGTGGAGAAAAGGGAACCCTCTTGCACTGTTGGTGGGAATGTAAATTGATACAGCCACTATGGAGAACAGTATGGAGGTTCCTTAAAAAACTAAAATCCCACTACTAGGCATATACCCTGAGAAAACCATAATTCAAAAAGAGTTATGTACCACAATGTTCATTGCAGCACTATTTACAATAGCCAGAACATGGAAGCAACCGAAGTGTCCATCGACAGATGAATGGATAAAGAAGATGTGGCACATATATACAATGGAATATTACTCAGCCATAAAAAGAAATGAAATTGAGTTATCTGTAGTGAGGTGGATGCACATAGAGTCTGTTATACAGAGTGAAATAAGTCAGAAAGAGAAAAACAAATACCATATGCTAACACATATATATGGAATCTAAAAAAAAACAAAAAATGGTTCTGAAGAACCTAGGGGCAGGACAGGGATAAAGACACAGACGTAGAGAATGAACTTGAGGACATGGGGAGGGGGAAGGGTAAGCTGGGACGAAGTGAGAGAGTGGCATTGACATATATGCACTACCAAATGTAAAATAGCTAGTGGGAAGCAGCCGCATAGCACAGAGAGATCAGCTCTGTGCTTTGTGACCACCGAGAGGGGTGGGATAGGCAGGGTGGGAGGGAAATGTAAGAGGGAGGGGATATGGGGATATATGTATACATAGAGCTGATTCACTTTGTTATACAGCAGAAGCTAACACAACATTGTAAAGCAATTGTACTCCAATAAAGATGTTAAAAATATAAAATAAAATAGTAAAATAAACAGATTGTTTCTCTGACTATTCAAGTTGAGCAATTCAATTCATTTCAATTCAAATTATATACAAGTAATTGAACAAATATTCATTGATTTTCTTCAGTACATATATGGCATTGTGTCAGGTGGTAGGGAGATGTTAAATAAGACAAAGACTTAGTCTTGCCCTCAAGAAGTTTACAGTCTAATAGAAGAGAGAAATTTTAAAACACAGGTGACAGGAAAAGAGCAGAAAATGAAATAGGTGCAATAACAATGTTGCACTGATAAACAGAGTCTATACATTCATTTAAGATAGATACTCAGTGCTGACATTACTTATTTGTATGGTCTGAGAGGACTCATGAACAAAGTTCCTTTGCCTATTTCCAATATAAGAACCAAAAGCAGGGCTTCCCTGGTGGCGTAGTGGTTGAGAGTCCACCTGCCGATGCTGGGGACACAGGTTCGTGCCCCGGTCCGGGAAGATCCCACACACCGTGGAGCGGCTAGGCCCGTGAGCCATGGCCGCTGAGCCTGCATGTCCAGAGCCTGTGCTCCACAAGGGGCGAGGCCACAACAGTGAGAGGCCCGAGTACCGCAATAAATAAATAAATAAATAAATAAAATAACCAAAAGCAAAGGATGTAAAATGTTCAGTGTTATTTCTTATGATGCTGACACTGGAAAATTTAATTTAACATAAATGCCACATGGATCTGATAACACCCCATCCTTAAATCTCATCAAGATTCTAGGAATATCTCACCTGAGGGATAGTTTGATTCTCCAAAGTAAGCACTCTTACCTGGATCATTGCCTCACTCCAGGCCAAGATGGAGAAGGAACGATAGCCAATTATTTATCTTTATTATACCCAACTGGGAAATGTCCTCCATCAACTAGGTGAATCATTTTATCTCCAGTATATGCAGAAGAAGGAGAGTGCAGGATATCAAGAGAATTCATGTAAAAATTCCTCCATAAGAAAAGAGAGGCAATGCCAATCTGAGCCCTGAATATCTCCCAGGTCTTTGATCTCTTAAACATTGAAATTTAGCCTAAAGTCTATGTTCTTCCTTCATGAAACTACTCACATAAAACCAGCCGCTATTCCTTTATGCTCCACGGGCTACTTGTGGTCAAAATTAACTTTATTCCCCAGAAGACGACAATCTACCCTATATCAAATACTGCATGTTGTCCTCATTAGAGACTGTCCAATGAAAATTAGGATACTTCAAAAATGTTTCTATGGAAATTTGAATATAAGTTCTACCCCATTGTGGTATGCCCAGGAAAATGAAAAATCTATGTTTAAAATTACTAAGAAACTAAAGTCCAGAATTCTTAAAGTTCAAGAATTCTCCATTTGTTAACATATAAAGAAATTCACTCTACCATTTTTCTTACCTTCTTGTCAATATGAACTCAAGTTCAGTTTATCATTTGCATACAACAGCACCAACAAAACAACAAATAATGCTTCCAGAGGCAGGCTACCCACAGAGGACAAAATAATAAGTGTCTTGGACTACTTACTCTTAGTCAATTCTTTCCTTTCATTCTGAAAAATGAATCATCTAAGTAGAGCAATGCCCTTCCTGAGGAACTCTCCCCTTTGAACTCCTTTTGGAGTTTCCTAATCATGTTTGTGGTGAGGAATCAGTGACTAATCTCCAAATGGAATTTCCACCACCCTAGGGCAGTCTGTGACAAGTATGTCAGTGACTCTTTGTAAGATCACAGCACTGTTGATATTCCAGGTCCGAGCTGAGAAGCTAAGTGTTATGGATAGAATTTTGTCCCCCCTGTAATTCATATGTTGAGACACTAACATTCAGTGTGACTGTACTTGTGGGCAGGGTTTTTAAAGAGGTAATTAAGTTTATATGTCATAAATGTGGAGCCCTAATCCAATATGACTGGTTCCCTTATGACAAGAGGGACAGACATCAAAGATGTATGCAAAGAGAAAATGTCCTGTGAGGACACAGTAAGAAGGTGGCCATCTGCAAGACAATGAGAGAGGCCTCAGGATAAACCAAACCTGCCAACACCTTGATCTTTGACTTCCAGCATCCAGACTGTGAGAAAATAAATTTCTGTTTTTTAAGCCATCCAGTCTCTGGTATTTTGTTATGGCAGCACTAGCAAATTAATACAATAAATACTTGGCTCTCCTTGGAAAATCATTATGTTGCATGAAACATCAGAATCAGTAAACTCTTTCAAACACCAGCTATGTGGAGGGCAGGTTTTCAAGGACCTAGATCAAATCCAAAGTCTTGTGATTTTTAATTATTACTCTTTCATTGATAAAAAATTTATATGTGTGAAATGCATAGATCTAAAATATTTAAATTAATAATTTTTGCAAATATGTACAACATGTAACCAGTACCTTTATCAAGCTATAGAATATTTTCATGAATAGAGACAGCTCTTTCTTGCCCCCTTGAAATCATTTTCTGCACCTTGTAGACTACCACCATACTGATTTTTTTAATCACGCAAGATTCATTTTGCCTGTTCCTTTTTCCCATTTTATTTATTTATTTATTTATTGAGTATAGTTGATTTACAATGTTGTGTTTGTTTCACATATACAGCAAAGTAATTTAGTTATACATATACATATATCTATTCTTTTTCAGATTCTTTTCCCATATAGGTTATTAAAGAGTATTGAGTAGCGTTCCCTGTGCTATACAGTAGGTCCTGGTTGATTATCTATTTTATATATGGTAGTGTTAATCTCAGCCTCCTAATTTCTCCCTCTCCCCGCCCCCCACCTTTCGCCTTTGGTAACCGTAAGTTTGATTTCTAAGTCTGTGAGTCTGCTTCTGTTTTGTAAATAAGGTGGCACAATTTTGGAGCACATTACTCATAGAAACATTACAAATTTTACATATTGATTTGAACTCATGTAACTTTTATCTTTTCAGGAGAGGGACACATATAACTTGGTGACTTACTTAACAGTCACAATATTTTAATATTTAGTTCTTTATTTGTTTCCTATGAGAGAGAAAGTATCATTGATTATATAGTCAATATTAGGAGACTTTAGGCTTTAAGAAATTGACTAAGAGTCTCCTGGAGCAAATACATACAGCAAAAATACATGACCCCAAAATGCTCGATCTCTTATTTTGAGCATTGCATACAACAGAAACATGTTGTTACAAAGTACCTATATTAATTTTTTGTGTGTAATATAAAACTAGTAGATCATTTTTGGTGGATGTGAGTAATCTCTAATTGTTGGCAAGGATGAGCCGCTACCCAAAGGTCTAACTACCAATTTAAAATAAAAATATGTCTAATCAGATCTAATTTAACTTATATCTAAACACTGATTATCACCAAGCATAAACAATTATTTAAATTTTTCTGTAATCTGGATCAAGTTCTAGCCACCTGTTGTTTAACGGTTCAGACCACATTTTCACAAATAATTTATTTGATGTAAACAAGTCCATATGCCAGAGGCAGTTTGAGTTAACCTTATTGACTCCATCAACCATAATCATAATCCTCCAATTAAAGATAACCCAGGAACTTTAAGAAACAAGCCTGGTGTCTTATCTCTAAGATTACAAGCTACACAATTTCTAAAGTTTTTATACCCTGTTCTTGCAAAGATAAAGACTGTTTCAATGACATGTGGACAATTCACATGCTTTAATTATGCTTATTTAAAACATATACACACAATAACAAAAATATTTCTAACAAATATTATTCTAATCACAAACCAGTGCTGTTGATCAGATATAAAGATAAATGAAGCACTTTTGGAAGCCACTTATGCAGTGATCTTTCTAATTAGAATGCTAACTAAATACCTCTCAGATATAAATTTCTAATTAAGAAATCTGAGTATTCCTGGAATGCAACTTAAACTAATGAGTACGTAATACCACATTGCCTATGCTGAAATATTTTAAAGTACACTTCATACTGCAAAGCATCTAACATTCAGGAATCTAATTTTTGAGTCCGTATAGACTTGTTGGAAAAATAACTTCTGTCACATAAGCTATAAAACGAAGATACTGGAAGGGCAATCATTTAAAGGACTATATTTGGAATATTTCATGAATGAAATGCATGGGCCTTTATACCTGATTCCTGATGTTACAAAGGGATCACAGAACCTAAACCGTAGTTTAAGCAATATGTTAATGCTTAAAATTTGTGTAGCTTCCACCTATTTTGTTCAGAGATTATACCATGTAACTAGAAATATATTGAAGGCAATAGCTCATGAATGGAGGAAACACGGCAAGAATGACTAAATTATCCTCACTGATCAATTTGAGGGCAGAAGAAGGCAGTGGGAAATTTTGTACCTATTCAGTTCTTCATATGAGGAAACAACCACAAGCCGTGCTTAGACTGAGACTGGTCTGGAGTAGGTGACTAGAATCAATTTTTATCAAATGTCTATTACTCAGCCTAAAGAATGTGAAAATGTACCACAATCTAGGAGATGTTGCACAAATTTTCATTCATATTTAGAATTTCATGTTAGTTTTCTTAAATCCCCCCAAATCTTGCTAAACAGGGAAAATAGAACAATACAAAAGCTTCTCAGTAGAGTTCATTTAATTTGATACAAGTTTGTTTGAAGAAGTAGGAAGAAAAAGTCATCATAGCAAATGCTATTGATTTAGCTTCTTACCCACTTAATTTATCTTATTGAGGTGTAACAAATTATTTATAGATTATTTAAACATTAATGAGGATTTTCTTTTTTTTTTTCCTTTCTCCCAGAAAGAAAAGTAATGGTATTGGTTGCAGATAACAGTCTATTAATGAATTCTCAGGGTGACAAACTAAATGCTAACTAAATGCACAGGTTAATATAAGCATCCATACATTTCATAAGTTATAAAAGCAGCTTACTCTGTATGTATAAATGAATCACTTTGCTGTGCAGCAGAAATTAACATAACATTGTATACCTCAATAAAATATATTTTAAAAGCAGCTTACTATAGCTTAAATAGTGAACAAATTATCACATGATTGGGAGTGCCTCACTAATTTATTAAAATAAGATTCAATCATTACTTCCAAAATATACAAGTCTTGTTTTTTCAATTATTAGAATGATTCCTCATTATTTGAACAATCTATTCAGAAGGACACAGAGCTATGGGAGATCTTCAGATGCATTTTTGATATATATACTCTGTGATTTTTACCCTCAAAGTGGGCTTTGAGTTTATAATAGTTCCCATTTTTCTCTATATTCTCCTATTAGAGTAGTCCTATATCTGCCTTATTTTCTTTAAGGATCTATAACTGAAAGTCAGTTTCTTAGGAATCATGTAGGAGGTGGCCCACAAATACCTCAGAAGACAGCCAGTGTATAGCCTACAATATATTGTTTGAATTGACTAAATTCACCAACTTCAACCCTGCTTCTTATATGAGAACATAAAATGGTAAGAAGCATCTTTATTTCCAGTAGTAAGCAATTAACCAATTACTTAGAAATGGATCCAACACAAAAGTGTCATTTTGTTCTATTTATCATAAAACATAAATATAAAATTCAGATGTGGTCTAGCTCTTCAGTGAACATAAACCAACTCGCAACCTAGCACACTCATCAATCACAAGACATTCAAACTAGTGATGCTAAATTCATAGTTCCTGTGTGAAGGCTAAGATATAACAAAGAACCTAGTCAGAAAACTTCTTAGATAAAAATAAATATCAACTTTGGGAAAGCCATATTCAAGAGGTGTGGAGAATAGACAACTTGGTTCTGTTCCTCTGGCATTCTTCAGATATTCAGAAAGATCTGCTACCTTCAAACAGTTGAAAATCTGCACTGTACTTTCATAATTTTGAAGAATTCCCCATTTTTATTTTTTTACTTGTCTTTTTCTACTTTTAGCCCATCTTCAAATTAGCCTTGAAACTTTTGAACATGAATAGTGAGAGCACGGGGAAATCAAGCCATAGAGGAATTTTTCTTTCATTTTTTATTTAACCAAAGAAAACTTTATCTAGCCTTGGGGCATATGGAAACGTAATTAAGTCTCAGTCTCCACGTCTCTGAAGCTCAAAGAAATTTTTTTTAAAAAAATCACTTACATGATCTGCTTCAGAGCTTTGAGAGTCAGCTGTTACCTCCCAAAGTTTCAAGTCTCAGGTAAATGAATGTCACAGAGGAAAAAATAAAGTATCTTACAAGAATGGATTCTCCATCATACGTAAACCATATGGAGTTTCTGAGATTATTTTCTGGGACATCAGCAAGATGGCAGAATGGGAAGCCTCAGGCCCTCCTTCCCCCCATGGAAACATTGATTCAATAACAATAAACAAAACAATTCCCTTTGTGAAAAATCCGTATAATGGTTAAGAGGCTTCTGTACCCTGGGTGAGCATGAAATCAGGCATATTGTAGCTGAGAGGAAGATCTGTGCCATTTACTTGCCATAGTCCCTCCCGTTGGCTAAATGCTCCATAATCCCCTGGGAGAAAACCCTCAGCTCCTGGCTTCTTGGAGTGGGAAAGGGAAAACTAGAGTATAAGTCCAATGTGAAGATTTTTAGGAGAGCTGCATGAGGGACTGGTTTCTGTCTTGCCTGAATTAACTCACTGACAGGAAAAGGTGTCAGAGTGAGGGCTGCTGAGAACAAAGGTGAAGGCTTAGGTTAGCATGCACTCACCTGCCTTAGTCTCTCCCTCCAATTCAGTGTGGAATGAGTGGGAGAAAACCCCCAACTCCTGGCTTCTCCCTGAGGAGCATGCTTCCAACAATCTGGCTTTGCTGAGAATTGCCTGGAGGACTAGTTTCTGTCTTGCCTGTCTTGGAGTGCTGACAGGACCCAGCATACACTAGGTGCCTGGAGACTGCTGAGGACAAGAGTGCTGGGCAGCTTGCTGCTGCACCAGAAGACCTGTGGTACAGATGATAGAAGCCAATACAGCTCTGCATGTCCATGTGCTGATGGAAATTGAAATAATGAAACTGCAAGCCAAAGAGCACCAAGAATTTCTGAGAGCCAATAGATGCTGTGAGAGACAAGGGAGGACTCTTCTTTGGAGACTTCAGAGGGAATATGGCCCTGCTGACAACTTGATTTGGACTTTTAGCCTTCATAACTGTGATAGAATAAATTTCTCTTTTTTCAAGCCACTTAGTTTGTGGTCATCTGTGAAAGCAGCTGTAGGAAATTATACCCTGCCTAATGGATTAATTATAAAACAGAGTTGATGATATTTTGGAGGAAATTTTTTATGCGGTTGAAATAACATTAGTATTCATCCTAACTAGATTGTTTTAAATTAAGATGCTAATTGAAATCACAATGAAACCACTGAGAGTTTAACTCAAAAATATATAGTAAAAAAAAAAGGGAGAATTAAAATGATACCATGAAAAATACCTTTTTAACACAAAAGCTGACAGTATTGGAGGAACAGAGGTAAAAAGGGATGTAGAAAAATAAGTAAAATGTCGCATGGCAGAGACAGCTTCTATCTTATCAGGAATTACATTAAATGTAAATGGATTAAACACACCAATCAAGAGACAGAGATTAGCAGAATGGATAAATAAAATCTATATACAAATGGTCCCTGACTTACTATGGTTCAACTTATAATTTTTCAACATTACCGTGGTGTGAAAGTGATATGTATTCAGTAGAAACCTTACTTCAAATTTCAAATTTTGGTTTGTTCCCAGGTTAGTGACATGCAGTAAGATAACTCTCTTGCAATGCTGGGCAGTGATGGAGAGCCACAGTTTTCAGTGAGCCACATGATCACAAGGGCAAAAAACCATTACACTTACAACCATTCTGTACCTGTACAACCATTCCATTTTTCATCTTAAATACAGTGTTTAATAAATTACATGAGATATTCAATACTTTATTATAAAATAGGCTTTGTATTGGATGATTTTGCCCAATTGTAGGCTAATGTAAGTGTTCTGAGCACATTTAATGTAGGCTAGGCTAGGCTAGGCTATGATGTTCCATAGATTAGGTGCATTAAATGCATTTTCAACTTACAGCATTTTTGATTTGTGATGGGTTTATCAGAATGGAATGCCATCATGAATCAAGGAAGATCTGTATCTAGATATGTGTACATATGATGGAGGGAGAGAAAAAGAGACAGAGAAAATGTGAACACTAAGGTATCTGTAACTGATGAACCAAAAAACCTATAAGTGCTTTTCCTGTTTTTTTAGTGTCTTTTATTTACCCCCTCATATTATTCATCAACCATTTTTGTAAAAGCTTATTTTCTTATCTACATAATTTGTTTATTAAAGATTCTGTCTCAGTAAAATGTGTGCACAAACACACTATATGTATGTTTACTTCAAAACTACTCAACTGCTATCTCTGCTTATTATTCTGCTCCTGAATCTAATCTCAGGGAGGTGGTATAGGTTTTCTAATAATTTTGATGTATTAAAAAATCTTTTTTTAATTTTTATTAACACTTTGTATTTTATGAATAAAAATGTTAATGGTTCCAAAAATAGTAGACTTCCAGTATGCCTGTGATTCTGCATTCCCAAATGTTAATATCATACATTAGCATGGTATAATCATAAAAATCAGGAAATTAATATTAATAAATACTATTAATATATATGTGAGCTTTAAAAATTGTTTGCCAATTATTTGTACAGGCATACCTCGTTTTATTTTGCTTTGCTTTATTGTGCTTCACAGATATGTTTTTTACAGATTGAAAGTGTGTGGCAATCCTGCATAGAGTAAGCTATCAGGGCCATTTTACAAACAGCATTTGCTCACTTCATGTCTCTGTGTCACATTTTGTTAATTCTCACAGTGTTTCAAACTTTTTCATTATTATTATATTTGTTATGGTGCTCTGTGATCAGTGATCTTTGATGTTACTATGGTAATTGTTTTGGGGTGCCACAAAGCACACCCATAGAAGAGATAGAATTATTGGGGGTCATGCTAGGATCTATCTGTGAAAACAAATAAAATATTGAATTACCAGTCATTTTTAAAACTTGATGTTCACAGGGTAGATTCAAGCTGTTGACATACATTTTCTAATCATCAGTATTTGAGAAAATGGTATTTGAAGAAGAGGTCACCAAAGTAATTAATACATATTGTAAAGAAGCCCAAAGAGTGACACTCCATTCACTCCAACATGGGGAAATGGAAAAATTGATAAAGGAACAATGTATGAAGCAAAAAGATGAAAGATATTCCCAGGGGAAGGGAGAGATCTACTGTGCCAGTGGTGCTTAAATTTAAATAGTTCACTCAAGATAGAGATATGAATCCTGGAGTTGATTGATTCCTTTGAAAGGGGCTGGTGCAGATGAGTACTGCTAATAAATGCTCAATTGGAATGGATTTCTAAGAAACCATAAAGAGAGGAATTAGAGCAAATAAAAATAGATAACATTTTCAGAAAAGTTGGTTCTAATGGAGGAAATATAGGGAGTGTAGTTGGAAAGGAAGTGGGATCAAGAGAAGGATTTTGTTTGTTTGTTTTTAAGATAGGAGGAGTTACAAGGTGTTTGTATACCATTACGTATGATCCAGCGGAGAGGGCGATTTCTTTTTTTTTTTTTTTTTTCTTTTGCAGTACACGGGCCTCTCACTGTTGTGGCCTCTCCCGTTGCGGAGCCCAGGCTCCGGACGCGCAGGCCCAGAGGCCATGGCTCACGGGCCCAGCCGCTTTGCAGCATGTGGGATCTTCCCAGACTGGGGCATGAGCCAGTGTCCCCTGCATCAGCAGGCAGACTCTCAACCACTGCACCACCAGGGAAGCCTAGGGAGATTTTGATGATTACTATGGTCTGAGTGTGTCTCCCCTCCAACCAAGTTCATATGTTGAAATCCTAACCCCCAAAGAGGATGGTATCAGGAGGTGGGGCCTTTGGGAGGTGCTGAGGTCATGAGGATGGAGGTTTCCTGAACAGAATCAGTTTTTTTATAAGAGAGGCTTCAGAGAGATTCCACCTCCCTTTCTACCATTTGAGGACACAGTGGAGAGTGAGCAGGCTTTAACCAGGAAGAGGACCTTCACCAGAACCTGACCGTGATGGTGGCTTGGTCTCAAACTTCTAGCCTCCAGAACTGTGAGCAATAAATTTCTGCTCTTTAGAATCTACCCACCCAGTCTGAGGTATTTTGCTATTGCAACCTGAGTAGGCAATGATGTAGGGAAAAAAGTGAAGAGTGAGAATGGAGTCATATCCTGAATAATGAAAAGAAGAAATGTAGTATCCAAGTAAGGTGGTGCCCTTAATTAGAAGGACAAAAGAGTTACATGAGGGTTTTTTATTCATGTATTTTCTAAGCATGACCACTAGTGGAAGTCAAATTGAAACAGAGGCAAAAAAAAAAAAATGTTTTTTGATATTCTAGCCATCCTAATGGGTATGAAGTGGTATTTCATTGTAATTTTTTTTTTTTTTTTTTTTGATGTACGTGGGCCTCTCACTGCTGTGGCCTCTCCCGTTGCGGAGCACAGGCTCCGGACATGCAGGCTCAGTGGCCATGGCTGACGGGCCCAGCTGCTCCGCGGCATGTGGGATCTTCCCGGAACGGGGCACGAACCTGTGTCCCCTGCATCGGCAGGCGGACTCTCAACCACTGCGCCACCAGGGCAGCCCTTCATTGTAATTTTGATTTGCATTTCCCTATTGACTAATGATGTTGAACATCCTTTCTTGTGCTTATTGGCCATTTGTATAACTTCTTTGGAGAAATCTGTACTTTAATTGCTTTTTAAATAAACAAACCAAAAATTATTATTTTGTGTTTTTACACTGAGGGATAATTTATCATATAAGTTGACTAGATCATCTTTATTAATATTTCCTCTTATAATCATTTAAAGTTTCCTCTTTTATTATTCTGCTTTTTCTATACAGTAGATTTCTTTAAACAAAACACTATGCCATGTTTGCTTAAACATTTATTTTAAACTGTTTTCAACCCACAGTTATATATTGCAATTATTTGCCTGTTTCCATGGCTAGACTTTGATCTTCCTGACACTGGGAAATGTAAGCAATTGATTGTTATATCAACCAATTTTAAATTAACATTTGTTGAACTTAGCTTGTATTAGGATATGTTTCATATCATCTGAAATAATAGAATTGTCTTCCCCCATCTTAGGCAGAAAACTTGCTGGCCACTAGTCTCTCTCGAAGGCTAAGAACAGTGTCACACTATCCAAAAACTTTGAGGGATAACAATTAAATAAAACTCTTAATATTTACTGAGTTTAGTAAAAAAAAAAAAAAAAAAAAAAAAACAGAAAGGAGTAATGACCTTTGATAGGACCAGAGGGTGACTTTGATCATCTCTTTAACTAGAATCCTATTTCTCACATTCATTTTGTGAAGATCTCTACTGGTGAACGTACAGGAAGGCTTCATGTAATGCTGAGAGATATATTTTATTAATGTTCAGCTAATTCTGTGTCTATAAAAAAGTGTAAAATGAAAATGATAAGCAATGTGAAAATATAAAAAGGAGAGCCAAAATCAGGAAGAAAAATGAAGAAGAAATAAAAGGATAGTGAAAATGAATGATCAAAAGAAAAATGTTTAACTAAGGTAGAGTAGAAATGAGCATAAGAAGAGAGAAAAATGAATCAATCTTAGGAAATCTGAATAAAGGTGAAAGAAAGTGAGTGGATGTAATAATTAGAATGATTAATAAAATTACATAGAAGACAGAAGTGAGAATTATAAGGATTGGAAGAGTTTTAAGTAAACAAGCAAACAAAAACTCCTCTAGTCAAACAATCTCCATTTTGTCCTCTTACCTAAAATTAATCCCAGTAGCAAATATTATTGAAAGTATGCAATGCATTCACTATCATTTTGAAGTATCTTCTTGGTAAAGATAGTACTTTGAGGTAAGGCAAAGAAAACTATGTTTTTAGTGCTGGTTCTGCCATTCGTTATTTGGATGACATTTACTAAGGCACAAAGTTGTATTCTTGTTTTTTTGAGGGATGAACTTTTTATTGCTGTAAATTTTTACTTATTTGTATACATTTATTTCTCATTCATTCACCCAATCCATCATTTATTTTCTTATTTAAACAATTAAAGAATATACCACCGAAAACAAAAATTGAAAAATTACTGATAATTCACATCTACCTCTGTGCTCTCTCCCATCTCTCCCAGTGTCTCCTCCCTCCCTCTTAAAGATATCACTATCCTGGACTTTACATTGATCATGCCTTTGCTTTTTATTTGATACATAGTTTAATGAGATGAATAAGTAAATCTAAAAATGTATTGCTAAGCTTTGAATTCTTCCTTGTGCACAGGTGCAACAGTTCCCCAAGAGTCACTATCTTAATATTTTTTGCAAATATTTTCTTTATAATTAAGGTTTGTGTTTTCACTTTATTTGAGGTGAGTTTTATTTTTGTTTGTTTTTTTTGAAGTGACTTTTGCTGAACAGAAGTTCCTATTTTAATGCAGCTGATCTTGTTAATTTGATTAGAAATGGGGATAATGATACTAATAGTGCAACTGTGAAGTTTTCAAAAATTGAAATTACTAATGTGCCTACCATAGTGTCTGACACATAGCACTTATTCAATACCTGATAGCTACCCATCCCCTTTCATATTTTAAAATGTTAATACTATTTTTGCTTATTACTCTGTACAGTAATTACAAATTACTTCAGTTTATTGTGAATATAAGTGAATTTCATAGCACAGCATTTCAATACATAGCACAAAATGCAAATACACATCCAATCATTAAATTATATTGTTATTAATCTGCTCCATGTTTTCAAATTACCAAGATGTGAAAATGAACCACACACACACACACACACATGCACACACACACACACATTAGCAAAGTGTGTTTTGTCAAAGATTGGTTTTTTTTGCAAGTTATAGTAAGCAACTCACATTAACTTAAAGAGAGAAGGAAGGGAGAGAACGAAGGAAGGGAGGAAGGGTGGAAGAGATGGCAGGTAGGAAATGAAGAAGAAAGAAAAATGGAATGATGGAAAAAGAAGGAGGAGGAGGAGGGAGAGAAAGGAACAGAAAATTAGGCAAAAGTTACCTGTATATATCTATTTATACAGATATCTATATAGGGATATAGATACAGATATTCATTCTTCTCCAAGAACCAACCCCTTATAATTAATTGTCTCTAGCCTTCTTTCCAAATTTTCAGATAATCTTTTCATAATAGAGCTACCCATTACCAAATCAATTGATTATTCATTATAAGCATTGTTCTTCTGGGAGTCTACTGCTGTGAATAATGAGGAAACTCACTGATAAAGTGGGTCTTTTGTCTACTAAAGTACTTGTCTACTATACAATTGCAAATGTTCATTTTTTACCTTTGTAGCACTCTTTAATTTCATAGATGATATCTGTTTTAGTTCCATAAATTTATTTAGGTTTGAAATATTTTATAATATAAACTAAAGTTAATTAAAACTCCTAAACATAACATTTAATCTGCATTGAAAAGATTCTCAAACTCTGAAGAGAAAGGAGATCTATTTTCAAGTTATAAATCTTTTCTCTATTAGAACCTTTTGCTTAGTATTTGATGATTTATCCTTTTTGTATAATCTCTTAATTCTCAGATGTTTCAAAGTGAGAAAAAAACCTGCTTCTCATGGAAGAAACATGCAGTAAGGCCAAGAACTCTGGAGGAATGTGTGTTTGAGGCACTATCAAATATCGCAAGAATAATATCAGATAGGGAGAACTTTGTAAAACACAAAGCTTTCTGGTTGATAAAATGAATCAAACTATATGGTGCTTTTTGACCTTTACCATAATTTGGAGAACATTAATGCTTGTGGCTTATAAAAAGTCAATCATTTATATAATGATATCCATTAGACCTCATGGATATCAAAGGCATTATTCATGTCTATTAATCAGCTGCTTTGGCTAAGCCTAGCTAATTTCTTTCCCCTGGGCCACCAGCATCATTAGTAACATATTACTCCCATCACTCAAAAAGTTTCATGATGAACCTCTGCCATTGTTTGATATGTGTTACCTCCTTGGCATTATTAAAAGGTGCTGTTGTATTATTTATATATGCAACCTAATTGTTTGTCAACTGAGAGCATTAAGAAAATAAATCTGTCATATAAACGTATGAAGTGACAAATGACTCAGAACTGTTTTACAGGAATCAATTAGCCTGATTACTGCGAGGAAAGTATGTGACTTGGTAAAGGGTTTAACAAGGCCTATAATTCTTCTAGCTGTTGGACTAAGGAGTGTTTCACACTGATCCACATTAGAATTAAGTTTGATCTTCTATGACTATTGATAGAAAGTGACTCAATGCTACTGCTTCAAATATTCAGTGTATTTACTATACTTCTTTACAATTGATGAATGCAGGCTTAATTAGAGGAATGAAAAGAAAGTTGAATAATGGATGACCTCCAGAAACATAAAGAAAAACTGATGGAGTCTCCATCTTTAATAAAATTGAAGATATGTGAAAGTTGAAGTCTTTAAAATTAAATGGCAGCATTCTGGGAATATAGCTTATGGACCTATGTGGAAGTAACTAAGATTCTCTATAAATAAATTTTTCAAATGAACACCTTAAAAATCATTACTATAAAAGTCATATTATAACCTTATCACTGCCACGCATGCATCAACTCATCAAAGAACAGATTGCAGTAATGATAATGACATGTATTACATTCTCACCCTGCTAAACATTTACTTGCATTATTTCATGTAATCTCAACAATTCTATTGCATAGGATCCGTTATTATCCATGTTTTATAGATTAACAAACTAAAGGTTAGAAAAGTCTAAATTCACACAGCTGTTGACAAAATATGGATTCAAATCCAGGTCAGTCAGACTTCAGAGCCAAAGAATACTACGTTATTGTCGTCGCACACTTTGACCCAGTAATTACAATTCTGATAATATTATCAAAAGAAGTAATGAAAAATATTGAAACATCTTAATTTAACAATTTTAGAAACAATGACACAATGTTAAGTTTTTAAGAACTAAGACTTGTTTAAAAATCGGACAGTGCAAAGAAAAACCATAGGTAATTTTTAAAAAACAATATTACCTTCAAAAAACCTTTAAAAATTTAGTGCATACATTGTCTTTATTGAAGGATACACATTCATTAAATCAGTATTGCTCATGTTAATGTATATTTACAGGTAAAAATGCATTGTTACCTATCTCTTGAGCACCACAGCAGCTAAATATCATTTTCTCACATATATCTTAAAAATTGTTACTCTCTGTTAAAGATTTTTAAAGTTGGTTTTGCAATGTCTCAGAACAGGTATGCTCAAAACCTTGTGTAGCCAACACCAGAAAATGTTAGATACCACTCAGCAAATATTCATTTTTCATGCTCACCCGTGGTTGAAAGAATATAAGTAAACATGTAGGACGGGGTAGGTAGAAAGACGATGACCAGATTGCCACTGAATTCTGAATCCACTGCTTTGCCTGAGATAACAGGAAGTAGGCACATCAAAGCCTTTTTTAAACAAGACTGTTCTGTAAAGGCAAAATTTGGGGTGCTGTGGTTGAGGTTATAGTATAAAACCAGCACTCTAGAAGGGCTAAACTCAAATTGGGATGGTTAGGAGGAACAAAAATGTCTTTCTGACAGGACTTGCTTGGGGTTAAAAAGAAAAAGAGAAAGTCTAAATCTTCACAGTCTGGCCTTCCCCTATATCTTGGTTTAATTAAGAATGTTTCCAGGGCTTCCCTGGTGGCGCAGTGGTTGGGAGTCCGCCTGCCAATGCAGGGGACGCGGGTTCGTGCCCCGGTCCGGGAGGATCCCACATGCCCCGGAGTGGCTGGGCCCGTGAGCCATGGCCGCTGAGCCTGCGCGTCCGGAGCCTGTGCTCCGCAACCGGAGAGGCCGCAGCAGTGAGAGGCCCGCGTACCAAAAAAAAAAAAAAGAATGCGTCCAGGTCCCAGAAGTCCTAAATGTTGTCAAATACAAATGAAAATTGAAAACCTAAAAAAAAAAGTGATGACAAAAGTGATAAGGTAGATTAGAAATTTCTGTTAGAAATTAAAATTATTATCATTAAACTTTAAAGCATATTAGACACAACTTAAGAAATAATGAATCAGAGCATTTTCTTAAGTTGGTCCTGGAAGACATAGGGTAAGATGAAAACTTGCCTACAGGAAGTTTATGGGGGAGTAATTTGGGTACCAACACCTGTCAGAGGCAAGGGGACCATGGTAGAAGAGAAGAAGAGGTTTATCTGTGATACTGTTGTAACAGCAGCCTCACAGGATCCCGTACATTCTGACACTGGGATGGCCCTTGATGGAGCATCTGAGTCAGGGTGTCCAAGGTCGTGACATTAACAGGTCATTTTATGTAGGCTACTCCAGTTGGTATAACCCAGGGGAAGGCTGGGAATAATTCTTGGAGAAGGACTCAACTGTAAGCCATTGGTAGACAACACTTTCGTCAGCTGCAGGAATGAGTGTCTTATTACAGCAGCCGCTATTGCCACCATGGTCCACTTCTCAGTGACTTCTGAAAAGGGAGGTGGGATACTCATTGTTTACTCTAGTAAATATGTGCACATTCATGTGTATATAGGTATACAGGTATAAAAATAAAATATACATACACACATATACACATACTACCTGCATTATTTGTTAATTTTTTTAATTGAGGTATACTTGATTTATAATGTTATATAAGTTTAAGGTATACAACATAGTGATTCACAATTTTTAAAGATTATACTCCATTTATAGTTATTATAATATATTGGCTATATTCCCTGTGCTGTATTCCTTGTAGCTTATTTATTTTATACATAATAGTTTGCACCTCTTAATCCCCTACCCCTATCTTGCCCCTGCTCCCTTCTCTCTCCCCACTGGTAACCCTTAGCTTGTTCTTTATATATGTGAGTCTGTTTCTGTTTTATTATATTCATTCATTTGTTTTATTTTTTAGATTCCACATATAAGTGATATCATACAGTATTTTTCTTTCTCTGCCTGACATTTCACTAAGGGTAATACCCTCCAAGTCCATCCATGTTGTTGCAAGTGACAAATTTTCATTCTTTTTTATGGCTGAGTAGTATTCCATTGTGTATATGTATGTAGGTATGTGTGTTTACCTCTTTTTTTATCCATTTGTCTGTTGATGGACACTTAAGTTGCTTCCATATCTTGACTATTATAAATAATGCTGCTGTGAACACTGAGGGGCATGTACATTTTTGAATTAGTGTTTTTGTTTTCTTCAGATATATATCCAGGAATGGAATTCCTGGATTGTATGATAGTTCTATTGTTAGTTTTTTGAGTAAACTCCATAATGTTTTCAACAGTAGCTGCACCAATTTACATTTCTACTGATAGTGTACAGGGTTTCCCTTTTCTCCACATGCTCACCAACATTTGTTATTTGTGGTCTTTTTGATGTTAGCCATTCTGACATGTCTGAGGTGATATCTCATTGTGGTTTTGATTTCCATTTCTCTGATTAATGATGTTGAGCATCTTTTCACGTGCCTGTTGGCCATCTGTATGTCTTCTTTGGAAAAATGTCTATTCAGGTCTACTACCTATTTTTTTTAATTAATTTTTATTGGAGTATAGTTGCTTTACAATATTGTGTTAGTTTCTGCTGTACAGCAAAGTGAATCAGTTATACCTATACATATATCCACTCTCTTTTAGATTTCCTTCCCATTTAGGACACCATAGATCATTGAGTAGAGTTCCCTGTGTTATATACTGATAGTAATTGGTTTGTTTGTTTGTTTTGATGTTGAGTTGTATGAGATGTTTTATATATTATTGAATATTAACCCCTTATCAGTCATATCATTTGCAAATTTCTTCTCCCATTTACTGGGTTGTCTTTTCATTTTGTTGATGCTTTCCTTTACTGTGCAAAAGCTTTTAAGCTTAATTAGATTCCATTTGTTTTGCTTTTGTTTCCTTTGCCTTAAGAGACAGGTCCAAAAATTATTGCTACAATTGTGTCAAAAAGAGTATTCTGCTTACATTTTCTTCTAGGAGTTTTATGTTTTCTGGTCTTACATTTACATCTTTAATTCATTTTGAGTTTATTTTGTATATGGTGTTAGAGAATGTTCTAAGAGAGGGGTGTCTAGTGATACAAGCTTACCTCAGGAAACAAGGAAAATCTCAAATAAACAACCTAACCTTGCACCTAAAGGAACTACAAAAGGAAAAATAAGTAAAGCCCAAAGCTACATGCATTATTATATGTAAGTATATATGTACATATTTATGTATATTGATTAGGTGATAGTAACTAATTGACATAAGTTTCTCTTTGAAAAATTAACTAAGGTTAAATAATTCTCCTCAGCAAGTGTAATCTCACTTGCTAAAGGAGATTGTACAGTACAAACTTCTAAATTTACACTATGTTACATAGAAAGAAAAATTGACCTTTTGTGTTCCATTTTCTTTTAGTATAATGCCTGAGAGTTTGTAAATTCCGAATTCACCCTCAACATGAGAGTCACCTTCTTTTTAAAAGCTTTTGCGAGTAAGTACAGGAATTTCTCTTATTGGAAGTAAAAATAAGATTCTAGTCAGTTGGCATGTCTTTTGGTCTAGCAATTCATTCAGAGCCTAAACTGTAGGAGAAAGATCTCTGGCTAAAATTTATAACAAAAGGTCTTCATAAAAAGTTTTATTATGCTGATAGTAGGTTTCTACGAGGTGGACACACACACAAAACATACAATATGTGTGGAAACATACAATACTACACATAATTAAACAATGTGATACATTTTGACATATTTATACACACCTTTGATGCCATCATAATAATCAGAAAAAGTAACTCCAGATATTTCTTCCTGCCACTTTGTTGCTTAAGGGTTTATAGTATTTAATGTATTACTATCTACCTTCAAATGAAATTATACCACTCTATGCATGAGTGTCACAACAGTATACTTTCTCCCCTCCAGACATGTGTATTACCATTGTCATGTGATTTTTTCTGATAAATATGATTAAGGGTTTATAAATTTTGTTGAATAAAATGTGTATTCTGTTATTGTTGTACTAAGTGTTCTATCATTGTCAGTTAGGACAAGTTGGTTGATTTCAGGATTTCTTTCCTGATTTTCCCTGCATGTCATTTATTTTTAAAAAATTGAAATCTCCTGCTATAATTTTGGATTTATCCATGTCTTCTTGCAGTTCTATCAGTGTTCGCTTCATGAGAAATAATATTATTGCTTCTCCACATAGTTTTCATACATTTATGTGCTAATGAGTACTCAGCTGACTACTAGGGGTTGGCGCTGCAGATATCCCTAGAGACTCTGCATGCAACTCTCCTGTATGTGTTCTTTCCTGCACATCCTAGCCACCTTTGTCACCCTGGACCCTCACTCCTGCCTCTTAAAGTCAGATTGTCTACTGGGCTCTGCCTGGGCTAACCCTGTTTGTGATGGAACCTGAAAAATCTCAGAAGGCAATTAGCTATGGCAATTATAGGACTTCTGCCATTTATTTCCATCTCTCAGGGATCACTGTCTTTCACTGCCTGATGTCCAGTGCCTTGCAAACCATTGTTTCATTTATTTTGTTTGTTTTATCGTGTTTCAGGAAGGAGGGCAAATCCAATACCTGTTAATAAATCTTGTTCGGAAGTGAAGGCGGGGTTCACTGTTCATACATCTCTGAGTCTCTGTCTTTCCTATGCTCTCTACCTATAAATTTGTGATAGGGTATCTAAAGCACTCTATCAAATTTACATATTTTTTCTATTTGAATCAAATGAGTTATTATTCTTTAGAATATCTTCTGAATTGCCAGTTTTCTTCATGGCTCAATATATGAAGAACTTTTTATTATTCACTCATTCAATACAAATTTATTTATTTATTTTTCAATTTTATTTATTTATTTATTTTTATTTTTGGCTGCTTTGGGTCTTCATTGCTGCACGCAGGCTTTCTCTAGTTGCAGCGAGTGAAGGCTACTCTTCATTGCGGTGCGCGGGCTTCTCACTGTGGTGGCTTCTCTTGTTGCGGAGCACGGGCTCTAGGCATGCAGGCTTTAGTAGTTGTGGCACGTGGGCTCCGTAGTTGTGGCTTGCAGGCTCTAGAGCACAGGCTCAGTAGTTGTAGCGCAGGGCTTAGTTGCTCTGCGGCATGTGGGATCTTCCCAGACCAGGGCTCGAACCCACGTCCCCTGCATTGGCAGGCAGGCGGATTCTTAACCACTGTGCCACCAGGGAAGCCCAGTACATATTTATTTAACACCTATCCTTCCTGGGCAATGTTATTATAAGGTGCTGGAAAAAGCAGGAAAAAAAAATTTAATGAAAATCCCTGCTAAACTAAAGCTGATATTTAGGAATAGGAAAAGGGACAGAAAATAAACATAAAACTGAGTAAAATAATATGTCAGATGGTGACATGCAGTGGTAAAAGGGAAAAAAATGCTAGAGGGTATAAACATTTTTTATGACTTTAGATAGAAGGACCTGTAGAGGCCTTGCAGAGAAGTTGAAATTTGAAGAAGGACCTAAAGGATGTAAGGAAGTAAACACGAGGAAACCAGGAAGCATTCTCACGGGGAAGGCTTTGTGCTCCTGGGGAAAGCGTGTGCCTGGGATAACTGAAGCTGAACTATTAGGGATTGTCTCTAATCCTAATACTCACAGCAAAATTAAAACTGAGCATTTTGTTGTTAAATTTAAAATAAAATGTGTTGTCTTTTTAGAGGCGTGTGTGTGTGTATGTGTGTGCGTGTGTGTGTGAATGGGGGAAAACATTTTTAAACTACTAACACAAACTTCCTGTCTACATTGTTTTATATTAATGTGCTCTTTACATACAAATATTTCATTTTATTTTAATAATCACTGTTTGAGGCAGGATTATTATTATTCCCATTTCTACATGGCAAAACTAGCACTCTGAAAGGTTAGAGGACTTAGGAGTCTCACACAGTTAACGAGTATCAGCTACAAGATTTCGACTCTAGTCTTCTGCCCTCAGAACCAGCGTTAGTTTCATCCTATGTGTTGTTTCACATTGTTTTGTAATCTTCCTGCAAAAGTGTATGTCAGAGGTACATTTCTGTATATAAAATATTTCTACAGCGAATGTGCCTACAGTATTACAAAGAAACGCTGATACAATGAAAAGTATATTGAAAGGTGGACGTAGCCCTGTAATTACCCCCACAATTAAGGCTTTGAATTGACAGCCTTTTTCTAAGAATTGAATTCCTCCGGTGTATGGAAGTACTCATCCTGATTACAAAAGAGTATTATTCCTTTTCTCTTAAAAATATCAAAGACTCATTATTACTTTTCTTCATTTTCTTCTGCCTTTTATATCATTCTGCTATTGATTAGCTAAGTAACATTTGTTGTCCTCCTTTTTCAATGTTTACGTTTGAATGGGCGAATGTATTTGTGTTCCACTTAACTTCAGTAGCTCATTAAAATTCATATATATGTGTGTGTATGATTTCTTTATACATATGATGCTTAATGTATATTAAAATATTCTAGGTAAAAATAGTCCTCTTTCCCCTCTATTCCTCTTCCCAGGTGTTAGACGTTTCAAAGACTCAGTAGATTATTTATTGCTGGTCATTACCTTGAATTATTGTTTACCTTAAAGCATTGATGATTACAAATTCTAAAGAATTTTTGATAACCCTAATGTAATAATACAGCAACCCTTTTCCAGTTCCTTAGTTAGATTTCTTCTTTCTTTGCTAATGTCCAATTAAATTATTTTTTACTCTCTCACTATTTTATTTCCTCATATTTTGACCTTTGATGGAGCTCACCTCTTATAAAGATGCCCTAGACAACGAGACGCCAATTTCTTGATTCTTTTTTATCCTTTTGCCTACTTAACCTTCGTTTTAATTTAAAAAATCATTTATACCAAAAATATAATGGACATATTGTTAGATATATGTCTTTATTTTTAAATAGCCTTTTCTAATGCTTTTACTGCTTTTAAGGACTTCGTTTTCTTCTTCTTTCACTCCCCAGTTTATAGCATCAGAAATTTGAATGTAAATTTAAGGTACTTCAGATGGAATTTTATAAACTAAGTTAGTAAGCCTGAATTGTCCTAGAATGAGGCATTTGCCTTATGACATCAACCATACTTGAAAGTTAAAAAGTTATTTTTGTTAATATCCTGAGGTTGATGGTGATGAGGCTAAAAAACTTCATTAAAGAAATATACGAAGCCAGAAAGATGTATTAATTTATAATGAGAAACACAGTCAAGCAGCTTAGTTGACTGGTCCAGCACATTCTTTCCTCATAGGCAGGCTACATGGAAAACTAAATAATGAGAGTTTTGCTTGATTTATATCGACTCATAACATTGTAATTATATGTAGGACATATATTAAATGTGCCATTATAAACTCCTCGTTATACACATTGTTAAGCACTCTTTCTCCTCCTGCAAACATATACACATACAATTTGATGTACACATATCCATACATATACACATACACATACAATTTGAAATAAATAAATAAATTTCTTTTGTTTAAAAGTCAGTGGCATTTTGTGATAGCAGCTCACACAGACTAAGACATTTCCCAATTTTTAAATTCAATGCACAATTATTTTTCCTTCGTCCCAAGATCATGGGGAGTAGCCACCTTATGGTCAAGTCCTCATGACTGCAACAGTTTTGTTTTTAGATTTTCATTATATCTCAAATATTATTTTTTCATCTATCTACCTTTTTCTTTGTTTATTTAATTTATTTAAATTGAATTTGTTAATATAGATATTGTTAATATAAAGGTATTGTAATATCAGCAATTAAACTGATTTCATAACATTAACTTAATACAAACCATGTACATCTAAACTCTAACTCAATGACATTTCACCTTCTTAATTGTGATTATTAATTTATCCTAATATTTAGTATTTTAATATAAGAGAATTTCATAGTGTCCTTTTTCCTTCTACATTTTAAAATCTATTTAAGGGAAATTTATTTTTCAACCTATTATTCTGGGGATTAATGACTATAATTTGGCACAAGGGAGGATTCTCTGGCAGTGGTCATGTTCTCTTTCTTTATCTGGTGGATTGCTATGTAGGGGGTATTCTTTCAATCTTTGTAAATATTCACCAAGATTTACAATTAAGATTTGTACATTTTATGCATATAAGTGATTCTTTAATACAAATTTATTTAAATACATTTTAGGGGTTATCTGTAATTTATAAAATGAAATCTTTGCTTGCTTGAATTTTGAAGTTTATAAACAGCATTGTTAATTGTGTTTAAAGCATAATTTTTTTCTGGACAGCAATAGAGGCAATTATATTTAGACTCATATATTTGCAGAATTTTTAAAGATGAAAGCACTAGAATCATCTATTTCAACCCTCAAATTATATGAGAGAACAAAGGAGACTTATAAAAAATTATAGAGTTAATTAGTGGAAGAGCTAGAATTAGAAACTAGCTCACTGGATAATATTCTCTTTTGATGTATTTAAAAATAACATCTGGGTCATTCTGCAATTTAACTTGCTTGGGAAAACAGTCACAGAGCCATTCCAAAGAGGATAAATGAAAGCTTAGGTGTGAAACAAAGTCTGAAATAATTGGTTATCTGTAGTTATTTAAATCTCATTTTAATTTATATTTCGTAATTACTATATTCTCTATGATCTGAAATTTTTATAACTTGGGCTGCCATGAAGTATTGTAAACAGTTTTGAATGGGTACAATGTCATGTTGTCATCAATGTCGTGATTATAAATGATATTCTGAAGTTTGGGTGACTACCAATTTATTAAGCTTGCTGAAAGGAAATGTACCTTGTGTTGAAAGTACATTTTTATATGCATATTGGTTACATGTAATCTAATTTTATGTTTATTCCATTGATAAATTTACAGATTTAATTTCCGTTCTACTGTCTTATCTTCTATTATAAGCCATGATCTCTATAATAGGATTAGGAAAACTCAGGCTGACATATAAGCTAGCACTCTTTCTTCTGGGACACTCAGAGGTCACTATGCCATTGTGATCTTTTATAGAGCAATATATAATTAAACTAGAACTTTTTCCAACAGGATATTATAAGAGATAAAATACTTAGTTTCCAAAAACGATTAAACATTTATACAAGAATAGCATATGCTAGGCTAAAACTAAAGGCTATTAATAAAAGCTTTTATGCAGTATTGCTGTCATCAAATCCATCTGTCCCTGTGAGGACTCAGCATGTTCATTCTAGTGCCAAGAGAGCTGTCCTGTGTTGCAAGGACTTTGAATGACCTACCACCCATGAATACAGTCCTATCTCTATATTCTTTCAGTTGGATGACTGAGGACTAACAAAAAAGACACTGTTCTTTGAATCCTGTGAGCTTCATTTCAGTACCATTTTGCCCCAATTTTTTTTTTAACTTCAATGTCATCTAAACTTCTAATGCTACCACTTATATTTATTCATACATGGGATATCGATGGTAATTCGGAACTTATCTTCCAAAGTGGTTTATTCTATTATTAGCTACAATTGTTAGAAGTGTTGTCTTATATTAAATCAAAATGTGTTTTCTTATTGTTTCTATTCAGTGTTTTTAGTTTAACCACCTTAGTTTACACAGAACAAATTGTAACTTTTTTCTACTTAATTTCATACATAAGCATTTATTACATGCTAATTAGATTATATAAATGTACATGATGTAATCCATAACCTAAATGGTCTAATGTGGGAGACAGATATGAGCATCAGTCAGTAAAATATAATAGACTAAGTACTATGTAGAGGTATGGATAGAGTGGGAGGATAGGAAAACAAGTGGCACCTAACTGAACCTGAAAGGGTTAATGACAGGTGGAGAATGACATTCTAACAGAGGAAAAAAGTATGCCTAGAGACATGGGGTCTGGCCTTATTAAAACACTTTAAAACATTTATATATTATTAATCATTTCTTTCTGACATCTAACAAACACAATTTTATAAGTCTGTTTTGGGGTTTTTTGGTATGTTTTTAAGTTTATCAATAAATCCAAGAGCTTTTCCTTTTATCATACTTTAGTTAGCTAATACCCTTTTAATTTGGGAGCCAAATGGAACCAAATATAATAGGTCTTGCCTGGCATTGATTGATGTAAAGGTAAATACAATATCAAAGAATATATTATCACTTGTTGGCATTTGAAACAAATATTAAAATATTTGATAGCACTCATAACATTAAATATATTATGTATGTATGTATATATTATGTGAAAAATACAAATCTAAAAAAGATATATTATTTTTACTTTCATACATATTTAAATCTAGTTTGTGGATTATGAATTCAAATCAAAGTATGAATGACTGATGAGAAGAAGGAGTTGAAATCTATTTAAGGTGATATTAGGAAAAGAGTCAAGGAATTTTAGAAATATCTGTACCTATTTTATGATAACTTTGTATGGTGTATAATCTATAAAAATATTGAATCTCTATGTTGCACACCTGAAACTAATATAATATTGTAAGTCAACTATACCTCAATAAATAAAATAAAATAAGACAAAAAACAAACAAAAGAACATCTGTACACATAAACTCTAGGCCACTAGGAGGTACATGTGAGATGACTTTGGTGCAGGTGAAAAGCAATGTATTTAAAGTTCCTAGCTTATTATCATTATTTTGATTCAAGAAATTATATTTCTTGCCAATCCCTCTCCATCAAAATTAAAGTCTTTTTTAATATGAAATAAATTACATAGTAAATATTGTAATTAATTTTAGAAGAAGATTGGCTTTATTGGAAACGTGATTTGTAAGTATTTCTTGAATGTAGGCCAGTCAAGAATCTGGCACCCAAGTTTTATGCGGAAGTGGTGAGTGACTGAATGTTCTAACTATCCATCAGATAGAAACTAATTTTAAGAATAGCTTTACAGGGCTTCCCTGGTGGCGCAGTGGTTGAGAGTCTGCCTGCCGATGCAGGGGACACGGGTTCGTGCCCTGGTCTGGGAAGATCCCACATGCTGCGGAGCGGCTGGGCCTGTGAGCCATGGCCGCTGAGCCTGTGCATCTGAAGCCTGTGCTCCACAACAGGAGAGGTCACAACAGTGAGAGGCCTGTGTACCAAAAAAAAAAAAAATTTTTTTTTAAATTAAAAAAATAGCTTTACAGACAAACAATGGAACACCAAGAAACTATTAAAATGAATAAGGCAATTATTTAAACTGATATAGGAAGAATTCCTGAGTGTGTGTCTAGATTTAGAATTAGAAGAATGCAGAGCTATGTGTAGCCTAAGCTCCTGTTTATGTATGTTTAATGTTTTATGTGTTCATGTATATGGTTGTTTATATTTGGCCAATTTAGAAATAATGTGCAATGTGTTCATGATGGATTGCTTCTCCAGGTATTTTAGATAAATTGTGAATTACTTTTCATTGGCGATTACAGTGTCATCAATGAGATGGCATCTTTTCTACTGTTTGCATTTTTACTATATTACTGTAGCCTTTCTGTTTTGTTTTGTTTCTTAATAACATTCTTGGGAAATACTAACAAAAAAGAGGGAGGGAAGAGAAGAAGGAACTGAACTTTTCCATAGGGAGGGGTATTAGAGAGAACAAATCCTGTGGCTGGAGGAACTTGAAGTGATAACAGGAGGAAAGATATTTAATGAGGATTTCAAAGTTGTTTCCTGTTCAATGCTATTTCTCCATGTGGACCCTAGACATTGGGAAAACTACCAAAGAAGTGGATAGCTTTTGTATGATTTTATTTCTTTGAAAGTTGGAAGAAGAGCTAATGTTTAGCCAAGGATGCTGAGTGAGTGGTAATGGAAAGAAGTCAGGCCATGTGGACCAAGGCTACAACAGCCATCTCTATCACTGTGGTTTTTGACTATTAGAGCCTTGACATCCCAATGACACCTCATGCTCTGTCATCATTAGAGGTGATGGTCACTGAGGAAAAGGTGATACCAAAACAAAGTACATGTATACTAATAAAAGATGGCTTCTCTTTGATGTCTCCAGCATACATTCTATAACATTTTAGCTTTAAACAGCTATTGGCTTTAATTGACCTTTTCCAGTACGTTTTTATTCCATTTTTATTATGTAGAGATGATGTTCTCATAGTTTTTACACTGCAACACTTCCCATAGCTATATTACTGGAAAAACAAAAGGTAAGCAATAATATGAATATAGAGGACGTGACAGAAAGAAGGCTACAAGGTAGAGATAAAGTAACAGAACATAAATCATAAAATAATATGATTGAACAGGTTCTTTATGGATTCAATTCATTGTTTTGTAATAATATATTTATATGCCCAACTTCTATAACAGATTATAACATCCTCCTAGATGACGGCACCCTTATCTTAATAGTGTTTGTATCTTCAGTGTCTGGTAACATTGCTACATAGAATTTGTTGAATAAATATTTGTTGAATGGATTCACATTACTTAATAAAGACCTTTAAGAAGACATTTTTCAAGACTACGATAGGTGATTACAACAGAACACACTATTTAAGGCAAACAGATTTGGCATATGTTCCACTAAAAAATAGAATAGAATTAGATATTTGGAAATCTAGAACAAACCCAATTGTCCAATATATTCCAGATCAATATTATTAGAGTAAAACATGTCATGATAAAAATTCTGATTTCATCTTTAAATATGGTTTTACAACTGTTTTTATTGCATTTAAGTTGTTAGTTTACATAAATGTAAAATATGTAGATTTGATGAAATACGTTTTTTAAGAACAAAAGAGTAAGAATAGAGTGGCAGTTGCAATTAGTACATTTATTAAAGTCCCAAGATAAAACCAAAAATAAAATGAGAACCATTGATAAAAATTAATTTTTTATCCCTCTCTTGTTTCATGTACTTCTTAATTCTATAGGACTCTAAAAGAAACTATGATATGAAACATCATATCTTTTGCAATTGGGTGAAGCTAAGATTTGGAGCCAAAGAACTCACAAGGACCATAAAGTTCTGGCTACTCACTTCCTCTCCAGCCTCATCACTCAGATTTTCCCTTGTGCTTCTTATTCTCCGCCCCCCCTCCCCTCAGGTCAAATTCTCGTCTGCTCCCTACAGAGTAATCATTCTTGCATGCTGTTCTAACTTCAATATTCTACTATTTCTCAGTTCTTTTCCCTGAATTTGAACCCTATCATCCCCTAAACCCCACACATGGCTTCTCTCTCACATTCATACTCTTCTTTGTCAAGTGAAATCTCCATTCTCCTTTTAGGTTCAGTTTAAGTAAAACCTTTCATAAAAGCCTCAAGCAGGAGTTGTCTATCCACTCTCCGAGCCTATACTTTCTATTTAGCACTGAAGTTAAATATCCTCATCATTAGTCTGCTTCTCCTCCTCATCCGTTAGGCCTGGACTTCTTAAGAACAGAGAGTGCTGTGTTATTCATCAATACTTTCCCAGACCCAGCACATCATCTAGAACATAGAGGACACTCAATCAATCATGAATGCCTGTATGAATGAATAAATGGCAAAGCTGCAAACAGGATAGATAAACCTGAAACCTAGATTTAACAGCGTGTAAGCAATTGGATAATATAGATATTATAGCATATGGAAAGAAAGGACTTTTAGAAAATAATTGAAAAGAAAAACATTGAGTCATCTGACAGATAGATATTATTAGATTTGCCAATTGTTAGTGCTTATGGGAGTTGGTTTGTGCAGATGAGAGTCAAAATATCTGTATTAGTCAATTAGTATATATCTTCATGTACTATGTATTATCAAGTGATATTCTGAGGGCTTTTCTGAAAACATTTTGTCAACACCTTGAAATTAGTGGATATTTCTCATGTCATACTGCATTTCTGTACTTCCTAGAATGTGGCTGAACATAAGAAAAGTCCACTTTCATAATTTTAAGTTCAGAGGTGGGTCCATTTTTCTAAGAAGGTCACTTCAAAATTTGATGAGTCATAGTATGTATTATGGGTTGAACTGTGTCCCCTCCACTCCTAAATGTGTATGTTGAAGTCCTAACCTCAAGTATCTGAGAATGTGACCTTATTTAGACAAAGGGTCTTTACAGAGGAAATCAAGCTAAAATGAGATCATTAAGGTAGGCCCTAGTCCAATGTGACTGGTGTCCTTATAAAAAGGGGAAATCTGGACACAGAGGTATGAATATAGGGAAGACAATGTGAAGAGACATAGAGAGAAGACAGCCATCTACAAGCCAAGGAGAGAAGCCTAGGACAGATCTTTCCCTCACACCCCTCAGAGAAACAAATCTTACCAGCACCTTGATCTCAGACTTCCAGCTTTCAGAACTGTGAGGCAAAATGTTTCTATTGTTTAAGCTGCCCAGTATGTGGTACATTGTTAAGGTGGACTTCACAAACTAATACAATGAGCAATCCCTTAAATATCAAAATGATATAATAAATTCCAATTTTTGTATCTTGCCTTGTAATGACCCCACCCCCCTTTTAGTCATCCAGAGTGTACTGTCTTCTGTCGTAACTTAAATATCATATAAAGGTATTTTTCCCTTTTTTTTCTGATTTTTTTTCTTGTTTCTTTTTTGGACACATTGTAAGATTTGATTTGTTGAAACTGTTTCTTATTTAGAAATATGAACTGAATGACCCTGAAACAGCAATGTTTGCAACAGACTTTGTTGAAGATTCTTAAGGAGAAAGGCACTTGAAGAAATCAAATAGAAGTGAGATATCTGGAGTCCTCAGGGATACTTTGGTGCCTTGTGAAAGTCCAATTATTTCTTCCTCTTTCTAGACTTTTTCCTCTTCTTAGAAAATGGTGAGTTTTATTTTTCCTTTAAATCAGGTAAATTATTAATTGCAATGGCATGATGAGTAACTCAAAATTATGACACTGCAAAACTCATTAAAAGAAATTTCTCTGCTTAGTTAGTATAGAATTTGTATTCATAATGAAATCATTAAGTAAGTTATATAATGGGATTTGTTATCACTGGTCAATGTACAAACTGTTGATGCCTTTCACCATTTTCCCAAGATACTGAAAAGATATCATAACAATGATTAATTTTTACACAAACAAAATACAGCAAGTTAAAAATGGCTTTGGATAAAGCAGCTATTTTTGGTAACATCATAAAGTGAGGTAATAAAGGAAGTGCTGTAAAACAATGCATTTTTCTTAAATCTCTTAAATTTTTATAATCAATTGATAATGCTCATAAGAATATGTATTTCTAAGCTAAAAGCTTATCTGCAAAAATACAAAAATATACCATCAAGAAGGTTTACTATCTTTTTAAATTTTTGAAAAATTTTATTGAATGTTTTATTGAAGAATACAAATCTCATGCCAAAGCACCTGTTTTGATTCCAGTTGTGTGTGATATAGCTCAGTTGAAACAAACATTATTGGTCTTGAAAAAGTTGATAAATCTCATTAATTTGCTTTTCCACTTTAATGAAAATGCTGAGAATAGGCAGTGGGTAATTCTCAAAATTAGTCCGGGATATGGCAGTTGTATGAGTTTGTTAAGACTGCCATAACAAAACACTAAAGACTGGGTGACTTAAACCACATAAATTTATTTTCTCACAGCTCTGGAGGCCAGATATCCAAGATCAAGGTGCCAGCAGGTTTGGTTTCTTGTGAGGTGTCTCTCCTTGGCTGGCAGATGCCCACATTCTCACTGTGTCCTCACATACCTTTTCTCTGGTGTCTATCTGTATGTTTAAGTGGTTTCCTCTTCTTATAAAGACACCAGTCAAATGGATTAGGGCCCACACTAATGGCCTTGTTTTAACTTAATCATCTCTTTAAACGTTCTATCTCCAAAACAGCCACATTCTGAGGTCCTGGGAATTAAGGCTTCAACATATGAATTTGCAGGGTGGGGAGCAATTCAGCCCATAACAGTGGTGAAAAGGATTCTGTATCTTTACCAATCCTTCTTCTTTCAGACAAAAGGCTGAATTACAGCCCTAGAGCTTCAGATTCAATTTACCTGCACATTTAAGGAGAGGGTGCTTAGTAACTGAGAAACAAAGTTATTATTAGGCATAGTTTTTAGAAAATTCTTCTTACATTCTGTCTCACTGTAACTTCTTTTCCCATTAGTGAAATTAGGAAACATTTATCATCTTTAATTCTATGCATCTAACATCTCTTCTCCAAAAATTTTCCTCAGTAGCTCCCTTATATTGAACCATTGTTTCTATAGAATTAAAACAGCTTTCATTTATTTGTTTAAATTAATGAACATATCTGTGACTTATTATGATAGTTCTTATTAATGAGACTGTAACCAACATAGATACAATCCCTGACCTAATTGAATACACAGTCTTCTGCAACAGAAAGTCATTATTCAAATTACCAAACAAATATATCGTTAAAATATATAATACACACTATGAAGTAAGCATGCAGGGTGTTATGAGAACTCTGTTAAGAGTCAAATGTGCTGAAATTAAAATATGCTCTTTACAGATAGTTATGTAAAAACTATCAAAAAGCATTCTAGCCCCAAACAAATTCAGACACAAATGATTATGATGGATTAGATGTTGAGACATTCAAGGATGTATTAGGTCAGCATGGCTGGAATACAAGAGTAGTAGAAGAGAGGGTAGAATAGTAGGCAGATCGTATACACATGGCTGTATAAGTAATAATATGCACTTTGATATTTCATTAAAGACCATTTGGAAGATGATGGTCTATAGGGGTAAATTCCTTCTGTAAATGATCAGAGGTGAACAGATTCATGAAATATTTAGAAGGTAAAATTGATTTGACAATTGGGTTTATGGTATGAGCACAATGGAAGGGAGATTTCAAGGAGGACTCTTAAATTTTTAATTTATGAAACTAATGGTATTTTATTCCATTCATTGAGAAAAAGAAGCCAAGAATAGTATCTGTCTTAAGGGGGAAGATCACGCATGAATGCTGCTTTGGGCACGTTAAATTTTAGGTCTTCATTAGATATTTAAGTATGGAGTGCTCAAGTAGATAGATAAGTAATCCTTGAGCTCAGAAGAAATGTTTAGACTCTGAAAGCATAAATTTGGAAACCACTGGCTTATTTTTAAAATATATAGATTCTTACATTACGTATAGGTGAGAGGAAAAAAAATTTAAGAGTGGATTGAAAAATGCAACAAGAAGAGTGCTCTAGAATGAATTCAAACAGACCAATACTTGAATAAAGTACTCTAAAATGATACTTGAGTTCAATATATCAACAATCATAACCAAAAAATCATCTTGTTTCACCTGTAAGCTTTTAGGTGGGCAAAATATTTTTATTCATGTTTTATATATAAGGTAATAAAAATCTACATAGATGCTGTGACCTGCCCAGTGCTGGATACAGTAAGTTCAAAGGGCTTGAAGGAGCATGAGTGGTTCCAAACCTGGGAAATTCAGCTCTGCATTTTCCACAATGTAAGTAAATTATAGATTAACATAAATAATGGGACATATCTACTTGTCTTATTTTTGCTCGTGGCTAATTCTAATTCATGTAAATAAAGTTGAATTAATAGATTTAAAACATTTTCAAAACATGGATTTAATTGCACAGGTGAAAAGGAAAGAGTAATAAGAGAAGTCCTTGTTGTTGAAAATGTTGGAAACATGATACTGAATTATTTTAGTTCTATTTCATAGCATATTATAATTTCCTTGAGCATTTAGAAATAATTTAATTTAGTCAGGGTTTCACCAAAAAGATATTTATAGTATAGTAAAGAAAACAATGAATTACAACAGGATGTACAGAAAAGGATAGATTTATATAATGTAATGGGAAGTGATATTTCGATGGTATTTTATAATTATAGGAGGATTTATAATTATATGGGTAAACATAAAAGGATTCACTTTAATTGGCCAATGTGTGTATATATATAGAGAGAGCAGTGACCTCCTTTTCACCCTTCATTCCAATGCCAACTTCTTTACTCTCAGAACCATGGTATGTTTCAGATACCCTATGGAAAATGCTCGTTAAAAGTGAACACAGCCATTGGGTAAATTGTGTTTACTATGAACTAATCATTGTAATAACACATGGTTATCAATGATTAAAGTGATCCAGATTTAAATGGGAAATGCAAAGGAAAACTGCATCATAAATTTTGGGGAGTAAGCTTTTTAAGATTTTGATAATAAGAGGGCCAGTTGCACAGTATGGTACTGCTCTTTCCTTTCTGCTTTTGGGTGTTACTGAGTAAGGACAGGGTGTTGGAGCAGCTATAACCCTCTTGTGATCATGACGAAAGAGTCACTGCCACAGTGAGAGTGGCAAGACAGAAAAAGGGATGGGATACGACTTGGGTCCTTGGTGACATCACCAAGCCTCTGAACAACCCTCAAACACATGCTTTAAAATATATGGCAAATGATATTAGAAAGGAACTATTATTTACTAATTAAGAGTATGGAATCTCTGAAGCCATGTTATATGAATTTGGAACATGGCTCTGACATTTGCTAGCTGTGTAACCTTAGGTAAGTTACTCAACCACTCTGTGCTCTTAAGAGGAAATAGTTAACACAACAGATCTGTTTAACTCAGTTCTTGCTCATATGTTACCATCATGATGGCCCTTGGTGAAACACTAAAACTAAACTATTGGGATGTTCTTATAATTGCTTGGTAATGACTTACATTTTTACATGCCTAGAGCAGTGGGTCAAGATGAACCAGGTTGTTAGCATGTTTAAAGTGAGACATGATGATTCATTATATGTACCTACTACCTAGTTTGGGAGTTTGCATCATGGCTGGTTTTGGACTCCAAGTTTCAAGTGGACTTCCCTGGGCAAGGATATCTCACACATTTTGCTGCAGTTAGTAGCTAGAGAGAAAGATGTGCCCATGCAGTCCCCCACAGAGGGAGACAGGAAGTCTCTCTTTTGCCCTTTCTAGCTTCAACCTGTGTATATGTTTGTGCTGCCTTTCCTGCATTGTATTATTCACTGTAATAAATCTTAGTCAAGAGTATAAATTTTTTTTTTTTTTTTTTTTTTTTTTTTGCGGTTCGCGGGCTTCCCACTGTTGTGGCCTCTCCCGCTGTGGAGCACAGGCTCTGGACGCGCAGGCCCAGCGGCCATGGCTCACGGGCCCAGCCGCTTCGCGGCATGTGGGATCCTCCCAGACGGGGGCACGAACCCACGTCCCCTGCAGCGGCAGGCAGGCTCTCAACCACTGCGCCACCAGGGCAGCCCAGCCATGAGTATAATTTTATGCTGAGCCATGTGATTTCTTCCAGTGAATCACTGAGTGGACGGTTGTAGGACTGTGGATATAGCCGTTGATTCCAACTCTACCTCACAGGTTTAATTTGAGAATTAAAATAATTAATATATATGAGATACTTATTAAATAACCGTCTGGCAGATATAAAAGAAACAAATGAGTTAGTTATCATTCCTTTTTCAAAAACTTTTAAAGTGAAGTTTACTGGCTATTCACTTGCTCATATAGAAAGAATCCTACTATTTGAGGATTCCTATTAAAAAAAAATCTGAGCTTTCTAGATTTTTGGCTTAAAAAGTATATGGGAAAGCGATTTATTGATGAGGGATGAACACAAGGGAAAGAGCTTCAAAGTGTGTTATAATTACTGAATTTATGCCAGAACTAATTATTTTTAGTTTAGGTTTATTATTGGTTGATAATATATAAGTGGTTTCACTATGTACTGCCTATCCATGGAACTATATCGCTGCATTAACACTGATAAATTCTGGTCTTTCAGTTGTTAGACTATAACCGTGTATGTTTAATCATTTAATTAAAGAATAGCAAAAAACAATGTTAACCCTAATGAAATGAGCCAGTTTATCTTTACCGTAGCTAAAAATGCAACTGCTGGAGTGCTGGCAAGAGCTGACTCAATGAAATGAAAACACCATCTGTGCTGAGAAGACATATACCTGTTTGTATGATTTTCTTCTCAACAGCCCCTTGTTTACAGTGCAAGTGAATTTTATGTCCACATAAAGTGTGAGTTCACTGCTGCGGAAGTCCGTAACGTGGGAAATAGACACACTGAAAAACCTAAGATTGATTATCCTTGTAAAAAGCCTCAACCCAGCATGCACCAGTAGATATGTTGAAAAGGACAGAAGGGGTACAGGCATATTTACACTCACCAGAGGTTAAATCTTGCAGTATATGTTCTGGGAGGACCACTTTAAGACATTCTCCATATTAGAAAAGTTAAAATGCCAAAATCTAACAACTAAAGATAAAAATGAGCATTTGATTTTAAACTCTCTAACAAGACATGAGCTTTATCTTACAGAAATAGTAAACAGTACCTGCATATTGTTTTACAGTGTATTTTTACTTTCCGTACTTCCTTCCAGGGGGGTTAAAAATACCATATTTATTGTCTACCAGGCACTGCATATTGTACTGGGTGCTTTTCATGATGGTGATAGTAACGATGATATAATAACAAAAACAATAAACACATACTCAGACCTGGCACTGGGAAGCATTTAAATGCATTTAGTTTATGAGTATATTATTTAATATTCACAATTTCATGAGGTTTAGGAAGAACCGGTATTACCAGGCTTTGCGGGGTCCTTCATCTAAGCTCTCTAGGTTCTTCTAGCCACCACCTCTGCCCTGCTGCTCCCCAAGTCCTAGAAGGACTAGCTGTCTCCTGGAGTTATTCTCTTTCTAGGTTCACCTTGGGATCTCATTTGCCCTTTCAGCTCTCCAGCACCTTGGTAACTCATTTCCTATATAAAATCCCCTCCATTGAATTCCTAGCATGGTTTCTGTTTTCCTGCCTGGTCTCTGACCATTGCAATCACACATGATTGAAATCACATATTCCTTCTTCAAATTAAATTCAGTTCCATTCACAAAATATTTTATTGAGGGCATAAAGTGTCAGGCACTATTACATAGGTAAAGAAACCTGAGTCTTCAGATTAGACAAGCTGAGTGCAGGCTCTCCTCAGCAGCCCATACAGTCTGCCTGTTCCTCTGCTTATACTTCAAGCCACACCCCTGAATTATCAATACCTGCAGTAATCCTTTTTGCAGTTCTGAAACATAACTGCTAATTATCGCCACCCAATGAAAATATTTTAATACTGTTCCTTCTGACCTCATAGTTTCATTTTCTGCGTTTTGAAGATATACATGTGCTTTTCACCTCAACTCCTTTAAGAAAAATATTAAATCTATTTTAGCTGAGAGGCTACCCATCCAAAACAAAAGTAATAAAGGTAAGTATTAAGGGAAGATTTAATAGTCTCTAACCAGGCCTAATTAGGGTAAAAATATATGTAGATTTAAATAGTTTAGAACTGTTGTCCCAACTTAGCAGTTGTTAAGATTTTATTATCATTATTAACACTGCATTAAAATAAATTTCTCTCCCCTGCCATTGTCTGTTCTAATACTTAGTGAAGCTATGTGCAGTAAAAGAATTCTTACTTTATCCTGTGTTCAAATCTGAAAGATGGCCAGCAAATAGCTTTTTTTTCTGATTCTCTTCAAGCACAGGTTACTTATACTTTTCAAGTTCGATATGCACAGTGCTTGCTGGAAAATGAATTATCCTGCATTCAAATGGCTAGAAAAGCTGTTTCCAGTGTTAGGTGGTAGTGGGAAAGCTATTTGATATTACTTCCTTTCCTGGTCGGTTAGAGTACCAACCACTTGTGTCATGTCATGGCTGGCCAACTAAAGCTTCCATGTAGCACCTTGGCATTGTCAAAGGGAAACGTGGTAAATTATAGGTTAGATGTATAAGGAATAATTGTAGGAAATAAATTGATAGTTGTCTGGATGTTCTTGCTACAATGATTTTGTACTTTTATGTAGAATAATTCTACTTTTTATTTATGTTATTATTTGAAAACACTTCAATTTTGCAAGAATACCTTTTTGTGGCAATTACCTCAAAAGCAGGAAAGTCATGTTTAATGTAAATATAAATACCAAATTCAAATACTCAAGGAGTTTGATGAAGGACGCATAACTTGCACTTGCTGATATTTACTGTTCTACATGGTCACAGATGATATCATTTATTCGTGAAAACCAGATGTCACAAATCCTCCTAAAAAACACCACCATTTGTTTTATAAGCGTTGTAGTCATTTTAAGAAGGTAATTTAACACATGCAGTTGCAGAAGTTCCAGTTACATATCACTCTGCGAAGTATTACTTTTCATTTAGATCAAATGACTGTTCTAAATCAATTTCCCTCCTTTCTGATTCCACATAGGTATAGATATAGGTAGAAAAACTGTAAATGTTTTGGCTGCATTAGCTGAGAACCTCATATACGGTTGAATGATGCATTGGATATTTTGAAAAGGAAATAGTTTCTTTGAATAATATTTTTTCCCTCTGTAGTATAGGCTATAGGATAGAAAAATCCCTGAAGTATAAGTGGGAGGAAAAAAGGGCAGGAACATACAAAGATAAACTAGATTATTACTCGAAAATATGCTGCTCCACACATTGAGAAGAAACATTGGTTTCTCCATTTCACTACTTGTATCCCATTTTCCTGTGATTTTATTAACTGCTAAATCCTCTCTGTATCATTTCTATTTCAATAATCATCACTTACGACTTTTACTACTTTAGGCATGTGCTATTACAATATAATTCATTTATTCATTGACTATAAATAAAATAGACACATTGGCAAATGAACATGAAGTTAATGCTTAGAACTGTGCCTGACTCATAATAGATGTTGAATAAATATTTGGTGAACGAATAAAATGGAAGGACAGAATGTTCAGGGAAATTAGACTTAAGAAGGACATACAATAAAAATAAAGCTCTTGAGAAAGCACAGTAAGAATCATTGACTTTAGGGCTTAAAGAGATTGTAAATCAATGGAGAAAGAAATTGATTTATACAAATTTCATGTATATGCATCATTTTAGAATAATTATAAACAACTGTTTTCATGAAACAGTTTGAAAACAAGGACCTATTTCCATATTACAGAACCTAAAATATTGTTCATTTAAATAGGTTTTTGCTTCCTAGCACATCCATTTTTACATAGCTATAGTTCACATAGATATAGTTCAACTGCTAATTCTGCCTCAGTCTGTTGAGAGAGCTCCTGCTAGAGCTGGGGAAGATGGTCTCCTGACAGCTCCTAAAGTTTTGATAATCCTGTACCAAGTACTAAATCTCACCTCTCACCCTACATGTTCTAATTAGCAATCTATTATTACTACATATGGCTTTTAATCTTTATGGCCATGCCCTATGTTTATTTTCATTGTTAAATCAGATAGCAATGTAAGCTCTTTTGATAGAGGCAATTCATTTAAGAGAACATGCACATTCTTGCTCTCTACAATCTCATGCAATAAATTCTGATTCCCTTTGCTTCCCTTTATGTCTTTGGATTTTACAGCAATATATAATCACAAGCACGGTATCTACTAGCAAGAATAAAGAGAGACTTGCCAATTTTTCATGATCACAAAGGGAGGGTTATATACTTCTATTAACTGCTCTGAAATGATCTGGGGGTCACCATTTCCATAAAGTTTTTACTGACACCCTAAATCATGAGTAGTGTACCTCTTAAAACTCACATGTCTTCATTTTTCTTTATGAATGAATGAATAAACCTTATTAGTACATCTCTTTTTAAAAAAATTATATGTGCTTATTCAACAATTTTAACTCAGTATAGAACATATATGAAATCCCTTTATTTTTTATTTATTTATTTTTTTAAGACGTTGGGGGTAGGAGTTTATTAATTAATTTATTTATTTTTGCTGTGTTGGGTCTTCGTTTTTGTGCAACGGCTTTCTCTAGTTGTGGCAAGCGGGGGCCACTCTTCATCGCGGTGCACAGGCCTCTCACTATCACGGCCTCTCTTGTTGCGGAGCACAGGCTCCAGATGCGCAGGCTCAGTAGTTGTGGCTCACGGGCCTAGTTGCTCTGCGGGATGTGGGATCCTCCCAGACCAGGGCTCGAACCCGTATCCCCCGCATTAGCAGGCAGATTCTCAACCACTGCACCACCAGGGAAGCCCCGAAATCCCTTTATTTTTAATTCAGTTGAAAAATGCATGCCTTTAGGGCTGAAACTAGATGCATATATTTATGTTCCTCTCACAACATCTATCAAAATAACTATTACATATTAGCTACGGAAAATCTTTCTTAAAGTAATAAAGAAATGGGTGAATGTACATTTAAGAAAAGCATCTCAGTTTAACAACATCTATAATACTTAATAGTTACCACCTGCTATATATTTTGTGGTGGTATTTATTCTTTCATTCAGATATGTACTTAGTGCCTAGTATGTGCTGTTCTGTGGCATTGATAGTTAAAGTACTGAAGAATAATACAAATATTCACTTCATGCAGACACTGTGAATTCTTCCTGGTTCAATAACAGCAGTTCTGTGCTGCATTTTAAAGAGTTTTGTTGAGGTAAGACATACTTTGTTCAAATTCTTGGGGCAAATTATTTTTTCTCTCTTCTGTGTTGTGGTCACGTCAAGCCCTTGTGCAGCTTTCGTGGTGTACCCTGCAACTTGGATCACCCAACGCTAATTCCGAACTCCTTCTTTTCTTATTTTTTTTTCCCCTTGGAAGCTGAAAGTTAAGTGTACAATTTCTCAGCTTCCTAGACATCTAAGGGTAGATGTATGACACAATTTTGAGCAATGGGATATAAACAAATGACTTCCGTAATCACTTCTGGGTGAAGTTTTCTTTCCCAACAGAAAGGTAGAGATGCAGCTGAGGTTATCGTTTTGACTGTTCATTTTTATACCCTTAAAATGGGATTTCATGATTGGAACTACAGGAGCATCTTGTGACAGTGCAGTCACAGACAGTCATCAGATGGCACGAAAAACCATAAAAAGCTTCTAACGGCATCATTGAACAGCTGATCCGACATCAACAGCTGGCTCTTTCAGACTTCTTGTGAATGAGGAAAATAAAATCCAATTTAGTTAAGTCACAAAAGTTAGGTTTTCTTTTACTTGCAGCTGAGTACATTCCTGATTGGCTCACAGTACAGTTGTAGATAACTCTTGTTATTCTTTTTAATCGTTTCACACAGCGTGGCACAGTTGAGGAGAAATCACTAATTCACCTTGTTAGAAACAATAATTTTGTTCTCTAAGATGTTTTACAATTTATAGAGGAAAATCACGTTTGGCATTTTAGATTTATTAGAAATAATTTGGGTCAGAAATATGTCAGTTATGGGCAGTATTCCATCAATAAATTAAAGGTACTCTAACTTGGTATATTTAATGGGGTAGGGGGCAGAAATTTTTTCTCCTTTAGAAGTACAACACTTACTGAAAAATGACAGGAGGTGCAAATACAATGTGACTGGTGATATTTTTCTCTTCCCCTATAAGTGAAGATGTATGAAACTAGAAGCCAATTTTTCTTCTGTGCTGAGAAGTTGAGACTGGATAGCTAGAGAGAGCTGAGCACATTCAAGCAGAATAAAAATGCTCTGCCATCGAAAGACTCCCAAATAAAACCTTAGCAAAAGAAAGTGTGCTACAGGCTCAGGGATTTTCAGTTCTTATAGAATTATAAGGAAGCAGAGTGTTAAAATTTATTTTTCGTAGAAAAAGAGGGAAAAGAGGAAAAAGGAGAAAGAATACATTGTCATCAAAGAATGGTAACTGAAATAGTAAAAAAGGACCAGGTTATACCTTGCTATTTGTATTAATTTAAAGCAGAATTATATTTAATAATTTGAATAATATGCTATTTGCAATTCTGAATAGAGTAGGCCTCTGATTATGCAGCGACTAGAAACTGATCAAGCAATTATGACCAATTTAAAAATTATGTTCCAGTAGTGATTAATAAATACCCATACCTTAAATGTTTTCAAACATAAAATATAAAAATACATGTATCCCCATCTAATGTAGGCATAGATATCAATTTTCAGAATTAAAAATGTGTTTTACAGTTTTTGCCCATGCTTAATTGGGGTAGCAATGAGAGAAAATTGTTATTATGGAGTTTTACAAATTATTCAACTCAGTTTTCATTAATACAAAAACTCTTTTTGGGCTTCCCTGGTGGCGCAGTGGTTGAGAGTCCGCCTGCCGATGCAGGGGACACGGTTCGTGTCCTGGTCTGGGAAGATTCCACATGCCGCGGAGCGGCTGGGCCCGTGAGCCATGGCCACTGAGCCTGCGCGTCTGGAGCCTGTGCTCCGCAACCAGAGAGGCCACAACAGTGAGAGGCCCGCATACCGCAAAAAAAAAAAAAAAACACCTCTTTTTACTTTATTCATATTTATCAGTTTGTATGTTCTTTCATGAAAATACGCGACTGCAATAATAACTAGCATAAACAGTGTGGCATAAAAAAGATAACATTTAAGTATGTAACTCAACTGGTGCGAGCAATGAGTACATAGACATGTTAGTAAAGTTATCATATAAATCATTGTCCCAGTTGAATGATTATGAAAGAGAAAGGGGCTATTAGTTGAATGGGGCACTGGGAAGCTGGTATAAATTATGACAGTCCCAGGCAAGCCTGGAGGTATATTCACCCTATTAACTCTGAATATTTATTTAGTATGGTGAGCATCCATTAATCTGTTATAGATAAATGAGGTTGTAGGGTCTGTTATAGGAATTAGGAGATGCAGATAAAATGCAATTTATTGTTAGGTGTTGTTATTTACTTTCATGTTCATAGAAAAAGTTAAATTGATGGAATTATATACTACATTTATATTTAATGTGTATTCCGTTCACTCATATAAAGAATTTATGGTGGAATATAAGAAACATAATCATTTGAATTAGACCACCCTTTTCATTTAGTGGCATTGACCTGAAATAAAAACATTTAATTCACACTCCTAAAATGCTACCAAAGACCTTTCTAATCATGAGGCTCATTCTATCCAAGAGAAGGGTCTTGCACCAGACGTCTCTGCCCATCTCTATAAAAGATCAGAACAACTATGCTGCTGAAGACTGCGCATTGTATTTTAGGTAGACTAGATGTATATACCAGATTTGCTGGAGTCCATCCACAAGCTATAAAACAATTTTAGCTGCAGCTGGCCAAAATCACTTCTCTTAGGACTGACTCAAATCAATTTCCATTATTTGCCATTTCCATCTACTTTCAAACTTTCTTGTCTCAACGTTTTCACTATTATAAATGTTAAGGTTGTTGTGTTATAAAATGTGAATTGCACTGTATCAGATAGTGCTTTTATGTTTCTTTTGGTTCTTGCTTGAATAATGAAGGATTATGAAATGCATGGAAAAGAAATTAAAGATTCATAGAAATAAGAGAAAGGAAAAGCAAACATTTAATCATTTAACTCTGTCTCCCAAAAAGGATGGGGTTTCTTCCTAAGGTGTACTTTAATCTTTTGTGAAAATTTAGAGATAAAAATAGTAATAATTTTAGAAATGCATGTTTCCAGATTCTTCTTATGTTCCCCCCTTTCATATTAAAAACAAGACCACATGTCATTTTCTGGAGAATTCAAGATATTTAACTTCTCTTAATCAATTTCTCAGATGATGTTTCAATTGTTGGCTTAATCTGTGACAGATAAGTCAGAGGAATCATATTCTTTACAGTTAAATTCCAGTTCTAAAAGAAGAGAGGCTTTTGTGTTTTATTTCAATTTTTTTCTATATTATTTTCCTACATTTACATTAGAATGTCCAAAATACATTTCACATTTCTTCATGTAAACTTGTCTAGTAATGATTACCCAGACTCCATCTTGTAGAAATATTCCTCTAGAACTAATGAAGCTAGAATAAAACATATTCTGAAGAATGATTTATCCCAATTTTTATTTTAAGAAATAAAATATATAACCTTCACCTAGATCCACCAAGTAAATATGTCTCCCTCTCCCTCACTCTCTCCCTTCCACCTTCTTTCCACATTTTCTTTCTCTTCCCCCCTCCCACACTCACTCACTCGCCCCACACAAACACACACTGAAACACAAAGTTGTAGGTATCATGACACATCAGCTCTGAATATTTAGTATATATCTCCTCCCCCAAAATACAGTCTCCTTCTTAACCACAATATAATTATCGTCTCTGGAAAATTTAACCATATTACTAATAGTACTTAATACATAGCACAGATTCAAATTTCTAGAAATTAACCTAGAATACAAACAAGGATTTCCCATGACTCTTTAGTCTCCTTTATTCTAGACAGGTTCCTCATTTCTTTGGTATTTCATGGTATTGAAATTTTTGAAGAATCAAGGCTAGTTGTTTTGCTGAGTGAATCTAAATTAGGGTATATATCATTGTTTCTTCATTATTATATTCAGGTTAAACAATTTTGGCAGGGATTCTACATAAATGGTACTATGTCCTCAGTATACCATATCTGAAAAATATATGTATTTTTATAGTAAGAACCCTGTTTCCAAAAAATACTAACATATTAAACTATTTGCTCATTCAGATACTTTTGTTAAAAAATAGTTTTATTATTATCACTCCAATTCTACAAACAACAGCAAAGCTAGTAACTAACTTCAAGATTTAGAATATATCTGGCTGAGAATCTCGAAAGTGCCATGTTCAAAGATACTTGGATTAATTCTTTTTTTCCTTCTTCCATGTGGTTATCAATTTTATATAAGGTTATAATTATTGTTTTGCATTTCTACTCAATTTTAGGCGTTTTTCCATCCTACACATTTAATTTTCCTTTTTAAATATGGAAAAATGTTGATATAATTTGGAGGGCAAAATGATATAAAAATGTATCCTCAAAGGAATTCCACTCCCTTTATTGTCCATAACCTATTCCTAACTACCAATTTGGTAATCAGATTTATTCTTTTCTTTTTTGCAAAATATCCTTTTTGTTATACAAAATTTTATTATATATACATTTTCATAAAAATAATATTAATTTGTATTTAGTATCAGGCACTGTAAGGATGATTGAAACAAATTGAAACAGGTTGTTGTAAGAATTTTTGATATTGATATTTTCCTCTCTCATAAATTACTCAACCAGGTCTAATGGTAAAAATCTTTGCTAAAGAAAATGTACCATTCTAGTTCTCATCTATCCACTAAATAGTTTAGCAGCAAAATATCTTTCAACTGACATTTGCAGATACCTTAAGTGATGCAGCTGTTTTTCATTTTCTGTTTTGGATTCAATCGTCGGAGCAATTGCACAGTCCACCTTTATTTTGCACATTCATATTCAACACATGTTTACATATCTACCATGTGCCAAGTTGGGGCTAATGTTTCCACACTATTTTCCTGGTTTAATCTTTTAAGTCTCGATTTTTCCTATTTTGTAATTAAGGAAAGTAAGTTTCATCTTGGGACCTAGAGTTTTGTTTTTGTTTTTAATCATTGAGTACTTCTCTATTTTGCCTCTTCTGTAAACTCTAAGAAATAATTAAAATCCAAGATTTGAGGTCAGCTTGTTTTTAAACAAACGACAATAAAGAACTTGAACTGTGAGTTTTGGGTTCACAGTAGCAAAGTAGTGGTTGCCAAATAACTGAGTACTGAGATATGTAACTCCATGAATTACATATCTCAGGAAAGAGGGGGTCTTGAAGTGCAGTGTTACACACTCAGTTTGTCTTTCTTTTATTTAACTCTGCCAATGGACTAGTCAAAAGAAATGCAAAGGGGGTAATCTCAGGAAGACAATACTCCCTTTGATAAGTGGTCTCATAAAAATATATCCTGTGGTCAATTAAACTTAAAATTCATTAGAATGTATTTTATTCAACTTCCTACACAAGGAAAAAGTTTTTTTGGTGGGACTAGAGAGTGAAAAAATCTTTCTTTATTCTTGTAAGGGGAAATTTTCATTTAAAATGGAGGAAAATATATATAATATTCTATACCTTTTATACAGCTATTCCACTTTTAGGAATCTATCCTATAGAATATATATGAACAAAAGTTTTTACTATAAGCTATTTTTCCATTAGGTTAATATAGCCATCATTATGTGAATATTCTTCCATGTTTTTTAAAACATTTTTCTCACTCTTATAAATGCATATCTTGGGGCATTTTTTCTTGTTTTCATTCTATTACCCCGCTTCCAAATTATTTCTCCTATAACTGTTCACCTTACATCTATGATTTAGTTGTTATAAAGTGACCGCTGTGGGTTGAATTATATTTTTCAGAATGATATGTTGACTTCCTAACCCTAGGTACCTGTGAATGTGACCTTATTTGGAAGTAGGGTCTTTACAGATGTAATCAAGTAAAAATGAGATCATACTCTATTTGATTGGGCCATAAGTCCGGACAGGTGCTTTATTAGGAGAGGGAAATTTGCAAACACCCACTCACAGAGGAGAGATGGTCATATGAAGACAGAAGCAGAAATTGGACTGAAGCAGCTACAAGCCAAGGAAAGCCAAGACTGGCCAGCAACCACCAGAAGCCAGGAGATGCAAGGAAGGATTCTTCCCTAGAGACTTTGAGGGGAACATGGCCCTGACAACCCCTTTGATTTAGGACTTCTAGCCTTCAGGACTGTGAGAGAATAAATTTCTATTGTTTTCATCTACCCAGTATGGGGTATTTTATTATAACAACCTTAGGAAACTAATACAGTGACTAATAGCTTGCTGTCTCTTGCTATCAGATTTTCATATGCACATTCCAAACATGTTCCAGAATCTATCTGTTTCCTGCACCCCAGGCAGGGTTCCCTGTCTGTCCAATCAGAGCAATCCTAGCCGAAAACATTCCTCCCAGAGTAACTGACTCAGTAAACTCAGATGAACCAAGAAAGCAAGAAGTTGAATTTTCTTACAGCTTTTCCTCCGAATTCATGGTTCTTACCTTTACTTCCTATATTAACTTTTTTTAACAGCTTTTTTGAAGTATAACTGATATACAAAGAACTGCATATATTAATGTGTACAATTTGAAGAGTTACACCCGTGATACCATTATTATGATCAAAGTAAAAGACATATCTAACACTTCCCAAAGTTTCCTTGCCTCCCTTTGTTTTGTTTTTATTTTTTTTATCAGATAAAACTTTCATTTTGAATTCACCCTGAGACTGTCATTGCATTGAAGGCTCCCCAGAGTTCTCAGTTGCCATTACGGAACATAGGGCCTCTCAGATCCTGTGGGCCTCATTACAGAATGGCCTTGCCTTCCTGTCAGTGTCAGACTGTGGACTATTGACCCTAAAATCAAAGCGTCTGTCACACTTAGTGCTTTTTGACTATCCTAAACGCCCAGCGCTGATGAAAAGTGTTATATTTTCTATTCCTCCTTTCATAATGTGAAAATAGAATACAAAATGAATGATCCTTCATTAATAACTGCATTTTTAAAAAGCCAGTGTAAATATTGTCCTTACAAGTGCTATATGTTTAAGGAAAAGATACATAACTTTCTCTACTAGGCAAACACTAAAATTTATAGCACAGAGAAAGATAAAATTGAATTAAGTTGACACTATTACAAAGAGAGTATCTGGGCATTGTTTGTCAGTTTCTAAATTATTTTTGCCTTGTGCATTCTTTCAAACATTGGACAATAGCAAATAGGTATAATTCATGACACACCCTAAGGGGCTGGCTATTTTCTACTAAATTAACCACAACAAATGGAAACAACAACAGACATTCTTCCTACTTTGATTCTGGTATAGAATCAATATCACTGACACTCACTAAACATGTAAAATAACATGAATAAGAATGAGAATCTTCTATGGAAAATTCATATTTGCTGAACCACTTATAATATTTTCCTGGTGTAATTAGAAACACATTTACATTTATGTCATTGAACTATGAATTCCACCAGCACTTTATATTTTTCCATTTGTTTATTTTTAGACTATTATTCTTTCACACCTATGTTAGTGAACTTAGATTTCAAGTTTATTACAAAAATAACAGAAACCACCATTTTAAATGAATCTATCAAATATCCTAATACTATGTAAAATAATCAAAACTGTGATCAGAATCAGGAGATATGCTAAAAGAAGCATTTTAAAAATGAGTATTCTCAGGACAGTGCAATTCACTCCTTTATTATTAGTAGCTACCTTCATTCATGACAGTCTGTCTCCCCTCGTTTGTTTCTTACAACAATTTCAGTACATTAGTTCCCTACATCCTGTCATAAGGAACGTGATAACATACTGAAATGTCTTCAGTCCCAACCAATATGGTGCCCAGAAGCTTTGTATATATTCAGCAGCACAACTAGCTCTGTGTTCCTGAAAATTATGAATCAAATGCTGCTTTCTCCAGTGCCTTAGCATATCATTGGGCTTTGAAAAAAAATCAGTATTTTTCTTCTAGGTATAAGTGAGGTAAAAGGGAGGGGGGAAGTATTTGAATTAATGAAAGCTATGAATTATTAGTTATTTTGGGAAGATAAAATTATTTTTCATGTAATAACATTTAGTAATAGATTAATTATAACTAAATAAGGTTAAGTAGAGGTCCTGTTGTTTGTATGGTAATGGGAAAATTACTTTTATTTTATTACTTGTATTATTATGCAGAGTGATATAAAGGAAAGCTCAAGCATTTCAACTATAATATTATATTTTGTGCATATATTTTTCTTTTCATTTTAGGATTATATAAATAAGGTTTAGTTTGGCCTTAGTAGAATACCCACTGATTCCTCATAACCATAGTTCAATTAATAATAAAGACTGTGTTCAGTATAGTCATTGGAGACAATAATTTCAACAAATGTCAATGAGAATATGTAGAACATCTAATAAATTAAGAATTAACTTCTTATAGCTTTAGTTAATTTGTCAAAGTTGTAGCAGAAATTAACTTGATTCAAATTTTGGTTAAATTTTTAATGAGTAATAGAATATGAACACTTTCATGCCAAAAAACCCTTTCAAATAAAGTATAATTATGTGATAACTCAAAGTGAATTATGGAGAATATTTACAGCCTTTTATTTTCTCAGCCAAGTTCATGAGTGCATAGCATACTATATGTGTTTGAATTGTTGAACATCACCAGTTTAAATTGGCAGGGAAGAGATTTTCAAAATGTGATGAAAGTTTAGTCGAGACAGAGAAATCAGCATGCAGAAAGACATGGGAAGAAAAAGAAAGTGAATCATTTACAATCTTTCTAGTCATTCAAGGTGGCTATATTATAGAATGCATGGACAATGCTTTTAAGAAATGAGCTCAGATCCTGAAAGATCTGAGATGCCAAAAAATTGGCACTTTATAAAGTGCCCTTATCAAAAGGCTATGAGGAGACTAAAGGAATTTAAGCAGAGAAGTAATAGAATCGTATTTGCATTTTAGAAACATAAGTAAGATACCTCGTTAAGAATGGATGCAAGGATGTATTGCTGGTAGGAAGAGGTAGTTTGCAAGTTTGGGTAGGGCAAACTGCTTTTTCTTGAGTTATATATACATATATGTAGAGTAAGGGCAAAGGAGCCGAGGATTAGGCTTCATAGCTCAAACCAGATCCTTTTTTTCTTAATTTCAAATGTCCCAGGGAAACAACTGCTTATGAGTTTATTCATAAAGAAAAATAACTATATGTTTTTAGAATAATTGTAAGCTTTAAACTTGAAATAACAGAATTGTCCCTTAGAACAAGGAGAGCAGAAAGGTAATATATTAGCCAGCAGGTTGTGCGTGATTATCTACAGTTCATGAAATCTTTTGTGGTTTAAGTTGTTTATTGTAATTATTTTGAGTCTTATCATTTCTTATTCATTTACACTTATTTTACGTGTTTTATATATTGTACTGAATTGGCTAAAATTATACTAAAATTGTGCAAATAACTTGTAATATATATCTGTGTTTTCCAAGTATGAGATTTTTATTCCAACCAATTCAATACGTATATAGGCAGCTCACTATGTATCAGAACATATTGTTGGAGATTGGAATACAGTAGGTGACAAAGAGGATGAAGACCTGTTTCCCAAAAAATAAAAATGAAAAGAATTATGCACTGTGTCAGAAACGGAATTGAAAAGAGAAACATGTATTTGCTCCTTTTCACTCCAGAGTTTTTAATATTAGTAGAAAATTTATGGATATTATGAATTCATAGAGTAAAATGCAAATCCAGATGGAAACTGTGACCTGCATGCTGAGATTGCAGACCAGGCTGTATTGGGAATTATGGCCTGGCAGATGATGGATGGTGACAGCATCGTTTCACTTAATGAAGTGGTTATTGAAGCTTAAAAGGGGAAAGATGACAAGGGGAAACTGAGTGCTTTTGTCTTTGGACGAAGTAAAAGCTTTATAACATTATACCAAGAAGAACTGAACTCACTACTTTTTGAACTTCATTAATCCTTTCCATGAAAATCTATCACACTGTCAAGCTGCTCAACAGCTCCTTTGGGAAAATGCTTTGCTTCTTCGTAATGGAACCAATGCCTTCATTGTCCTGAGGCCCCACTGATGTTCCACCTCCACAGAAATGCTAAAGAGATGTGCAATGCTCTGGAGAAGCCTTTGTGGAGCTGCCAAAATGGTATAGTCGGGATAGCCAAAAATTGTGCCCCGTGGGGTAGTTTTTCTTTATTAATTTGTTTCTAAGAACACATGGAAGAGGGAAATACTGTTACTAAGAATTCTCATGCAGAGATGTTTATTCTTGAGTGAAAGAAAGAGAAGCTTTTGAAATTGTTCTAGTGAATCTTTTCTGTAGTTTGATCTCAGTGTTTAATAGCACAAACTTTAAGTGTAGTCAAAAGGCTAAACTAAATGTCACAACAAAAAATACATCATGAAAACTCACACTCCTAAATGCAGTCAAATCATTTTTCAGCCCCAACCCCCAAAGCTTTGCACAGTGCCAATTAATATCTATTTTTATACAAAGGAAGCAGGAAAACAACACATGTGAATTACCCCAGACTCCTTCCTTTGGGAAATATTCAAAATTCAGCACTACTTCCTTCTTTTAATATTAACAGAAAGCATTTTTCAAATAAGAATATATAATCAATAAAAATAATTTTAAACAAATACTTCATTATTAATCATCGTTTTTCTTTTGAAAACCATAAAGCAGACAGTTTTCAGTTGTGACATGTAGCCAATTAAATCAATGTGGTGTTCTAGCATAGCTCACTTGTATCATACTTTGCCTTCACAATGACTTGATGTTTTGTATTTAAGGCAACTCTATTTCCTTTTTAACCACAGGTACCTATTTCAGCCTCATTTTCCCCCATTGGTTCCTCACAGATGTGGGTGGAACTGGCTCTGTATCAGATCCACCCCTTTAATGACAGGGATCACAGACTAAAAAAAACATAGCCTCGAATGCCAAAGGCAGTGTGGGACAGGCAGAAAATTAGGACAAAGTGTGCTGCTGGCCTAATACTTCGCCTTAAAAAATGTAGCATGGGCTTCCCTGGCGGCGCAGTGGTTGGGAGTCCGCCTGCCGCCTGCCGCCTTAAAAAATATAGCGTGGTGTTCCTGGGGGTTTTATTCTTCTAACGTTCAAAAGAGAATTTAGAAAATCTGAGTTACTGGTTACCTTTTATTATTTTGATTTAAGCTCATACAAATTGGTCAAAATAGAAACACTACTCACATCTGTTTGTAAATGTGAACATACCGAATAAACTAGTGAAATAGAATGTTACAAATGAGAAAATAAAAGAAAAAAATGTGTGTTTTTAAAATATTTTTATCTGTTAGCCATATTTTTTTCCAAATGTTCTTTGAAATGTAACTGGCAGCAAGATTAATCCAGGATTTGGTTCTTTGGCTATTCATACAAGGAGAACATAAATGATTAATTACAGAATTTCAATTACAAAGTCATTTGAATCTAATCTTTATTCAACTTTTGTGGTCTTTTTAAATCAGCATGAAAATACAACTAACCATACTGTTGACCCAAAGATTCAGGGACTAAAAATTAAGCATATCTAACATGGGAATTAGGCAAAAGTAATGCATAAAGATCTCCATCTTTTAATATCATTTTTCCTTAAAATTTTATTATTAAATTTTAAAATCTATTTGTGTTTTCAGTTTTCAGCTCTGACATGTAAAAACCTTGGAAATTGTTACTCCTCTCCTTAGAACAAGAAAAATCTGGACAAAAGATCAGTGACTCTTCTTGGGCCAGAAAAGAAGTTTCCATAGGCAAATCCAGAAAATCACAGCTGAGACTTTTTACCTGGAGCAAAAGCTTCTAGAGCTGGAGTCATAAACTGGTAGGTACACTTAACTGGTGATATTCATGAATTACTGGAGGCTGAATTGCTCGCATGCAAGTGCAAAAGCACCCCAACACTTTCCTCGGCTTTACTACCAGGAGTCCTACCAGGTTCTCATGTTAAAAATTCAAGAAGTATCAGCTGGTGGCTCTAGGGGAGGGGGAAGAGTAGCTATTGTGAAATACTCCTATACTCCTAGAGTCTTCTCTATAACAATGGCTTATTTCCCAGGGGGAAATCATTATCAGAGCCTTGTCTTAGAGGAGTGGAGGAAGGCCATTCTTCTCACTCCTGCCCACTCTAGCCTTCCTGTTCTGCCTCAGAGAGGGGATAGCTACATAAGAAGAAAACAAGTGAATGTCATAGGCCAGTGACAATAGTCAAAAGAGACAGATTTAATTGGAAAACTACAGAATTCTTCTCTCTCAGGCAGCTTACCCCTGCACCAACAACGCTCCAGTATAACAGTGAATTATAGAGGAACAAGCTGTAAGACACAGACTCTTAGGAGGAGTACTTAGGTAAGCCCCCAAACAAAAAATTGTTCAGACAGGAACATTAGAAGTATCTAAGTCCCTGAAATATATATAGCTACTGCAAACATTAAACAATGACTAAATCCTAGACAGATTAACATAGATCCTCACACTAACGGCTCATTTACCTCGATTACTACCACTCAAAACAACCTGCGTGGCTTTCAACAAAATATCACAAGGCACGCCGAAAGGCAGGAAAAGACAAAAGTTTGTAAAGCCAAACAATCATCAAAACAAGACTTAGATATGACATAGATGTTGAAATTATCAGAGTGATAACTTAAAACGATGATCAGGGAAGAGGAAAAGATAACAATATACTACAAAAATATCAACAAACTACCAAAAAAAAAAGGCAGTAATGGAGGATCTGAGGAACAAAAACATTTAAGACATACAAAAAAACAAACAGCTAAATGGCAGAAGTCCTTCCTTATCAGTAATTACTTTAAATGTAAATGGATTAAATGTTCCAATTAATAGGCAGGAATTGACATAATGGATTAAAAACAAACAAACAAAAGCAAATAAAAAAATAAAATGATGATCAATATGTTAAGGGTTCTAATGAAAAAAGTAGACAACATGCAAAAACAAATGGCCATAATTAGATTAATCTATAGCAGCAGTGGTAACAAAAAAATGGTTATACAGTAAAATGCATAAGAAAAAAAAAGGGCAATGTAAGCATAGACATAGAAATTTGGAAAAGGAAAGAAATGATAGAAATAAAAAACATTGTTAACAGGGACTTCCCTGGTGGTCCAGTGGGTAAGACTCTGTGCTCCCAATGCAGGGTGCCTGGATTCAGTCCCTGGCTGGGGAACTAGATCCCACATGCATGCCACAACGAAGATCCCGCATGCTGCAACTAAGACCCTGAGCAGCCAAAATAAATAAATACATAAATAAATAAATATTTTTAAAAAAATTGTTAACAAGGAAAGAATGCCTTTTATAAGCTCACTCATAGACTCGACATAGCTAAGGAAAACAAAGCTTGAAGATATTGCCGATAGAAATTTCACAGATAGGAATGCAAAGAAAAGAAATAAACAGAACAGAATATCCAGTATATTTTCAAAAGATAATTTCAAAAGATGTAACATATGTGTCATTGGAGTACCAACAGGAGAACAATAAGAGAATGGAGCAGAATGAGTATTTAAAATAATAATGGCTGAAACATTTAAAAAAAGAAATAATGCCAATTCTTTACAATCTCCTTCAGAAAATAGTAGCAGAGAGATTGCTACCTAACTCATTCTATGAGGCCAGATTTACCCTAATACCAAAATGAGACAAAAACACTACAAGAAACCTACAATATCTCTCATGAACATAGATATAAAAATTCCCAACAAAATATTAGCAAATTGAATCCAAGAATGTGTGAAAAGAATTGTACCCCATGACCAAGTGGGATTTATCCCAAGTATGCAAGTTTGTGTACAATATTAAAAAATCAATTAGTGTAATCCACCAATCACATCAATACATACAGAGAAGGCATTTGACAAAAATCCAACACCCATTCATGATTTTAAAAACTCTTAGTAGGGCTTCCCTGGTGGCGCAGTGTTTGAGAGTCCGCCTGCTGATGCAGGGGACACGGGTTCGAGCCCCAGTCTGGGAAGATCCCACATGCCACAGAGCGGCTGGGCCCGTGAGCCATGGCTGCTGAGCCTGCGCGTCCGGAGCCTTGCTCCGCAATGGGAGAGGCCACAACAGTGAGAGGCCCGTGTACTGCAAAAAAAAAAAACCTCTTAGTAAACTAAGAATAGAGAGAAACTTTCACAATTTGATAAAGACTATCTACATAAAACCTACAGCTAGCATCATACTTAATGGTGAGAAACTCAAAGCTCTCCCACCAAGATCAGGTACAAGACAAGGATGTCCCCTCTCACAATTCCTTTAAAACATCATACTGGAAGTACTACCTAGTCCAATAAGGCAAGAAAAGGAAATTAAAAGTATACAGATAGTGAAGGAAGAAATAAATTTCTTTGTTCACAGATGACATTATTGTCTATGTAGAAAATCTGAAAGAAATGCAAAATAATTAATTGAAAGGTATAAAGATAGAAAAGGAAGAAATAAAAGTCTTTATTTAGAGATGATGTTTGTCTATGTATAAAATCCCAAAGAATCAATTGAAAAAGACTTTCTGAAACTAATAAGCAATTATAACAACATTATGGGATGCAAGGTTAATATAAAAATTCAACTGATATCTAATATACCAGCAATAAACACTGGGGATTTAAAATTAATAAAATAACACCATTTACAATAACAGTGAAAATGAAATACACAGTAATAAATTGAACAAAACTTCTAAAGGATGTATACTACATCCTTTAGGTAGATACTACAAAACACTGATAAAAATGATCAATTAAAATATAAATAAGTGGAGAGATGTTCTGTGTTCCTAGATGATGAGACTCAAAATTGTTAAGATGTCAATCCTTCCCAATTTGATCTGTAAATTTAGTGCAATCTCAATCAAAATCCCCAAACCTATTTTGTATATATCAACAAACTGATTCTAATGTTTACATGGAAAGGCAAACACATAGGATATATAACACAATACTGAAGATGAATAACAGGTGGAAAAGTCACACTACCCAATTTTTAGATGTACTGTATGTCTATAATAATCAAGACAGCATGGTGAAGTTCCGGGAAGATGGCGGAAGAGTAAGACGCGGAGATCACCTTCCTCTCCACAGATACACCAGAAATACATCTACGCGTGGAACAACTCCTACGGAGCACCTACTGAACGCTGGCAGAAGACCTCAGACCTCCCAAAAGGCAAGGAACCCCCCACGTACCTGGTTAGGGCAAAAGAAAAAACTAAACAGAGACAAAAGAATAGGGACGGGTCCTGCACCAGCGGGAGAGAGCTGTGAAGGAGGAAAAGTGTCCACACACTAGGAGCCCCTTCGCGGGTGGAGACTTCGGGAGGCGGAGTGGGGGAGCTTGGGAGCCGCGGAGGAGAGCACAGCAACAGGGGTGCGGAGGGCAAAGCGGAGAGATTCCAGCGCAGAGGATCGGGCCGACCGGCACTCACCAGCCGAGAGGCTTGTCTGCTCGCCCGCCGGGGCGGGCGGGACTGGGAGCTGAGGCTCCGGCTTTTGTCGGAGCGCCGGGAGAGGACTGAAGTTGGCGGCGTGAACACAGCCTGCAGGGCGTTGGTGCGCCGCGGCTGGCCGGGAGAGAGTCTGGGGAGGGGTCTGGACCTGCCGAAGAGGCAAGAGACTTTTACGTCCCTCTTTGTTTCCTGGTGCACGAGGAGGGGGGATTGGGAACGCTGCTTGGGAGAGCTCCGGAGACGGGCGCGAGCCGCGGCTAAGAGTGCGGAGCCCAGAGACGGACATGGGACGCTAAGGCCGCTGCTGCCGCCGCCAGGAGGCCTGTGTGCGAGCGCAAGTCACTAGCCACACGCCCTTCCGGGGAGCCTGTGCAGCCCGCCGCTGCCGGGGTCCCGGGATCCGGGGACGGCTCCCCCGGGAGAGCGCACGGCGCGCCTCAGGCTGCAGCATCACGCCGGCCTCTGCCGCTGCAGGCCCGCCCTGCACTCCGTGACCCTCCCTACCCCCCGGCCTGGGTGAGCCAGAGCCTCCGAATCAGCGGCTCCTTTAACCCCGTCCTGTCTGAGCAAAGAACAGACGCCCTCCGGCGACCTACACGCACAGGCGGGGCCAAATCCAAAGCTGAGCCCCTGGGAGCTGTGAGAACAAAGAAGAGAAAGGGAAATCTCTCCCAGCAGCCTCAGAAGCAGCGGATTAAAGCTCCACAATCAACTTGATATACCCTGCATCTGTGGAATACCTGAATAGACAACGAATCATCCCAAATTAAGGAGCCCTGTGGATGAAAGGCTCTTGGTGCTGCAGCCAGGACTCAGTGCTGTGCCTCTGAGGTGGGAGAGCCAACTTCAGGACACTGGTCCACAAGAGGCCTCCCAGCTGCACATAATATCAAACAGCAAAAATCTCCGAGAGATCTCCATCTCAACGCCAGCACCCAGCTTCACTCAACGACCAGCAAGCTACAGTGCTGGACATCCTATGCCAAACAACTAGCAAGACAGGAACACAACCCCACCCATTAGCAGAGAGGCTGCCCAAAATCATAATAAGTCTACAGACACCCCAAAACACACCACCAGACGTGGACCTGCCCACCAGAAAGACAAGATCCAGCCTCATACACCAGAACACAGGCACTAGTACCCTCCACCAGGAAGCCTACACAACCCACTGAACCAACCTTAGCCACTGGGGACAGACTCAAAAAACAACAGGAACTACGAACCTTCAGCCTGCAAAAAAAAAAAAAAGGAGACCCCAAACACAGTAAGATAAGCAAAATGAGAAGACAGAAAAACACACAGCAGATGAAGGAGCAAGATAAAAACCCACCAGACCTAACAAATGAAGAGGAAATAGGCAGTCTACCTGAAAAAGAATTCAGAATAATGATAGTAAGGTTGATCCGAAATCTTGGAGATAGAATGGACAATAGAATGGACAAATTGCAAGAATCAGTTAACAAGGACCTAGAAGAACTAAAGATGAAACAAGCAACGATGAACAACACAATAAATGAAATTAAAAGTACTCTAGATGGGATCAATAGCAGAATAACTGAGGCAGAAGAACGGATAAGTGACCTGGAAGATAAAATAGTGGAAATAACTACTGCAGAGCAGAATAAAGAAAAAAGAATGAAAAGAACTGAGGACAGTCTCAGAGACCTCTGGGACAACATTAAACACACCAACATTCGAATTATAGGGGTTCCAGAAGAAGAAGAGAAAAAGAAAGGGACTGAGAAAATATTTGAAGAGATTATAGTTGAAAACTTCCCTAATATGGAAAAGGAAATAGTTAATCAAGTCCAGGAAGCACAGAGAGTCCCATACAGGATAAATCCAAGGAGAAATACGCCAAGACACATATTAATCAAACTGTCAAAAATTAAATACAAAGAAAACATATTAAAAGCAGCAAGGGAAAAACAACAAATAACACACAAGGGAATCCCCATAAGGTTAACAGCTGATCTTTCAGCAGAAACTCTGCAAGCCAGAAGGGAGTGGCAGGACATATTGAAAGTGTTGAAGGAGAAAAACCTGCAACCAAGATTACTCTACCCAGCAAGGATCTCATTCAGATTTGATGGAGAAATTAAAACCTTTACAGACAAGCAAAAGCTGAGAGAGTTCAGCACCACCAAACCAGCTCTACAACAACTGCTAAAGGAACTTCTCTAGGCAAGAAACACAAAAGAAGGAAAGGACCTACAATAACAAACCCAAAACAATGAAGAAAATGGGAATAGGAACACACATATCGATAATTACCTTAAATGTAAATGGACTAAATGCTCCCACCAAAAGACACAGATTGGCTGAATGGATACAAAAACAAGACCCATATATTTGCTGTCTACAAGAGACCCACTTCAGACCTAGAGACACATACAGACTGAAAGTAAGGGGATGGAAAAAGGTATTTCATGCAAGTGGAAACCAAAAGAAAGCTGGAGTAGCAATTCTCATATCAGACAAAATAGACTTTAAAACAAAGACTATTAGAAGAGACAAAGAAGGACACTACATAATGATCAAGGGATCAATCCAAGAGGAAGATATAACAATTGTAAATATTTATGCACCCAACATAGGTGCACCTCAATACATAAGGCAAATACTGACAACCATAAAAGGGGAAATCGACAGTAACACATTCATAGTAGGGGACTTTAACACCCCACTTTCACCAATGGACAGATCATCCAAAATGAAAATAAATAAGGAAACACAAGCTTTAAATGATACATTAAACGAGATGGAGTTAATTGATATTTATAGGACATTCCATCCAAAAACAACAGAATACACATTTTTCTCAAGTGCTCATGGAACATTCTCCAGGATAGATCATATCTTGGGTCACAAATCAAGCCTTGGTAAATTTAAGAAAATTGAAATTGTATCAAGTATCTTTTCTGACCACAACGCCATGAGACTAGATATCAATTACAGGAAAAGATCTGTAAAAAATACAAACACATGGAGGCTAAACAATACACTACTTAATAATGAAGATATCACTGAAGAAATCAAAGAGGAAATCAAAAAATACCTAGAAACAAATGACAATGGAGACACAACGACCCAAAACCTGTGGGATGCAGCAAAAGCAGTTCTAAGGGGGAAGTTTATAGCAATACAAGCCCACCTTAAGAAGCAGGAAGCATCTCGAATAAACAACCTAACCTTGCACCTCAAGCAATTAGAGAAAGAAGAACAAAAAAACCCCAAAGCTAGCAGAAGGAAAGAAATCATAAAAATCAGATCAGAAATAAATGAAAAAGAAATGAAGGAAACAATAGCAAAGATCAATAAAACTAAAAGCTGGTTCTTTGAGAAGATAAACAAAATAGATAAACCACTAGCCAGACTCATCAAGAAAAAAAGGGAGAAGACCCAAATCAATAGAATTAGAAATGAAAAAGGAGAGGTAACAACTGACACTGCAGAAATAAAAGAGATCATGAGAGATTACTACAAGCAACTCTATGCCAATAAAATGGACAATCTGGAAGAAATGGACAAATTCTTAGAGAGGCACAACCTGCCAAGACTGAATCAGGAAGAAATAGAAAATATGAACAGACCAATCACAAGCACTGAAATTGAAACTGTGATTAAAAATCTTCCAACAAAGAAAAGCCCAGGACCAGATGGCTTCACAGGCGAATTCTATCAAACATTTAGAGAAGAGCTAACACCTATCCTTCTCAAACTCTTCCAAAATATAGCAGAGGGAGGAACACTCCCAAACTCCTTCTACGAGGCCACCATCACCTTGATACCAAAACCAGACAAGGATGTCACAAAGAAAGAAAACTACAGGCCAATATCACTGATGAACATAGATGCAAAAATCCTCAACAAAATACTAGCAAACAGAATCCAACAGCACATTAAAAAGATCATACACCATGATCAAGTGGGGTTTATTCCAGGAATGCAAGGATTCTTCAATATACGCAAATCTATCAATGTGATAAACCATATTAACAAACTGAAGGAGAAAAACCATATGATCATCTCAATAGATGCAGAGAAAGCTTTTGACAAAATTCAACACCCATTTATGATAAAAACCCTGCAGAAAGTAGGCATAGAGGGAACTTTCCTCAACATAATAAAGGCCATATATGACAAGCCCACAGCAAACATCATCCTCAATGGTGAAAAACTGAAAGCATTTCCACTAAGATCAGGAACAAGACAAGGTTGCCCACTCTCACCACTCTTATTCAACATAGTTTTGGAAGTTTTAGCCACAGCAATCAGAGAAGAAAAGGAAATAAAAGGAATCCAAATCGGAAAAGAAGAAGTAAAGCTGTCACTGTTTGCAGATGACATGATCCTATACATAGAGAACCCTAAAGATGCTACCAGAAAACTACTAGAGCTAATCAATGAATTTGGTAAAGTGGCAGGATACAAAATTAATGCACAGAAATCTCTGGCATTCCTATATACTAATGATGAAAAATCTGAAAGTGAAATCAAGAAAACACTCCCATTTACCATTGCAACAAAAAGAATAAAATATCTAGGAATAAACCTACCTAAGGAGACAAAAGATCTGTATGCAGAAAATTATAAGACACTGATGAAAGAAATTAAAGATGATACAAATAGATGGAGAGATATACCATGTTCTTGGATTGGAAGAATCAACATTGTGAAAATGACTCTACTACCGAAAGCAATCTATAGATTCAATGCAATCCCTATCAAACTACCACTGGCATTTTTCACAGAACTAGAACAAAAAATTTTGCAATTTGTATGGAAACACAAAAGACCCCGAATAGCCAAAGCAATCTTGAGAACGAAAGAAGGAACTGGAGGAATCAGGCTCCCAGACTTCAGACTATACTACAAAGCTACAGTTATCAAGACGGTCTGGTACTGGCACAAAAACAGAAAGATAGATCAATGGAACAGGATAGAAAGCCCAGAGATAAACCCACGCACATATGGTCACCTTATCTTTGACAAAGGAGGCAGAAATGTACAGTGGAGAAAGGACAGCCTCTTCAATAAGTGGTGCTGGGAAAACTGGACAGCTACATGTAAAAGTATGAAATTAGATCACTCCCTAACACCGTACACAAAAATAAGCTCAAAATGGATTAAAGACCTAAATGTAAGGCCAGAAACTATCAAACTCTTAGAGGAAAACATAGGCAGAACACTCTATGACATAAATCACAGCAAGGTCCTTTTTGACCCACCTCCTAGAGAAATGGAAATAAAAAGAAGAGTAAACAAATGGGACCTAATGAAACTTAAAAGCTTTTGCGCAGCAAAGGAAACCATAAAGAAGACCAAAAGACAACCCTCAGAATGGGAGAAAATATTTGCAAATGAAGCAACTGACAAAGGATTGATCTCCAAAATTTATAAGCAGCTCATGCAGCTTAATAACAAAAAAACAAACAACCCAATCCAAAAATGGGCAGAAGACCTAAATAGACATTTCTCCAAAGAAGATATACAGAGTGCCAACAAACACATGAAAGAATGCTCAACATCACTAATCATGAGAGAAATGCAAATCAAAACTACAATGAGATATCATCTCACACCAGTCAGAATGGCCATCATCAAAAAATCTAGAAACAATAAATGCTGGAGAGGGTGTGGAGAAAAGGGAACCCTCTTACACTGTTGGTGGGAATGTAAATTGATACAGCCACTGTGGAGAACAGTATGGAGGTTCCTTAAAAAGCTACAAATAGAACTACCATATGACCCAGCAATTCCACTACTGGGCATATACCCTGAGAAAACCATAATTCAAAAAGAGTCATGTACCAAAATGTTCATTGCAGCTCTATTTACAATAGCCCAGAGATGGAAACAACCTAAGTGTCCATCATCGGATGAATGGATAAAGAAGATGTGGCACATATATACAATGGAATATTACTCAGCCATAAAAAGAGACGAAATTGAGCTATTTGTAATGAGGTGGATAGACCTAGAGTCTGTCATACAGAGTGAAGTAAGTCAGAAAGAGAGAGACAAATACCGTATGCTAACACATATATATGGAATTTAAAAAAAAAAAAATGTCATGAAAAACCTAGGGGTGAAACAGGAATAAAGACACAGACTTACTAGAGAATGGACTTGAGGCTATGGGGAGGGGGAAGGGTAAACGGTGACAAAGCGATAAAGAGACATGGACATATATACACTACCAAACGTAAGGTAGATAGCTAGTGGGAAGCAGCCGCATAGCACAGGGAGATCAGCTTGGTGCTTTGTGACCGCCTGGAGGGGTGGGATAGGGAGGGTGGGAGGGAGGGAGACGCAAGCGGGAAGAGATATGGGAATATATGTATATATATAACTGATTCATTTTGTTGTGAAGCTGAAACTAACATACCATTGTAAAGCAATTATACTCCAATAAAGATGTTAAAAAAAAAAAAAAGACAGCATGGTATTAGAGTAAGTATAGATATAAAGCATGCATAGGAGGCAATAGGATATAACAGAGAGCTCAGAAATAGACCCACATAAATATAGCCAAATCCTATTTAAAGAAGAGGAAATAACATTCAATGGAAAAAGGCAAGTGTTTTCAAGAAATGGTATGGAAACAATTGAACATTTATATGCAAAGTAATGGACCTAGAAACAGACCTTACCCCTTACAGAAATATTAACCAAAATGGATCTGAGACTGAAATATAAAAGGCAAGAAAACTATATAAACTTGGGTTTGGTGGTGAGTTTTAAAATACAATACCAATAGCACAATCCCTGGGAAAAAAAATATGTTTGCCATCATTAAAATGAAATTGTTCTGCTCTCTGGGAGAAACTATTAAGAGAAAGCAAAGACAAGTCACAGACTGGGAGAAAATATTTTTAACCATATATCTGAAGAACCACGTGTATACAAGATATACAAAATACTCTTTTTTTTTAACATCTTTATTGGAGTATAATTGCATTACAATGGTGTGTTAGTTTCTGCTGTATAACAAAGTGAATCAGCTATACATATACATATATCCCCATATCCCCTCCCTTTAGCGTCTCCCACCCACCCTCCCTATCCCACCCCTGTAGGTGGTCACAGAGCACAGAGCTGCTCTCCCTGTGCTATGTGGCTGCTTCCTACTACCTATCTATTTTACATTTGGTAGTGTATATATGTCAATGCCACTCTCTCACTTTGTCCCAGCTTACCCTTCCCCACCTCGTGTCCTCAAGTCCATTCTCTACGTCTGCATTTTTATTCCTGTCCTGCCCCTAGGTTCTTCAGAACCTTTTTTTTTTTTTTTTAGATTCCATATATATGTGTTAGCATATGGTATTTGTTTTTCTCTTTCTGCCTTATTTCACTCTGTACAACAGACTCTAGGTCCTTCCACCTCACTACAAATAACTCAATTTCATTTCTTTTTATGGCTGCGGAATATTCCATTGTATATATGTGCCACATCTTCTTTATCCATTAATCTGTAAATGGACACTTAGGTTGCTTCCATGTCCTGGCTAGTGTAACTAGTGCTGCAATGAATATTGTGGTACATGATTCTTTTTGAATTATGGTTTTCTCTGGGTATATGCCCAGTAGTGGGATTACTGGGTCATATGGTAGTTCTATTTTTAGTTTTTTAGGACCCTCCATACTGTTCTCCATAGTGGCTGTATCAATTTACATTCTCACCAACAGTGCAAGAGGGTTCCCTTTTCTCCACACCCTCTCCAGCATTTATTGTTTGTAGATTTTTCAATGATGGCCATTCTGACTGCTGTGAGGTGATACCTCATGGTAGTTTTGATTTGCATCTCTCTAATGATTAGTGATGTTGAGCATCTTTTCATGTGTTTGTTGGTGATCTGTATATCTTTGGAGAAATGTCTATTTAGGTCTTCTGCCAATTTCTGGATTGGATTGTTTGTTTTTTTGATATTGAGCTGCATGAGCTGCCTGTAAATTTTGGAGATTAATCCTTTGTCAGTTGCTTTGTTTGAAAATATTCTCTCCCATTCTGAGGGTTGTCTTTTTGTCTTCTTTATGTTTTCCTTTGCTGTGCAAAAGCTTCAAAGTCTCATTAGGCCCCATTTGTTTATTTTTGGTTTTATTTCCATTTCTCTAGGAGGTGGGTGAAAAAGGTCTTGCTGGGCTTCCCTGGTGGCGCAGTGGTTGAGAGTCCGCCTGCCGATGCAGGGGACACGGGTTCGTGCCCCGGTCCGGGAAGATCCCACATGCCACAGAGTGGCTGGGCCCATGAGCCATGGCCGCTGAACCTGCGCATCCGGAGCCTGTGCTCCGCAACGGGAGAGGCCACAACAGTGAGAGGCCCGTGTACCGCAAAAAAAAAAAAAAAAGATCTTGCTGTGATTTATGTCATCAAGTGTTCTGCCTATGTTTTTCTTTAAGAGTTTTATAGTGTCTGGCCTGACATTTAGGTCTTTAACCATTTTGAGTTTATTTTTGTGTATGGTGTTAGGGAGTATCCTAATTTCATTGTTTTACGTGCAGCTGTCCAGTTTTCACAGCACCACTTATTGAAGAGGCTGTCTTTTCTCCATTGTATATTCTTGCCTCCTTTATCAAAGATAAGGTGACCATATGTGTGTGGGTTTTTCTCTCCTGTACCACTGATCTATATTTCTGTTTTTGTGCCAGTACCATACTGTCTTAATTACTGTAGCTTTTGTAGTATAGTCTGAAGTCCGGGAGCCTGATTCCTTCAGTTCCATTTTTCTTTCTCAGGATTGCATTGGCTATTTGTGGTCTTTTGTGTTTCCACACAAATTGTGAAATTTTTTGTTCTACTACTGTGAAAAATGCCATTGGTAGTATGATAGGGATTGCATTGAATATGTAGCTTGCTTTGGGTAGTATAGTCATTTTCACAATGTTGATTCTTCCAATCCAAGAACATGGTATATCTCTCCCTCTGTTTGTATCATCTTTAATTTCTTTCATCAGTGTCTTATAGTTTTCTGCATACAGGTCTTTTGTCTCCTTAGGTAGGTTAAATCCTAGGTATTTTATACTTTATGTTGCACTAGTAAATGAGAGTGTTTCCTTCTTTTCTCTTTCAGATTTTTCATCATTAGTGTATAGGAATGCAAGAGATTTCTGTGCATTAATTTTGTAGCCTGCTACTTTACTGAATTCATTGATTAGCTCTACTAGTTTTCTGGTAGCATCTTTAGGATTCTCTATGTATAGTATCATGTCATCTGCAAAGAGTGACAGTTTTACTTTTTCTTTTCTGATTTGGATTTCTTTTATTTCTTCTTCTTCTCTGATTGCTGTGCCTAAAACTTCCAAAATTATGTTGAATAATAGTGGTGAAAGTGGGCAACCTTGTCTTGTTCCTGATCTTAGTGGAAATGGTTTCAGTTTTTCACCACTGAGAACGATGTTGGCTGTGGGTTTGTTATATATGGCCTTTATTATGTTGAGGTAAGTTCCCAGAAAGTTCTTACTTTCTGGAGGTTTTTTTTATCATAAATTTGTGTTGAATTTTGTCAAAAGCTTTCTCTGCATCTATTGAGATTATCATATGTATATTTTCCTTCAGTTTGTTAATATGGTGTATCGCATTGATTGATTTGTGTATATTGAAGAATCCTTGCATTCCTGGGATAAACCCCACTTGATCATGGTGTATGATTCTTTTAATGTGCTGTTGGATTCTGTTTGCTAGTATTTTGCTGAGGATTTTTGCATCTATGTTCATCAGTGATATTGGCCTGTAGTTTTCTTTTTCTGTGACATCTTTGTCTGGTTTTGGTATCAGAGTGATGGTAGCCTCGTAGAATGAGTTTGGGAGTGTTCCTCCCTCTGCTGTATTTTGCAAGAGTTTGAGAAGGATAGGTGTTAGCTCTTCTCTAAATGTTTGATAGAATTAGCCTGTGAAGCCTTAGGTCCTGGGCTTTTGTTTGTTGGAAGATTTTTAATCACAGTTTCAATTTCAGTGCTTATGATTGGTGTGTTCATATTTTCTATTTCTTCCTGGTTCAGTCTCAGAAGGTTGTGCTTTTCTAAAAATTTGTCCATTTCTTCCAGGTTTTCCATTTTATTGGCATATAGTTGTTTGTAGTAATCTCTCATGATCCTTTGTATTTCTGCAGTGTCAGTTGTTACTTCTCCTTTTTCATTTCTAATTCTATAGATTTGAGTCTTCTCTCTTTTTTTGTTGATAAGTCTGGCTAATGGTTTATCAATTTTGTTTATCTTCTCAAAGAACCAACTTTTACTTTTATTGATATTTGCTCTCATTTCCTTCATTTCTTTTTCATATATTTCTTATCTGATTTTTATGATTTCTTTCCTTCTGCTAACTTTGGGGTTTTTTGCTTCTTCTTTCTCTAATTGCTTTAGATGTAAGGCTGGGTTGTTTATTTGAGATTTTTCTTGTTTCTTGATGTAGGATTTTATTGCTATAAACTTTCCTCTTAGAACTGCTTTTGCTACATCCCATAGGTTTTGGGTCATCGTGTTTTTGTTGTCATTTTTTTCTAGGTATTTTTTGATTTCCTCTTTGATTTCTTCAGTGATCTCTTGGCTGTTTAGTAATGTACTGTTTAGCCTCCATGTGTTTGTACTTTTTAACAGTTTTTTTTCTTTAATTGATATCTAATCTCATAGCATTGTGGTGGGAAAAGATACTAGATATGATTTCAATTTTCTTAAATTTACCAAGGCTTGATTTGTGACCCAAGATATGATCTATCCTGGAGAATGTTCTATGAGCACTTGAGAAGAATGGGTATTCTGTTGTTTTTGGATGGAATGTCCTATAAATATCAATGAAGTCCATCTTGTTTAATGTGTCATTTAAAGCTTGTGTTTCCTTATTTATTTTCATTTTGGATGATCTGTCCATTGGTGAAAGTGGGGTGTTAAAGTCCCCTGCTATTATTGTGTTACTGTCGATTTCCCCTTTCTCCTGTTAGCATTTACCTTATGTATTGAGGTACTCCTTTTTTTGGTGCATAAGTATTTACAATTTTTATATCTTCTTCTTGGATTGATCCCTTGATCATTGTGTAGTGTCCTTCTTTGTCTCTTGTAATAATCTTTATTTTAAAGTCTATTTTGTCTGATAAGAGAATTGGCACTCCAGCTCTCTTTGGATTTCAATTTGCATGGAATATCTTTTTCCATTCCTTCACTTTCAGTCTGTCTGTGTCCCTAGGCCTGAATTGGGTCTCTTGTAGACAGCATATATACAGGTCTTGTTACTGTATCTATTCAGCCAGTCTATGTCTTTTGCTTGGAGCGTTTAATCCATTTAAATTTAATGTAATTATTGATATGTATGTTCCTATTACCATTTTCTTAATTGTTTTGGGTTTGTTATTGTAGGTCTTTTCCTTCTCTTGTGTTTCCTGCCTAGAGAAGTTCCTTTATCATTTGTGGTAAAGCTGGTTTGGTGGTGCTGAATTCTCTTAGTTTTGCTTATCTGTAAAGGGTTTAATTTCTCCGTCAAATCTGAATGAGATCCTTGCTGGGTAGAGTAATCTTTGTTGTAGGTTTCTCCCTTTCATCACTTCAAATATGTCCTGCCAGTCCCTTCTGGTTTGCAGAGTTTCTGCTGAAAGATCAGCTTTTTAACCTTATGGGCATTCCCTTGTATGTTATTTCTTGTTTTTC